>NC_023752.2:23570682-23870682 GCF_000499845.2 Phaseolus vulgaris
AAGTTAAACATGCAAAGAAGGTAAAGCGCTTAAAAGGAGTCAGGGGAGAGAATATCCAAGCTTTGTGATTGAAATGAGTATCTGTTAAAAATACATAGGCGCGAGTTTATTACAAGATATATACAAGGGAAATCATAAAGTAGCAGATGAGGTGGAGTTGATTAGTCTTCAGCAGGAACGACCTTTCCATCTACTACTTCGTTGTTCAACGACACCATGCTGAGGTCGAGATCGGGGAATAGGCATGCGAATTGTTCCCGAGCGGTTTCGAATCCAGCAGCCAGAATCTGAGCAGAATTTAGCTTAAGTTCTTCAATTTGCCCTTGAAGTTCTTCAACCTGTTTCTTGAGCTCTTTGTTCTGCTGCTCCAGCTCTTCAACCTGTTTTCGGAGTTGTTCGTTGGTCTCTTGAGCATGGAGAAGGTCGTCAGTAACCTTATTGGATTCCGTTTGAGCTTGGGCCAACTCAGCAGCCATCTTTCCTTTCTCCTTGTTTGCCTCGGCGAGATCAGCCATGGCGTCGTCCCTCGCTTTTTCTACTTGCCCAAGTAGCTTCTCGCGGTCGATCGACCTCTGCTCCAGTTTTTGCACCTTGGCGGCGTCAGCTTGAATGTGAGCCTCCAGGTCGATCGCCTTGGCGCGAAGAGGCACGATTTTGCTTTCCAACTCGACCTTCTCTTGGGCAAGATCGTGAACTTTGCGGCGAAGGTCAGCAGCTTCCTTGCGCGCCAGCCTGAGCTCGGTATTCAGGGCATCCTCCACTCGGGAGTGTTCGATTTCTGCGAGCGTCAGGCTGAATGACATTTTCTCCACCTCGACCTTCATAGTGCTATTTTCAGTCTTGAGGTTGAAGAGATCGTCTTGAAGCCTCCTGGTGGAGCTCTCCACAGCCCTCGTTATGATCGCGGGGATATCCTCTGCTATGGTTTTCAACTTGGAAGTTAGAGGTTCCCACATCCTTGTGACTTCAAGGGAAAGGTTTGCTGCTTGGAGAGGCGCCAGGGGGGCTTGTTGAGGGTTCTCGCCGCCACCTTCCTTAGCAGGATCTTCAGTGTTTGCTTCCTGGCGTGGCAACGGGATCGGGGATTCGGTGATTAGAATTGGAGAGGTATGAGCCACCTCATCCCCGATTGGAGCATTTTCTGCAGCTGAAGCGTTTGAAGGGGGGCCCCCTCCAGCTGACATGTGTGGCGTAGAGGCGCTTGGGGGGTCCTCCAGGAAATTTGGCTCTTGAGCCTCAGCTGCAGGTGGCGCAGTGGCCAGTGGAATCGCCTGGACTGGAGAGGGAGGAGCCTGCGGCGTTGGCGATGATGGAGGAGGAGCAGGCGTCGACGGTGGTGTTGAAGTTGGAAGAGGGGGTGGAGCAGGTGGAGAAGATGGTGCCACCCTTTTCCTTTTCGTAACGAGGCCATCCTCTGTGACCTCGTCATCCTCTTCTTCCTCCTCATGGACGATTTGAGGGGCTTTTCGCTTAGGTCTCTTAAGGACCAGTTTCTTGCGCTGGGTGGGTTCCTTGGGCGGTGATCGCCCATGAACGATGGCCTTCTCGACCGCCGAGTTGGGCACGGTTTGGGAACCGGTTGCCAACCCGTGGTTTCGGGCGAGCGATTTGAGTTCAGCGAGCATGTTCCTGGGCAACATGTTGTCTGCAGGGGATAGAGATGCGTGGGTTAACTCAAGGAAAACAGATAAGAGCATAGTGTAATAAACAGCAAAGCAGATAATATGTGCAGGAAAAGTAAAGCCAAAGTCTTGCGCATAACGCACAAGACGCCAGAGACAGCTAAACAGAAGCAGTATTAAAGCAATGGTTCAAATGACCTAACCTATTTGAAATTCTAGCTGATCTTCGAAGAATTCAAAGCTGATCAGGGAGGTTGTGAGGAAAGTTATGTTGGCGTCCGCCACCTTCTTCCAGAAGAGACAAAGGTCTCTGTCCAATGCTCCCATGCTATCAGGACTTCTGGGCCTCCTGAAGCAGCTCTTGGACTCCTTTCTCCCCTTGTCCACCCAGTACAAGGGGAAGCCATCAAGAAGGGAGGTGTCCTTGTCGTTTGCACGTACTTGGACGAATTTCCCCTTCCAGTCTTTGTACGATTGCTGGAAGATGGTAAAAATGGATCTCCCAGCAATCGCATTCAAGCTGACCCACAGGCGGTCTCCTGGGTGCTTGGCCTCGAAAAGGAACAAAAACACGTCCACCGACGCGGGTAACCCCAGGTGGTCGCATGTTATTTGAAAGGCTCGAACAAACGCCCAGCTGTTGGGGTGAAGCTGGGCGGCAGCAATGTTGAGCTCGGTCAGAAGTTCCCTCTCGAATCGGGTGAGAGGGAACCTGAGCTTGACCTTCTTGAAGAAAGTTGTATAGACAAAGCAGAAGGGCCGTCGGCACTTACTTTGTCATCAGCACACACGGGCAGGTCGGCGGGGCAAGGCAGCACCATCATCCTTTCGTCGTGCTCCTTGTGAAACGACTGGTAGATTTCGTCCCCCTTAGTCAGCCGCAAAACTGCTCCCGCAGTGTTCACCGACGAGGTCTCCTTCAGAAGGGTTGAGTTAGCCCAGGGGTATAGAGTTTTGAAGTCTGGCAGAGGGGCGGGGGCTCCTCCAGCGTTAGATGGAGTCGCCTGAGCCAGGGCGGATTGGGAAGATGCAGGCCTCTCAGCCTGCGAAGAGGAAGCACCACGAATTTGTGTTGAGTCGTGTGCTTGTGAAAGAAGGTTTCGCGCTGATGGAGGGGGGTTCGGGGTAATCTTGGTGCGAGTCATGATGGCAGCTGCAAAGGAAGAAGAAAGGAAAAATTATCAGGGGGGTTACAAAGGCTGACTCGATCATAGAAGGAAGGTGAAAAACGAACGAATGTATGTTCGTTGCGACGATCGACAAAGCCCTAAGTTACGCAGAAGGAGAAATGGAAAAACAACCCACAGCGGATGCACCAGGCAGTTACAGGATGATGCAAATCGGTGAAAATGCAAGGAAACCCAGCAGATGAAGGAAAGTAGTTACCTTTCGATGATCAGGAAGACGATGGAGGAAAATGGTGATCTCGAGCGTTGAGAGTTTTCGCAGAAGTAAGTTGGAGCGTTTTGCAAGCACGAAGAAAGTGATGGAACAGTGAAGCGAAATGGGTTTAAGGGTTTTTTGAAATGGGTTTAGGAAGCGCAAACGGCAAATGAAGAGAGCCGTTGATGAAGCCACGTGTTGAACGATGAGTGAAGGGTTTGGTGGAGCATCAGAGCAGCAGAAAGTACAATCGCTTGGAATTCTGCGTCAGTGCCACGTAGATCGGTGTTAACGAAGGCTCTTTCAGTCTTTTCGCTAGACAAGTCTTCGCTTAAAACTGGGGGGCTTGTGTACCGCCCTGGTGGTCGGGTGTGATGACGTGGCATCCTGCTACAGTGTAGGCGTGTTGACAAGGCGCCAGGTTGGCAGAAGGAAGGAAGTCGGGGAACACGTGTAGTCGCCAGTTGTTAAGCTGGCGTGTTCCGACTTCCAGCTTACCAGAATAGGCGATCGCCAGGTTGAAGATGAAGTCGCCAGATGTAGACCCAGGCGACCAAGCAGTCGGAGATCGCCAGAACAAGCACATCGCCGAAGATGAAGGAGAAGCAGATTATGAAGGCGGCCGGCGAGACCACAGGGAAGGTGTATGAAGGCCCCTAACTCGCCAGTTCCAGTATAGATCGCACTCCTAAGTTAGCTATGCACTGGGCAGTACCATGCATAAGTAACTTAGCCAAAATGAGAGCAGAAGCAGCGCCAAGTCAGGGAGCCTCCAGATGATGGCACGTGTACAGTTGGATGCGAGCCACGTGTCCAAGTCTGTAACTGCCAGGAGAGAGAAAGCCACCAGGTATATAAGAGTTCTTAACAAACTTTCTGAGGTACGCACGTTCAGTTCATACACTTTACGCTTGCGAGTTAGAGCTGACTGTGAGAGAGGATTTGCACGGTTCTAGTTCTCTTAGTTTTTGGTGATACCGTCAGTGACTTGAGCGTCAGAGTGTGATCGGCCGCAGCGGCGCCGTATTATTTCTTTGCAGGTTCTTGAAGTAGATCCCGGAAAGGAACGGAGGTGAGAAGCGGTGCGCACGTCGATCCTTTGACGAGGCATTCTCCAACGTTCCGGTCAACAGGCAGGATCACGTTTGGATCCTGTATGCTCCATTTCCAAGGACTTCTGTCACTCTGAAAGGACCAGTCCACTTGGGAGATAACTTGTTTTCTAACTGGTACGGGTGAGCCTTTCACATCACCAGGTCGGCGACCTGGAACTACCGAGATCTCAACTTGCAGCTTCATTTGTACTCCACCCTCCTCTTCAAGGCTTCAGCCTTGATCCTTGCTTCCTCCATCACTTCATCTAGTAGGTCCAGGTTCACCTTTCTCTCTTCATTGGACTCTTCGACCACGAAGTTCTGGAAACGTGGCGAGTTCTCCTGGATTTCTACTGGAATCATTGTGTCTGAGCCATACACCAAGCTAAAGGGTGTTTCCCTGGTTGTGGACTGGGGAGTAGTGTGGTAAGCCCACACAATTCTAGGAACTTCTTCCGCCCAGGTTCCCTTGGCTTTGTCTAGCCTTCTCTTCAAACCTCTAACCACAACTCGGTTGGCAGACTCGACCTGCCCGTTTGTCTAGGGGTGTTCAACTGACGCGAACACCTGTTTCACTCCCAGCTCTGTACATAAATTGCACAATTGTTGGCTTGCCAACTGGGTACCATTGTAAGACACCAACCACTTCGGGATTCCAAAGCGGCATATTATGTTTTTCCACACAAGGTGCTGGATCTTGTGGGCTGTGATTTGTGATACTGGCTCAGCCTCTATCCACTTTGTGAAGTATTCTATGGCAACCACGAGGTACTTCATCTGCCGTACTGTTAAAGGAAAGGGCCCAAGAATGTCAATCCCCCAAGTACGAAATGGCCATGGGGTGTAGATCGACTTCAGCTCTTCTGGGGGTGCCTTGTGTTAGTCGGCGTGTTGTTGGCACTGCTTGCACCGTTGTGCATACCTCCTGCAATCTTCCCTCATGGTTGGCCAATAATATCCTGCACGAATGGCCTTTGACGAGAGGGACCGGCCGCCGACGTGGCTATGGCATATTCACTCATGCAGTTCTGCCATAATGCGCGTGCATTGCTCACCACTTACACACACTAGGATAGGGTGGATGAATCCGTGCCTGAAAAGCTTTCCGTCGATCAAGGTGTACTTGCTCGAATTTTTCTTGATTTTTCTGCCCTCTGTGGGCTTTAGCGGGAGTATTCCATCAGGTTGGTAGTGTGTCATCCAAGTTTCTCCTGTTTCGACTTGGTGAACCTGTCGACATTTCCCCAACAACCGGGTATACGCTTATCCTGGGTGTTTTGAACGTCTCTTACGTTAGCGACCGATGACTCCTCCTCACTTCTTCCAATGTGCTGATCTGCTGGACCTCGACCATATTGTCTGCAGTAGTTCGAGGTGTCTTTAGGGTCTCCTGAATCACTGTCCTCTACTGCCCCCATGCCCGAACTGGTGAGCTTTGCAAGCAAGTTTGCTCAGGCATTCTGTTCTTTAGGCACATGGACTAACTCAAACACCTCAAACGTCTCCTTCAGAACCTGAACGTACTCTGGGTATGCGACCATCTAAGGGTCTTTAGCTTGGTACTCCCCCGTGACCTGACCGGTGACCAATAAGGAGTCACTTTTCGCCAACAGACCTTTCGCGCCCATCTCCTTTGCTAGCAGCATCCCAACGATCATGGCCTCATACTCTACTTTGTTATTACTGGCCTTGAAAGCGAAACGTATGGCTTGCTCAATCAGCAACCCATTTGGTCCTTCCAAGATAACACCAACCCCACTACCTTGTTGGTTTGAGGAACCATCTACAGAGAGCACCCATTTGAAACTTGCTCCTTCTTGATGCGTGGCTGCCAAGGAGAGCTCTACTACGAAGTCGGCGTAAATCTGGCCTTTAATGGGGCCTCTAGGCTCATACTGTACGTCAAACTCATATAGTTCTACGGCCCATCGCACCATTCTGCCTGCCACATCTGACTTTTGTAAGACCTTGCGAATTGCAAGGTCTGACATCACTATTATGATGAAGCTCTGGAAATAGTGGCGAAGTCTTTGCGCTGAGAACACTACTGCCATAGCTGGTTTCTCTAGGGTCTGGTATCTCAACTCTGGCCCTTGCAACACCTTGCTGACGAAGTAGATCAACTTCTGCACCTAGTCTTGTTCTTGCAGCAGGACCGAACTTATCGTCTTCTTTGTAACTGCGAAGTATAGGCGAAGCGGAGTACCTAGCTCTGGCTTGCACAATATTGCTGGACTGGCCAGGTACTCCTTCAGCTTTACAAACGCCTCTTCGCAATCCCGGGTCCATACGAACCTGCTGTTTCTCTTTAGGTATTGGAAATAAGGATGCCCCTTGTCTCCTCCTGTCGATACGAATCTGGACAGAGCGACCATACGTCCTCTTAGCTGCTGCACCTCTTTCACTGAGATCGGGTTCCTCATTGCTATTATCGCAGTGCACTTCTCAGGGTTCGCCTCTATCCCATGTTCAGTGAGTAGGAACCCCAAGAACTTGCCTGCCTCGACCCCGAACACACACTTCTTTGGGTTCAGCTTCAGCCTGTACTTCGCTATTATGGAGAACAACTCTTCTAGGTCTGCTACGTGTTGTTTCTTCTGCTAGGAGATGACCACCATGTCATCTACATATGCTTGGACATTTCACCCTAACATGGGTGTTAAAACTCTGTCCATCAACCTCTGGTAGGTGGCACCTGCGTTCTTCAGTCCAAAGGGCATCACCTTATAACAATAACAAGACAGCTCTGTCATAAATGCCATCTTGCACTCGTCCCTGGGGTGCATCGTGATCTGGTTGTAACCAGAGAAGACATCCAAGAAGCTGAGTAATCTGCATCCAGACGCACTATCCACCAAGGCGTCAATACTAGGCAGCGGGTAGGAGTCCTTCGGACAGGCCTTGTTGAGGTCTGTGAAGTCGACACACATCCTCCACTTCCCGTTAGCCTTCTTCACTAGTACCACATTGGCCAACCATTCAGGGTATTGAATCTCCCTAATGTGGTCAGCCTTCAACAACTTCTTTGTCTCTTTGCGAATGACCTGACGCCTCTCCTTGTTGAATTTTCGTCTTCACTAGCGAACAGGTCGGACCTGGGGATCCATGGTGAGACGATGACACAAGAAGTCAGGATCTATGCCAGACATGTCAGACGTAGACCATGCGAATGCATCAAGGTGTCGCGCTATGACCTCAACAATCTGATCCTGCAATTCTTGGCCTAAGTACTTGCCAATCTTGAATATCTTCCCACCGATCTCTCGCTCTAGCACGTCTTCGGCGGGTTTAGGTGGTCTCTCCCGGGCGATCTCTGCACGAGTGACCCCTTCTTCCCTTGGAGTCTGGGTAGTAACCGCGAACACTCCTCTTTTTGTCTTGAGGCTATTCTTGTAGCATTTTTTAGCGTCTTTTTGGTCAGACTTGATGGTGATCACGGTACCCTCAAGGGAAGGCAGCTTCATCTTCATATGCCTCGTAGAGGCAATCGCCCAATCCTGTTCAAAGCAGGTCTACCTTACAGTATATTGTAGGCTGATGGGGCGTTAACGACAAGATACCTGATCTTGGCAGTGCGTGAAGCTGTGCCATTTGTGAAGGTCATCCTCAGCTCTATATGCCCACACACCTCCACCTGGTCTCTAGCGAAACCATACAAGCACACGGTATAGGGCCTCAGCTGGTCTGGGGACAACTGTAACTTGTTGAAGGTCGACCAGAACATCACGTCGGTTGAACTTCCTTGGTCAATGAGGACACGATGCACCCTCCTTCTAGCCGTGACTAGCGAAATCACTACTGGGTCATTGTGCCCCTGATCTGCCCCTGCAGTCACCAACGCTTGATCGTTCTACTGCTCTTGAAGGTAATCCTTTAAGAAGTCGCTCTTCACTAGCTCATCCAGTTGGTGTGCCAAGGCCAAGCAATTGCGTATATAGTGGCCATGTGCTCGGTGAAACTTGCACCAAGCGTTCTTGTTAGGCCCCATCTTCCTATCGGTCTTCGCGGGCACCTTCAGCCTTTCTGCTATGTTTGTAATAACAATCATCTCCTTGAGCTCTACACGAAATTTATGTTTCGGGGGCGGGTCCCTTCGCGTGCGCGTCCCCGCCTGGGACCGCTCGTAGGGTTTCCCCGCGCCCTTCTTCTCCGTGGTTGCCTCATGTACCCTCATGGGCTGAGGTCATCCTACTGCTGGAGGACGAATAGAACCGACAAGACCACGTTTCTCTATTACTTGATCGTCTGCAGCGATGTGCGCCAAAGCTCGACGTATGATCTCGGTGAGTGTCTTCGAGTAGAACCTTAGCAAGGATTCACTGAAAGGTCCTGGCAACGTTCCCTTGACAAAGTTGTGCACCTTCATGGCCTCATCTGTGGGTTTCAACCGCATCACCTGGACCCCAAACCTGTTCAAGTAGTCCTTCATGGACTCCCCCTGGTACTGTTTAATGTCAAAGACATCATAAGAGAGTCGGGTGGGGGCCTTGTTAACAAGGTATTGTTCCCTGAACAACGTCGTGAATTGGTCAAAGGTAGTGATGTGTCCATCAGGGAGGCTGACGAACCACTCCAACGTCGCGCTTACCAACGTGCTCATGAGCAGCTTGCAGTACACAGCGTCAGATCCTCCTGTGAGCATCATTTGAGTATGGAACGCTGTGAGATGGGCCTCTAGGTCCTCTACACCTGTGAAGGTGACCTTCGGGCCTAGAGACGTGGTTGGCAACGCTGTATCCATGATCGCCTGTGAGAACGGCATGGGACGTGCCCTAAGTGGTATAGGTGGGGCACGTTCATCCACCGCGCGCTCCCCTACTTGTTACAAATCTCTGCGCAGTTCCTCATTATCCCTGCGAAGTTCTTCGTTGTCCGCACGTGATGCGGAAATTTCAACCCTAGATGCCGCCACCTCTGCTTGGAGGGCACTCATAGTCTACAAGATTTGTTACGTGGTGACGTTATCCCCTCCAGGGTGCACAACACCCGTGGCTACAACAGATCCTTGCCTCGTACTCCTCATATCGTTGGTAAAAACTCTGAACACGATTGTGAGTGGGACCTTGTTTTAATGGCCCCACGGTAGGCGCCAAATGTTCCTGCCGGTTGACTCTAACGGCAGCCTTCGACCCCTCTATCCCCGCCTGAGAATCATACTTTCTTGATCAAAGAATCTCTCAACTGCAAAGACAAAAGGGGTGCCTTGATGGCCGTTTGCACTCCGACACTTAAGTCAGTATAAGGGCAAAGAAATACCAAGTGTATAAAGTAGTTTCAGTCTTAGAAACAGTGTACCTTGCTAGGGTTCTTGGCACCCTTTATATAGGTTCAAACTAGGGTCTACCTTTGTGTTGTTACCCTTGTCTAGGGTTCCTTAGGGAACGTCCTTTCGCCGCTATTTACATAATCGTAGCGTATCTGGCAATAGAACTTCCCTTAACTGGAGTGCAACGACTAACAGAGTGGTCGCCTGGGTACCAACTTGTGCACCTAATCTCTAGCGTCATCTGTTTCTGCGGGTGCCTTAAGTATTCACATGCCATGCATGCAACTTTCCTTGGAAACCCTAACCCTAATGGGCCTCAGCGCCTCCAAGGATTGTTCTCTCGTGCCACGCCTGTATGTGCTATACATACCACGTGCATGGATCCCTCATGACTTAGGCCTTTCCCTTATCTGATGTTGTAACTGATAACTTAGTATAATTCTAGGGTCCACCTTATGTGGCCCACTATAACCTTCACACCGCCGATGTTCGATCTCTCCCTCTGTTGGCGATGTCGATCTCCAACATCGGGGTCTATGGTACTGATGTTCGAAGACTGACCAATCTCCTGACAGGTGTGTCTGGGCCCCCCCTTACGGTGTGCGATGTCCGAGGTGAGTCTCTGGAACTGATGACCGAGGACTGGTCGGGACAAGAATAAAGCACCATAGAGTGTAGCAGTAGAAAACAACACAGAAACCACCAATTTTGCCCCTATTTGTCGTCACAAATAGAATAGGAAAAAGGATAAAAACAGAATTAAGAAAGAATTTGAGAATCAAGAATACCCAACTCATTTCTTAAGAAGAAGAAATTTTCCTTAGGCAGTGGCTTAGTGAAGATATCTGCAAGTTGCTTTTCAGTTCCAATAAACTTAATTTCACAATCCTCATTACTCACATGATCACCTATAAAATGATGGCGAATCTCAATGTGCTTAGTTCTTGAATGCTGAATCTGATTTTTAGTGAGATTGATAGTACTTGTGTTATCACAAAGCAAAGGCACATTGTTGACCTTCAACCCAAAATCTTCTAGTTGTTGTTTGATCCAAAGAATTTGATCACAGCAGCTGCCAGTAGCTATATACTCAGCTTTTGCAGTTGAGAGGGTCACGCAAGATTGCTTCTTGCTATGCCAAGATGTGAGGCTTAAACCAATAAGATGACAAGTGCCACTTGTGCTTTTTCTGTCCAACTTGCAGTCTGCAAAATCAGAATCATAATAACCAAACAAATGTATAAGAGAGTGAGAGGGATACCATAAACCAACACTGATTGTGCCCTTGAGATATTTCAAAATTTGTTTGGCAGCCTTGAAGTGAGATTCTTTTGAATTTGATTGAAATCTAGCACATGGGCAAACAACAAACATGATGTCGGGCCTACTAGTAGTGAGATAAAGCAAAGAACCAATCAAACCTCTAAATTTGGTTTGATCCACTATTGTTCCAGCCAAATCAACATCCATATAATAACTTGTAGACATTGCTGTGGAGGCCTCTTTGTAGTTTTCCATCTCAAACTTATTGAGAATCTCCTTGCAGTACTTGGTTTGGCTTAGGAAGATATCATCCTTTGATTGCTTGACCTGCAACCCTAAGAAGAAGGATAACTCTCCCATCACAGGTGCAAAGGTTTCATCATAGTCATTACCTTCTTCTTGATTGTATCCTTTAGCAACCAACCTAACTTTGGTTCTTGTTATCACACCAGATTCATCCAATTTATTTCTAAACACCCACTTGGTTCCAATGAAATTCATGCAATCAGTTTTAGGAATAAGAAATCACACATCATTTCTAGTGAATTGACTCAGCTCATCATGCATGGCAACAACCCAATTTTCATCTTTAAGTGCATCACCAATAGATTTAGGTTCAATTTGAGATACAAAAGTCATGTGTTTGCAGTAATTTGAGATAGAGTTTCGAGTAGACACTTCTTTATCAATCTATCCAATGATGTTGTCCACATAAAGATCTCTAAGAATCCTCCATTGTTTTGGAAGTTCATCCTGTTGCAGAATTTCAACAGGTTGTTTCGTAGAATTAACCAATTGTTTCGCAAAATCAACCGGTTGTTTTTCTGGACAGGAATTCAGTTTCTACAGAATGGTGTTCTGATCATTTTCTTCTGCATAATTCTTCATAGGTTCCTATTCTACATGGTTAGTCTCATCAAATACAACATGAATAAACTCTTCCACAATCATAAGCCTTTTATTATACACTCTATAAGCATGGCTAGTTAAGGAATAACCAAGAAATATACCATTATCCACTTTCTCATCAAACTTGCCAACATTGTCCTTTCCATTATTTAAAATATAACACTTGTAGCCAAACACTTTTAGATGACCAATGTTGTGTTTTCTTCCATTAAACAATTCATAAGGGGTTTTCTTCAAAATTGGTCTAATGAGGAACCTGTTCATCACATAACAAGTTGTGCTAACAACATCAACCAAAAAATATTCTGGCAAAGAAAACTCACTCAAAATGGTATTACCAAGTTCCTCAAAAGACCTGTTCTTCCTTTCCACAACCCCACTATGTTGGGGAGTTCTAGGAGCATAAAGGTTATGGAAAATACCAAGTTTTTCATAAAAACCATTTAATTTTTCATTTTGAAATTCCCCACCATGATCACTACGAATGGCACAAATGTTACTGCAACACATGTTTTGTAATCTCTTGGCAAGCTTTTTGTATGCAAAAAATGCATCACTCTTGGATTCCAAAAACAATGTCCAAGTGAACTTATAGAAATCATCAACAATAACAAGTTCATCGTAGTTCCCACCAAGACTCATGGTTATTGAAGGACCAAACAAATCCATGTGCAGCAATTCAAGAGGTTTTGAAGTTCAAACAATGTTTTCAGTTTGAAAGAGTGTTTAATTTTCTTTCCCTTTGACATGCTTCACATATGTGGTCTTTTTCAAACTTGAGTTTGGGTAAACCTACCACAATATCTGTACCGTCCCGTCCCCAGGCGTTGACCAAAGTCAAGTCAAAGTCAAAGTCAACGTATGGAAGGGTCCTTTCCAAGGAAGAAAGTCAACAGGTTGACCGCTTGATGCGTCGCCAGTTTGAGGCGTCGCCAAGGTAGGGCATCGCCAAGGTGTAGGCGTCGCCAGGTGTAGGCGTCGCCAGGATGAGGCATCGCCAGGCGTAGGCGTCGCCAAGATGAGGCGTCGCCAGGTTAGGGCGCCGCCAGGAGGAGGCGTCGCCAAGTTAAGGCATCGGCGGTGTACCCCTGATACCCATGGGTAGGAAAGATTGTGGAGGGGACGACACCGCGATAGGCCTCAGTACCTCAGGACAGTAATAAAGAGAAGAGAAAGATGGCTTCAAGGCCATAGTTCTCGTACTAGTAGGGGGTAACCTGACTCACGAAGCACCACGCCACCGCTGAGAGACCCTGGGATAGATACGACCCATGAGAGGACCACACCCAGGGGAGAACCACGTGCATGGTACGAGAGAAAGGTAGATACGCTCCCAGGGCAACGGATTAGAGGCTGGGGCGCATGAGTTGGCGCCCAGAAAATCAACCCCTTGCGCAAATGAACTCCAAGAAGGGGGGACTTACACGATGGATTATACCTAAGTTGGGTTACGACGCTGTAAGGCCCTCCACGAAGGCTTTCCTAAAAGTTCGCTAAGGTACGCGTTAATTCAGTTAAGATTCGAATGTTTCAAGGGATATTTTTTATACGCTTTCAATGCGCTTTAACGCGCTTTAAATGCAAGAGGTGTATAAAAAGGGGCCTTGGGACGTTTGAAAGGGATCCGAGTTTTGACCTAATTCTCGCAGTTTCACACACACGTAAACCCTAGTTGTTTCGCTGCGCACCCACTGTACGCACAGACAATCAGGGCAACACAGTACTAGTTATTCAGTATCTACGACCACCTTCAGAGCATCGAGTCACGGTGTTCAATACGAAAGTGTGTCTCCTTTCATGATTTTCGCTAGTTGACTTGATCGTCGGAGTGCAAACGGCTGCAAGGGCGCCCCTATGTTCACTTCTTTTCAGGTATTCACAGACGGAGAAGAACGAAGGTGCCCTAGCTCGTGAGGACGAGCCACGCATAAAGACGACCCTGGTCAACCGGCGGGAGCATTTGGCGCCCACCGTGGGGCACGATATAAATCGTCAGCCCCATCACATAGTTTTCCAGTTCCAGTTGCAGTTCCCAACCTAGTTTCCTCGCGATTTTTTCAAAGAAAAATTGGTGCTGTTTTTACCAATTGCTTTGATTGAGTTGCTGTACGATCGCGTTGGTTCGAAGTTCAAGTTCCTCTACCCTTTGGAGGTGCACGACAACTAGGAGCGGTTCTAGATGATAAGATCCACGAGACAAGGCTCGACGCGCTGAGAGCGAAGAGATGACCATGCAGCAACTCATGCGTATGACGCAGGGATTGCAATAAGCAATGGCGGCATCGAAAGCAGAGCAAGTGCGCATGCAAGCGGACCTCGCGGCGTCTCAGGTGAGAAACGATGAGCTCCACCGTACCAACGAGGAACTACGCCGCGGGTGGCGTGACGTAGACGAGCCTGAGACTGCCACCCCACCAAGAGAATTCTCAACGCCGTTCTCTCAGGCGATTCTAGAGACAGCATTCCCCAACACATTCATAGGGCCCAAAGTAACCTTCACAGGGATGGAGATGATGCTGGTAGGCGGTTCTGATGCCGTAAGGTGCAAGCTCTTCATGAGCACTTTGACTAGGATGGCCATGGATTGGTTCATCAGCCTCCCAGAGGGTCATATCACGTCTTTCGCACAACTTTCGCGGCTATTCAGAGAGCAGTATCTAGCCAACAGGGCCCCACCCCCAGTTTCATACGACTTGTTTGACGTGATGCAATTTCAATGAGAGACCCTGAAAGAATACATAAGGCATTTTGGGGCGCAGGTGGTGAAGGTGGGTACCACAGAGGAGCCCATGATCGTGTACGCATTCAGGAAAGGGGTGTCTCCTGGGTCTTTTAGCAAGTCACTCAATCGCAGCCGCCCAAAGAATTTTGCTGAAATAAGGCGTCGGGCGATAGAACAAATTTCCTCTGAGGGTGAGGCATACAAGAAGTGCACGACTGCTGCACCCACACGCACACAACCTGCTAGGGTCCACGAAGCCTCCACATAAAGAAGGAACCAAAACAGCCATGGCGACACCAGAGGAAGTTCAAGCGCACGAGATGCCGACTCACGGAGAAGTACACACCATTTCTGGCGGCTTTTCCGGAAGAGGACCCACTGCCTCTCAACGTAAGAAATATGTGAGGTCAGTGAGTTCAGTTGCTAAGGAGTTTCCTGATGACCCGTGGGAGTCAGACCTCGTTTTCACAAGGGCTGACCTGCGTGATGTCGTCCCACACGATAATGACCCTGTGGTCATTTCAATAGTCACAACGGGAAGAAAGGTACATAGGGTTCTCGTCGACCAGGGCAACTCTGCAGACGTCATGTTTTGGTCGACCTTCAACAAGCTACAGTTATCCCCCGATTTGCTGAGACCCTACACTGGATGCTTATATGGGTTTGCAGATAACCTAGTGGAGGTACGCGATTACCTGGAACTGAGGACGACATTCACAGATGGAGCAGCGTCGTGCACCGAGAGCATCCGTTACTTGGTGGTTAATGCCAACTCAGCCTACAACATCTTGTTAGGCAGACCTGCTGATGGCATTTTCATGTGTTCTTCTTGAATCAAAGTAGAAAATAAGGTGCGGAAGCAATGGGTGAGATGATCAAGACCCTCCTAGGAGTTGTGTTGGTCTTGTAGGTGCATGATGAGTATGGTGTTTGAGTGGTTCGGCCAGCTCAAGGGAGAAGGTGAAAGGATTGAAGTTTAGAGCCTAGATTTCTAGGAGAAGTAAAGCTTGTGCACAAAAATGGCAGCATAACTTTACTCACAATAAACTTTGAAATACAAGGTGTAGGCTCCTCCTTTTATAGGCTAAGGAGGACCATAATGCAACCCTAATGCTAGCCAAATGAAATGTAAATGTGAAGCACATGGGTGCACATGGCACATGGGTGCACAAATGAGCACATGGGGAGGGGTGTGTCTAGTTTTTATGCTCACCCCCTCTATGGGCTTTCTAGACCGGCCTTGGTAAATTTAGAGGTTTTTTTAGAAACTCTAAGTTTACCTAGGTTGGGGTTTTAGGTGCCAAAATTAATTCTAAGAAAATTACAAATAAAGTTCCTATGCTAATTTTGACAAGAAATTAAAGTCTACTCTACACTAGAGTTTATGGCATTTGAACATGTAAAAGAACGTCTTCTTGGATCCTCTTGGCCATAGCTCTATGGTTGGCCCAAATCTACCCTTTGGTGGGCTTGCATGTGGGCTTGTGCTTGGGCCTCTTCCATCATCCCCTCCCTCTTGAAAAGGATTTGTCCTCAAATCCATTGCTTCTTCTTCTTCATGGCTAGGGGAATGGATGTGGCTGGATGGTGTCCATCATCTCCTCCTTCTTGAGAAGATCTATCCTCAGATCTACAGACTTGATCTCGGATAGCAACCTTTTGCTTCGCCAAAGCTTGTCCTCCTAGATCAAACGTCCACCTATAGAAATAATCAAATAAGGCATAGGTGTTAGTTTGCAAATTAATTTTACTAGGTTGCCATTTTTGTTTTTCTTTTGGTTTTGGCAACCTTGGACAAAGTTTCTCTTTTAATGGTTGTGTGTGGTCTCTAATCATCTTATGTATTTTAAAATGTTCATTTGTGGTTACTTTCTCTTTAGGCATAAATCCTATAGAAGATGGTAACAACTTAAAAGGAGAAAGATGATTGAACCCACACATAACTTTAAAAGTAGAAATATAAGTAGTTTTGTGAACTACTTTATGGTATGTTTGCTCACCTCTAGAGTTGTGTGTGCACTTCATGATTATTCTAGGCATAGTAGAAAGAGCTAGATTTTCAAATATATTTTGACCATGCGTTTGAGGATGATAAGAATTTAAAGTGTGCAATTTAGTTGCAAGTTTTCCAAAGGAAATCCTCAAATCATGGTTTGCGTAATTTGGAACTCTATTCAACACTATGCTTGAAGATAAACCATGAAGATGTATCACTTCTCTAGAGAAGAGTTTATCCATAACCATGAAGATTGAATCACAACCTTTTGTTGTCCTAGGGAGTTTTAATATGAAATTTATATCTTCCCAAGGATCATTTGCAAAAGGTGAAGGAGTATAGAGTTCATGAGACATCGCCTTAGATGTATTTTTAAAACACGGAATGTATCTAGGGTAATGTCTTTGAACATCTTTTCTCATGGGTGACAATAATTTTCCTTTTAAAAGCTCTAGAGTTTTATCAACTCTATTTTGACCCATGAGTTCTCCTTCATGAAGAATTTCTCTTTTATGTGTGAAGGTAGTCTCGTTGATACAACCTTTGTTCATGGAAATTTCAATTCTTTGCAAAGGTTGTCTCAATAAGACATGACAAGTTTCTTTAGGCACTACTTCACATAAAAAATTGTCTTTGTAGATGCCTATAGATGACTTGACCTTCACTTGGTGATATCTTGGCATGTATGTAAAATAATCTACTATATTTTTATCTATGCAAGCCTTTTTTAAGGATTCTTCTTTTTTTTCTAGGCTTGCAAGTGTTCCTTTACAAAAGGTAAGGCTAGGTTGTTCAACAAGAGGTATATTTTCAAATGTATTTTCAACTTTTCCTTCTTGTTGAATGACCTTGTGGGAAGGAACACTCTTCTCCCACGCCTTTTGTTTTCCAAGGGTTTTCTCTTGCTTTTCTATTTTTACATTTTCTTCACTCTCACTAGCTTCTTTTTCTTGGCTACTATTCTCATCTTTGTCCCTTAAGATCATAGATCTTTCATTGAAACATTGAGATGCTAATTGATCATTGCCAAGGTATTCTAAACATGGAATTTCTCTAGCTTGAGTGTGAGAGATATGCTTGGTTAGGTTTTCTTGTCTCTCTTTCCTAGCTCTCCTAGGGAATTGTTGATGATATTCATTTTTCCTAAGACTTTCTTCCCCAAGATAATCATGATGTTTAGAGCTAGATGCATGAGAATGTAATTTTTTTGAAAATTGAGACTTCTCATTCTTTGCTTTAGTCAATTCATTAGTTTTGATCTCATTCTCCAATTGTTTAGATGAAATGGATTGAATATCCTTAGTAAGTTGCTTCAAAAGAGATTTCAAGGATTTCACCTCACTTTTAAGAGATTTAGAGGAGTGAGAAGACATGACTAAAACTTTGTGTGTAGAAGTATTTTACCTTGAGAAAAATTTAGGGAAGTCAAAGAAGGTAGTCTTCCAGGTAAGGGAGGTGAGTCACAGTGGACTACTTAAATACCAAGCCTTTGCCTTAGCCAAAAACTATCCCTCAATGTCTTCACACAAAGCTTTCTCTTAGTAAACCACTTGGAACACAATTAAGTTGAGAAATCAGATTTTAATGCAAGAAAACAATGCATGCTAACTAATTAACAAAGCTAGACGGTTTTTAACAAAACTTAATCAAAATTAAACATGGAAAACGTATCTATGAAAGCAAAAGAAAAGCAATTACAAACAAGTAACAATTACTAATCAAGAAATTGCTATACTATTCGGCCCTAGGTGAGGCTTCTTGGACACTTTGAGCCCTTGAAGACACACTCACCGTCTAAACGTAATTAACAAGGTAATTAACAATAAACCAAGTTGCAAAGGAAATAAGAGAACTCCCTTTGTTGATCCTCTTTTGGTTAGTGCACTTCCTTGTTGTCTTTGATTGTTGATCTTCCAAGTGTTTGTAGTGTTTATTTCAAGAATGTTTGTTTCGGCTTTGACCTTGTCTTCTCCTTAGAATGATGGCTTTTAATCCTCCAATTTCCAGCACCTAGCAAAGGGCTAAACCTTAACCAAATCAAGTTCCCATTCACATAAGCACCAAAGAAGAATTAAATTCCAGCACCCAAATTAGAGGTCAAAGAACAAAAGCAAGAAACAAATTTAATTGAATAAAAACAGTACCACCAAAAGGATTTAGATTGTGACAACTAGAAAGAGAGTCAATTAAGTAAAGGAAACAAATAAAGGTACTCAATTAAAGGTTGGCACACAAAAGAATTCCTAAAGAAAAGCACTAGATTAGATGACCAAATAAAAAAAACAGCACCACTGGAAAATGTTGTGGGCCAGAAAACGTGTTTGTTCCCCGATTTATGCTGATCTGTATTTTTGGAATTTGGCTCTGAAATTTGTTATGCAAGATATTCAGGATCTTATCTAAAATCTGGCTTTGGATTCACTCAAAACGGATGCACCATTTTTTTTTAATAAATTTTGCAAAATTGGTGTTCGGTTATGCCAGCTGGAGCGCTTCAGATTTGCACTCTGATCTTAAAAGATTTATCATTTTTTTTCTGTTGCTTCTTTTGACCTAATTCTTTTTTTGTCTTTTCTATAACACTTTAAACTTGCATTTTCCAGAAAATCAGAATTTTCCTATGGGTGGAAATATTTTTCTGGGTTAAAACAGCCACAACAGAGAAGGTGTAAACAGGGGAATCTGAAAACTGGAAACAAAAACAGCAAGATACCAAAGTTTAGACACGATGGAAATTTGTGAAATAGAATTGTGTATGATCTAAACACAATATGAACTCAAACTAAAAATTAAAAAGGCACCAAAGGAGCAAAGAACAGCAGATTCAAGCAAATAAAGAGACCCAAAATCAAGAAACAATTAAGCCAAATAAAAGGACTACTATGAATTGTTGACAATATGGATGAACATGACTTGACAAAACATGTATAGATTCAGAAAATTAAAGACTCAAAGCATAATATGAAGCAAAATAATGAAAGCAATAAAGACTCAAAGCCTAAAACAAAATAGCAACACAAAGGTGTATGGAATCCTATCACAAATTGCACAAGAACTTGTTCAAGATCAAATGAACAAGAGTGCTTCGGTTGGATCTTCCACAAAGCACACCAAGAACAAAATAAAATGTAAAAAACAGCAAGACAAGTAAGGAAAGTAAATGACAATATGAAATAAAGAAGAACTAGAATTTAAAAGACAAGGAGCTACTCATCTTGAAGAACCAAAGCTCATGATACCAAATGATGGCATTTTCATGTGTTCTTCTTGAATCAAAGTAGAAAATAAGGTGCGGAAGCAATGGGTGAGATGATCAAGACCCTCCTAGGAGTTGTGTTGGTCTTGTAGGTGCATGATGAGTATGGTGTTTGAGTGGTTCGGCCAGCTCAAGGGAGAAGGTGAAAGGATTGAAGTTTAGAGCCTAGATTTCTAGGAGAAGTAAAGCTTGTGCACAAAAATGGCAGCATAACTTTACTCACAATAAACTTTGAAATACAAGGTGTAGGCTCCTCCTTTTATAGGCTAAGGATGATGAGAATCAAATAAAGGAGGCTTTTATTAATGGAGGAAGAGGACATCCACCCTCACATTTGAAGTTCTTCCTTCTAGTCTTCTCAAAATTAAAAGAAGACATAAAATAAAGATGAGGCCCAAGCCCAAAGCCCAAGCCCAAGCCCAAGAAGGCCAAAGCCCAAAGAGCCCAAGTCCATCCCATGAGGGGCAAGGCCAAGTTTTGAAATACTCTTGTATAGTTTTTAGGAGGTGTGGTTATTAAATAAAGGAGTGTGAAAATGTAAAATAAAGTCACATTACCCATGTGACTTAGGAGAGTGGTGTAGGTGTAGTTTTTGGGAGGTGTCATAGTAGAAAAAGGTCACACCTCCCATGTGACTTGTTTTTGGTGGGAATTTCAAATGAGTTTATTTGAAATTTCCCACCTATTTTTCAGCACCTTAGGCTATAAATAAAGGTGCTTCCTTTGTAAAATTCAGATTTGATTTTATCTAAAGAAACTATACTCAAAATTGGAGTGAGCATTTGGAGAGCTTTTGAGCTTCTACTCTAGTCTTATCTTGAAGGACCATGGTTTCCTCAAGTGGCGGCTTCCACACTCATCTAGGAGCATCCATACTTCTAGTGGCGTGATCATCCAACCTATCTTCCATCTTCATGAGCATTCTCTTCTCCTTCCTTTCTTCTTTTTCAATTACTCTTGTTGTCTTGTGTTCTTGAGCATTTTTGGTTCGGCTGTCCTTAATTTTCCAGCACCTATGTTTTGGTTTTCTAAATTCTGTTCGGTACATTTGTTTGTGGTTTAATTCTGTTCGGTCTTCTCTTTTATAATTCCTTTGTTGATTCAATTTGACAATATTTGGTTCATCCAAATGAGTTTGGGATTTGGTACTTGTTTTGGTGAGTTCTTGATCTTAGAACTATGATCCAACTTCTAAGAAAGTGCCTCTACATTTTCCAGCTCAAGGTGATTCCTCAAAGTGTCAAGAATCTTGTTCTATGTGGCTATTGGAATCACATCATGTGGTATCATGAGTCTTAGGTTCATTCTTGTTTAATTGTTGAGTTGTGTGCACTTTATTTCAAGAGCTCTTTTTAATTTCTTGCAATTTAAGTTTCTGTTTTAGAATTTTAATTGAGTATTCTTGCTGTTTTTCTTTTGCTCCAAGTGTTTGTGGAAAGGTTTATGGCACTCATCATTCTTATGAGTATGGTTGCTCTTTTGGAATGGCATTATCCTTCCTAGAGTTTACCTTAAGCTTCCTTCCACTTGTTACAATTTGTGTTGTGTCTTTTAATTTTTTAATCATGTTAAGTTTTGTCTTAGTCATGTTATTCCATATATGTCATTACTTCTAGTAGTACTTTTATTGTTTTGATTGTTTCTTGCTTTGGTGTCATATAATTTTCTGAATTGATGTTGATCCTTTGAGCATTTTCTTTTTAGCATTGAGTTCATACTTGTATTCTAGACCTATACAAGTTCCAATACATCATTTTCTATTATGTCTTTGATAGTTCATCATTCTGTTTTTTTTTATTCCTATTAGGATTCCTCTGTTTCTGAAAAGAGTGCTTACTGTTTTTCCTTATTGCAACTGATTTACGTACTGTAAAATTCTGAAATTCTGGATTTGAGATATTCAAAGTGTTAGAAAAGAATAGAAAAAAGAATCATTCAAAAATATGAAGTACACAAAAAATGATAAATAAAATAAAAAAAGTGTACATTCCTGCCGAAAAAAATACGGTAATCTGGCAGTGATTTTAAAAAATTTATTTCTCTCAATTGGATTACTGTTTTTAATTGATTCCAGTGCCATTTTTGAGTTAACATCTTGAAGTTTCTGTGGTAAAAATTTCATAATCCAGTTCGCTCTACAACGTTCCAGTTAAATCAGTGAATATCAAACACAGTTTGCATAAAAAAAAATAATTTCCAGTAGCTAAATTTTTTTTGTTTTCTTCATCTACTCTAGTGCTTTTCCTTAGGTAATCTTTTGTGTGCCTACTTTTCTCATTGAGTTCTTTATTTTCTTGATTGTCTTTCATTCTTACTCTTTGAGTTTGTCTTACATATAGTATTCCTTTTGCAATTACCTTTCCTTGCTTATACCTTTTCTTGTTTGTCTTTATTGTTTCTTTGGTTTTGTGGTGGTTTGCTCTTAAGATTGGTGTGCTTGCTTTGACATATTTCATTTGAGGATTCCAAGGCCTCAAGATCAGATTGGTGCAAGAACATTATTTCTTTGAGAGTGATCTCTTTTTTCAGCCTCATTTCACTTCGGCAGTTTCATTGCCAAGCTCACTGTTTTCGCTAATTTTGTTTCTTAACTTGTTTGCTGTTTTTGTGTGTTTGCTGTTTTTTTATTTGCAAAATGGCTGGCTATTCAAGTGGTGCATCTTACAAACAGCATTCTCCTTCCAAAGCTTCAGTCCTTGGTGAAGAAGAACATAGAAGAAGGAGGCATCACCATCATTCTCATGAAGAGAGCTATAACCGTGACCAAAGATATCACCAAGTGTTCAACATTGCTTGTAAAAAAGTCCCTAGTTTTAATGGTGATAGTGATCCTAATGTGTATTTAGAATGGGAGACTAAGGTTGACCATTATTTTCATGTGTATAAGGTCCAAGATGACCAAAAACTTAGATTAGTTTCTTTATCCTTTTTGGGCTATGCCAAAGAATGGTGGCATAAAATTGTAATGGACATTATATATCGCAAGAAACCTCCCGTGGTTTCTTGGAATGCTTTGAAAGAGTGTATGCGCGCGAGGTTTGTTCCTCCTTCTAGGAAGGAACACTTGTTGAAGTTCCAAAGGCTTCCTCAAGGACATAGGATGGTAGATGAATACTTTAAAGATTTTGAAACAACTTTGACTAAAATGAATATGCATGCTAATGAAGAGTCAAAGATTAAATGGTTTGTACGTGGTTTGAAAAGAGATATTAGAGATTTTGTAGAATTAAAAGAATATTCTTCTTTAAAGAGCGTGTTTCGCAAAGCCATCAAGGTAGAATCATATCTTTTGAACAAAACTTTCAAAAATACTCATGATGATGATTTCTACAACTCTTCTAGGAAGGATGCAAACAAAATTTCTCCTTCCAATTTTTCCAAACAAACCATGTTTCCAAACAAAGTTTCTACTACAAATCTTTCTACTCCTAAGTCACCTACCAAAACTTCAAATATCAAATGTTTTAAATGTTTAGGTTTTGGGCACATAGCTCTTCATTGTCCACAAAAGCAAATCTTAAAGATCAACAAGGTAAAACAAGACCTAACTCACCCACCTACCACAAGTAAACAAGAAAAAGAAAAAGAAGGCCAAGTTGACATGGGTCTTATCCTTTCACCTCCAAGGTGTTTTCCTTCCTTATCTTTTTCATTACCCAAGGTTCCTATTTTACCACCATCTTGGTTAAAAAATGTTAGGGATGATTTGTTCATACCTCCTAATGGTTGTCACCATTTAAGAGGTCTTTTTCCAAAACATCACATCATTCCCAAACAAATTTTTCCAACTTGGTCGATTTATAGAACCTCCTTTTCTGAAATCCCATTATTTACAAATGCTAAGTCATGTTTACATTTTTCTTCCACTTTTAATTGTAAAACTAAACTGACTTTGTTATATGCAGGGATTCAGAATTCGTGGACGAATTCTCTCCAACTCGAGGAGTATGATGAGAATCAAATAAAGGAGGCTTTTATTAATGGAGGAAGAGGACATCCACCCTCACATTTGAAGTTCTTCCTTCTAGTCTTCTCAAAATTAAAAGAAGACATAAAATAAAGATGAGGCCCAAGCCCAAAGCCCAAGCCCAAGCCCAAGAAGGCCAAAGCCCAAAGAGCCCAAGTCCATCCCATGAGGGGCAAGGCCAAGTTTTGAAATACTCTTGTATAGTTTTTAGGAGGTGTGGTTATTAAATAAAGGAGTGTGAAAATGTAAAATAAAGTCACATTACCCATGTGACTTAGGAGAGTGGTGTAGGTGTAGTTTTTGGGAGGTGTCATAGTAGAAAAAGGTCACACCTCCCATGTGACTTGTTTTTGGTGGGAATTTCAAATGAGTTTATTTGAAATTTCCCACCTATTTTTCAGCACCTTAGGCTATAAATAGAGGTGCTTCCTTTGTAAAATTCAGATTTGATTTTATCTAAAGAAACTATACTCAAAATTGGAGTGAGCATTTGGAGAGCTTTTGAGCTTCTACTCTAGTCTTATCTTGAAGGACCATGGTTTCCTCAAGTGGCGGCTTCCACACTCATCTAGGAGCATCCATACTTCTAGTGGCGTGATCATCCAACCTATCTTCCATCTTCATGAGCATTCTCTTCTCCTTCCTTTCTTCTTTTTCAATTACTCTTGTTGTCTTGTGTTCTTGAGCATTTTTGGTTCGGCTGTCCTTAATTTTCCAGCACCTATGTTTTGGTTTTCTAAATTCTGTTCGGTACATTTGTTTGTGGTTTAATTCTGTTCGGTCTTCTCTTTTATAATTCCTTTGTTGATTCAATTTGACAATATTTGGTTCATCCAAATGAGTTTGGGATTTGGTACTTGTTTTGGTGAGTTCTTGATCTTAGAACTATGATCCAACTTCTAAGAAAGTGCCTCTACATTTTCCAGCTCAAGGTGATTCCTCAAAGTGTCAAGAATCTTGTTCTATGTGGCTATTGGAATCACATCAAAGGAGGACCATAATGCAACCCTAATGCTAGCCAAATGAAATGTAAATGTGAAGCACATGGGTGCACAAATGAGCACATGGGGAGGGGTGTGTCTAGTTTTTATGCTCACCCCCTCCATGGGCTTTCTAGACCGGCCTTGGTAAATTTAGAGGTTTTTTTAGAAACTCTAAGTTTACCTAGGTTGGTGTTTTAGGTGCCAAAATTAATTCTAAGAAAATTACAAATAAAGTTCCTATGCTAATTTTGACAAGAAATTAAAGTCTACTCTACACTAGAGTTTATGGCATTTGAACATGTAAAAGAACGTCTTCTTGGATCCTCTTGGCCATAGATCTATGGTTGGCCCAAATCTACCCTTTGGTGGGCTTGCATGTGGGCTTGTGCTTGGGCCTCTTCCATCACCTGCCTTGAACAGATTAAGGGCAGTTTCGTCCACGCGCCACATGAAGATGAATCTACCAGATCTTAGTGGCAAAGTAATCATAATCAAGTCAGATAAGGAAGAGGCCCGAAAATGCTATGAAAATAGCCTGAAGACGAAGAGAGGCGTGGTCATGGTGATTGAATGACCACCCGTTTCTGTTCCGGCCGGTTGACCGGGATCGTCTTTGCGTGCGGCTTGTCCTTGCGAGCTAGGGCACCTTCGTTAGGCTTTGTCTGCAATACCTGAAAAGAAGTGAACAAAGGGGCACCCTCGCGGCCGTTTGCACTCCGACGATCAATTCAGCTAGCGCGAAACATCAAATGTGACACACCCTCTGAAGGTGGTCAGGTATAACTGAGTGACTAGAACTTTGTTGCCCTAATTGCCTTGTCCTCACAGTGGGTGCGCAGCGAGAACAACTAGGGTTAGTGCTCTGTCTAAAACTGCGAGAATTAGGTTAAAACTCGGATCCCCTTCAAACGACCCAAGGCCCCTTTTTATATACCTTCTGCATTTAAAGCGCGTTGAAGCGCATTGAAAGCGTATAAAAATGTTCCTTGGAATGTTCGAATCTTAACTGAATTAGTGCGTACCTTGGCAAACTTTCACTGAAACATTTAATATGCACGTGCTAATTGTCGCGTGTCCTTCTGACTTGATCGTCATTCTGTGCGAAGGGTCTCACAGCGCCGTAACCCAACTTAGGGTTAATCCATTGTGTGAGTCCTCCTTCCTTGAAGTGCATCTGGCGCGTGGGGTGACTTTCTGGGTGCCAACTCATGCGCCCCAGACTCGTGTCACTCGCCTTGGGGGTGTATCTGCCTTTCTCTCGTACCATGCACGTGGTTCTCCCCTGGTCGTGGCCCTCTCATGGGTCATATCTGTCCCAGGGTCTCCCAGCAGTGGCGTGGGTACTTCACGAGTCAGGTTACCCCCTACTGGTACTAGAACTTATGGCCCTGAGGCCACCTTCCTTTCCTCTTTGCTACTGTTCTGAACTATCGAGCCCCGAAGCCTCCTTGCAATGTCTTAGCTTGGTGTCTTGTCTTGGCGACGCCTTAACCCGGTGACGCCGTTACTTGGCGATGCTTTAACCCGGCGACGCCTTTCTCAGGCGACGCCCTCTATTGGCGACGCATTAACCCGGCGATGCCTCAGGCGGCCAATCTGTTGACTTTCTTCCTTGGGTCCCACGAGTGGTCCTACCACATGTTGACTTTGACTTTTTGTCCACGCCCGGGGACGGGACGGTACACAAGCCCCCCAGTCTTGAGCTGACACTTGTTTCAGCGAAAAGACTAAGGCCTCGCCCATTATCCATGTGGCATTCTTGCTGACGTGACATTCCTTCGTTCAGTTTGACTTGAGAATCCCTGAGGGTCCGATGTGACATTTTCTGTGTT
This sequence comes from Phaseolus vulgaris, assembly GCF_000499845.2. Lineage (NCBI taxonomy): Eukaryota > Viridiplantae > Streptophyta > Magnoliopsida > Fabales > Fabaceae > Phaseolus > Phaseolus vulgaris. The sequence goes on from NC_023752.2 coordinate 23,596,976, forward strand.
AAAGATGTGACGTCTTAAGTTGCGCTTTTAATCTTTTGACACGTGGCTTGATCGCACGGCCATCACTTAGCGCCTCTCGCACTCATCAGGTTAACGTTACATCTTTCAAAACCCGCGCTCCCAACCACTGTTTCATTCACTCTTCGCATTCCCTCCACTGTTCATCTTCCCTGCGACTCTTGCGTTCTCCGCTTCCGAAAGTTCAAGCTCACGCCTTTTCGCCTTCCAACCACAAAAGGTATGGTCCTTTCTGCTCCGATCGTCTTTATACTTCATTGTCTTGATCTCATAACTGCCTGGGATTGCTTATTTTTATGTATTTCTTATGTTCTACCCCTTTCCTCCGCATTCCTTCGTTCTCCCTTCTTTTTTGGATTTCTCGCGTGGGTAGGGGTCTTCTTAGGGTTTATTTCCCCTTTTCCGCCTTAACCCTATTCACTGAACCTTTCCTCTTCATCATTCTCCAGCTTCCTCATCAATGGCACACACTAAAACAACGGCCAACCCTCCACCCCCTTCCGTGAATCATAAGGCCCTCTATCCGTGGGCTCCGAACGACTTGCTTGACGAGTGTTCGGACTTGGTCTCCACCAAAGCTTGGAGGGACCATATAGGGGAGCCAAGCACCTATGATCACCACGCCTTCGCGAAAAGGCACGATAACGACATCTTAGTGCTTCCTTGCACTCTAGGGGAGCCCGTGTGTGGGGACGAACGGGCTAACAACGGGGTCCCCTTCTTTTATTTTTATCAAATGGTGTTCAAGCGCATTGGGATGTGCTTTCCCTTCTCCCGATTTGAGAGGGAGTTGCTGACGGAGATTAACATCGCCCCTGCCCAGCTGCACCCCAACGGTTGGGCTTTCATCAAGGCTTTTGGCGTGCTGTGCGGGTTCTTTGGGTGTACACCCTCTGTTAACGTTTTCCTACACTTCTTCAAAGTGAAGAAACAGGGGAAGAGCCTTTGGGTGAGCCTCAGCAACATCCCTGGAAGGGTCCTTTTATCCCTATAACAACAATCCTTTAAGGGGTGGAAAGGCAAATTCTTCAAAGTTTGCTGCTCCGAGTACGACCCCTCTGCCCTAGACGACTTTCCCCTATACTGGGTGAAGGAGGTAAAAACTGTGAAGCCCAAATCTTTGGACGAACTGCCCTCGAACGACCGAGAGGCTTGCCAAATATTGACCAGCGTGGGGGGTTTTGACACCGCTACTCAGATAAATCTAGAGTTCAACGCCGAAGCTCTAGCAAAATATATAAGTACGAATGCTTTTTGTTGTAACCTTCTGGCCTCTGTTTCTGTTGGATCTTTGCTTAATGCATGATTTGCCTGCTCCTTTTGTGCTTTAATTTTAACCTTTGCCTAACCTCTGCCATGTTTTGTTTCCTTAGTGCAGATTCCAAGATGGAAAGGCAGGGACGGTTGCGGATGGCTCAGTTGCTGAGGCTGAAAGACGGGGCCTTGGCATCTGCCCCTCCGACCTCTGCCACGTCCCCAGCTTCTCCCCATCCCCACTCTCAATCTGCCACGACTCCGTCAACCCCACCAGTCCAAACTTCCTTCCACCAGCCTCCAAGTTCCCCTCTTCCCATTGCGGCCATGCCTCTTGCGCTGGCCGAGGTTGCTGCTCCCTCAGCCCCCCTTGACAAAGGGAAAACGGTGGTGGTGGTCACTGATGATGATGAAGATTCTGCTGAGGGGCAAGTCTTCAAGCGTCAAAGGACAATTCAGCATGCCCCTCAACAGGTCACCTCGGCCACTTCTTCCTCTCACGGAGCCGAATCTTTGAGGGAGGATCCCCCTAATGCTACTTCCCCTCCTCATCCGACGAACCCGGAGGTTGAGACTGAGGCCACGACCATTATTCCGCCTGCCCAGAGCTCCCTCCTCCTATGCAAGATTCGTTGAGGGGGTTCCTGGCCACGGAGTCCTCTGACAGTCAAGCTGAAGGAGCCCAACGAGAAAGCTTATATTACTACATGGGGGCCTTCATGTCTTGCGCCTACACCTGGCACAAACAGTCCAGGGTCAAAACTGCTCAAAACTCTGCCTTCCAAGCACTGAAGAAGGAAGTTGCTTCCTTAAAAGAGGAGAAGGAGAAGTTAAAAGATGAGAAGGAGAGGCTAGCCACCCACTGGGGGCGTCAGGAGGAAGCATACAAGGCCTCGCTGGGGGTGGCGCAGAAAGTGAGGAAAGAGGCCAACAAACGGCTATATGAGACGGCTCAAGCCCAAGCTGGGCTCCTTAATGAAGTGGTGCCTCTTCGAAAAAAGATTGTTGATCTCGAGGCGGCTGTGGAGATCTCTAAGGTATACCACAAGAAACTTGAGGACCAGTGTGTGAATCGGGAGCAGGCACTGGGAAAGACTGAGGTCGCACTTGCGAACAAAACTGATGAATGCTCCTGGTTAACTGCTGAGAACAACTCCCTCCAAGCCAAAGTACAAGAGTTGACTTCTGCCTTGGCCTCCAAGGACCAAGAAATGGTAGCTCAAGCTGCCAATTTCAAAGTTGCTGAAGAGAAAATGGTAGGGGAGTCTGCCACTAGTTTCGCTGAGGGGTTTGCAGAGGCCCTTGTTCAGGCTGCTTGTGTGAACCCAGGCATCGACATTTCTGGGTGCAGCCCCTTGAATGAAGTGGTCGACGGCAAGTTGGTGCCTTTAGAGGCCTCCGAAGAATAGCCCTTACCCCGTACTTTGTTCATAATTACCTTTGCTTAAATTTGCAACTATTGTGAACTTTCATCAGTAATTATAACTCTTGGTTTATGCTTAAATGTCCATTTGCTTTATCTTTGCATACTTGTGTCTGCTTCTGCTTTCTTTGCTATGTCGTGTGCGTTACCTTCGGTACTCCTCTTCTTCGTGTTCGACTTTAACTCTTTAGGTAGGACGTGGTTTCCTCTCCTATTCTCCCTTTTTAAGTCGTGATGCGTACCCTTCCCTAGGTCTCTCCACCGATGAACTTACTTGGCCTTCGTATCTGCGAGGAATCTCCCTCATGAAAACGTCGCCTGCCTCGTCATTGCCCAAAGACAAGGAAGAATTTGGTCTCTACAACATTGCTCTAAGGCGAGGGAGGACTATATTTGTTCCTCTCTCGTGCCTCAACGTCGCTTGAGGGTGAGGAGTGATGGCGTCGCCGAGATAAGGCGTCGCCGAGATAAGGCGTCGCTAAGACAGGGCATCGCCAAGATAACGATGCCAAGACAAGATGTCACTAGAACAGGGCGTCGCCAGAACAAGGCATCGCCAGATAATCAAGCAAAAGATGAGTTCAGGGCAAGATAACAGGTATGTCTAGTACGAGTTAAAATTCGAGCGCTTAGTCCTTGGTCAGGGGTTAAGGGATTCCTTCGGGACGCCCCTTCCTCAAGTATGAACAGCTAGCCCCGGTATCAGATATCAGTATGAGTTAAAATCCGGGCGCATAGTCCTTGATCAGGGGTTAAGGGATTCCTTCGGGCCACCCCCTCCTCAAGTATGAACAGCTAGCCCCGGTATCAGATATCAGTATGAGTTAAAATCCGGGCGCTTAGTCCTTGGTCAGGGGTTATGGGATTCCTTCGGGACGCCCCCTCCTCAAATATGAACAACTAGCCCTCTGGTATCAGATATCAGTATGAGTTAAAATCCAGGCACATAGTCCTTGATCAGGGGTTAAGGGATTCCTTCGGTGCACCCCCTCCTCAAGTATGAACAGCTAGCCCCGGTATCAGATATCAGTGTGAGTTAAAATCTGGGCGCTTAGTCCTTGATCAGGGGTTAAGGGATTCCTTCAGGACGCCCCCTCCTCAAGTATGAACAACTAACCCCGGTATCAGACGATAGATACAAGCTAAAATCTGGGTGCCTAGGTCCCCTAGCAGGGGACAAGGGATTCCTTCGAGGCACCCCCTCCTCAGGTAGGAACAGCTAGTCCTAGCATCATACGTTTAGAACGTTACGCCTTGGTGTTTTCAGACACCCTGAGGACGATACGGTGTTGCAGAAGCAGGCCTCTCCTTAGTCGTGGGTACCAGGGCGCGACTTTTGTCCCAAAGTATTTAGACACACTGAGGACACCCAAAGCAGGTCCCTCCTTGAGTGTAGACACCCAGCAGAACTGAGATAAGTCCTCCTTGATGGAAGAAGCCCAAGCACAAGCCCACATGCAAGCCCACCAAAGGGTAGATTTGGGCCAACCATAGAGTTATGGCCAAGAGGATCCAAGAAGACGTTGTTTTACATGTTCAAATGCCATAAACTCTAGTGTAGAGTAGACTTTAATTTCTTGTCAAAATTAGCATAGGAACTTTATTTGTAATTTTCTTAGAATTAATTTTGGCACCTAAAACACCAACCTAGGTAAACTTAGAGTTTCTAAAAAAACCTCTAAATTTACCAAGGCCGGTCTAGAAAGCCCATGGAGGGGGTGAGCATAAAAACTAGACACACCCCTCCCCATGTGCTCATTTGTGCACCCATGTGCCATGTGCACCCATGTGCTTCACATTTACATTTCATTTGGCTAGCATTAGGGTTGCATTATGGTCCTCCTTAGCCTATAAAAGGAGGAGCCTACACCTTGTATTTTCAAGTTTATTGTGAGTAAAGTTATGCTGCCATTTTGTGCCAAGCTTTGCTTCTCCCTAGAACTCTGGGCTCTAAACTTCACATCCTTCACCTTTCCTTGGGCTGGCCAAACCTCCCAATGTTCATACATATCATGCACCTTCAAGATCAACATCACTCTTAGGAGGATCTTGCACACACATCCATTGCTTCCGCACCATCTCTTACATGATTCAAGAAGACCTTCATGAAATTTGCCATCATTTGGTATCATGAGCTTAGGTTCTTCAAGATGAGTTGCTTTTGGTCTTTTCATTTCTAGTTCTTCTTTATTTCATGTTGTTCATCTTATTTCCATAATTGTCTTGCTGTTTTTTGCATTTTAATTTGTTTTGGTGTGCTATTTGGAAGATCCAACCGAAGCACTTTTGTTCAATTGATTTTGAACAATTTCTTGTGCAATTTGTGATAGGATTCCATACACCTTTGAGTTGCTGTTTTCTTTTAGGCTTTTGAGTCTTTATTGCACTTTTAATTTAGTTCATATTATGCTTTTGAGTCTTTAATTTCTGAATCCATATATGTTTTGTCAAGTCATGTTCATCCACAATGTCAACAATTCATAGTAGTCCTTTATTTGGCTTTATTGTTTCTTGATTTTAGGTATCTTTATTTGCTTTGAATCTGCTGTTCTTTGATCTTTTGGTGCCTTTTTAATTTTTAGTTTGAGTTCATATTGTGTTTAGATCCTACACAATTATATTTCACAAATTCCATTGTGTTTAAATTTTGGTATCTTGCTGTTTTTTTGTTTCCAGTTTCCAGAATCCCCTGTTTCACATTTTCCGTGCTGGCTATTTTGTTCCAGGAAAATATTTTCACTCGTAGGAAAGTTTTGATTCTCTGGAATATGCAAGTTTGAAGTGTTATAGAAAGGACAAAAAAAGAGTTAGTCCAAAAGAATCAACAGAAAAAAAATGATAAATCTTTTAAAATCAGTGTGCAAATATGAGGCGCTACAGCTGGCGTAATTGACACCAAAATTGCAAAATTTATTAAAAAAAATTGGTGCATGCGTTTTGAGTGATTCCAAAGCCAGATTTTAGCTAAGATCTTGAATATCTTGCATATCAAATTTCAGAATCATATCTTAAAAACAAAGATCAGCATAAATTGGGGAAAAACACGTTTCTGGCCCACAACATTTTCCAGTGGTGCTGTTTTTTTATTTGGTCATCTAATTCTAGTGCTATTCTTAGGATTCTTTTGTGTGCCTACCTTTATTTTGGTACCTTTTATTTGCTTTTGTGTCTTGCTTTTGTTCTTTGACCTCTAATTTGGTGCTGGAAATTATTCTCCTTTGGTGCTTAATTGAATTGAAACTTGACTTGGGTAAGGTGTAGTCTTTTGATAGGTGCTGGAATTGGAGAATTAAGACCTTCATTCTAAGGGGAAACAAAGCCAAGGCCGAATCAAGCTTTCTTGAAAAACACTACAAACACTTGGAGGACCAACAAGCAAAGACAACAAGGAAGTGCATTTAGCAAAAAGAGGATCAACAAAGTGAGTTTTTCTTAATTTCCTTACAACTTAATTTGTGTTAATTACCTCTTAATTACGTTTTAGACAGGGAGTGTGTCTTCAAGGGCTCCAAGTGTCCAAGAAGCCTCACCTAGGGCCGACTAGTATAGAATTCTTAATTAGCTATTGTTAATTGTTTGTAATTGCCTTTTCTTTTGCTTAGTTAGTGACGCTTTGCATGGTTATTTTGTTAAGTTTGTGTTAAACCGACTAGCTTTGTTGATTAGTAGCTTGCATTGTTTTCTTTCATTGAAAATTTGATTTCTCAACTTAATTGTGTTCTAAGTGGTTTACTAAGAGAAAGTTTTGTGTGAAGACATTGAGGGATAGTTTTTGGCTAAGGCAAAGGCTTGGTATTTAGGTAGTCCTTTGTGACTCACCTCCCTTACCTGGAAAACTACCTTCTTTGACTTTCCTAAGTTTTCTCAAGGTAAAATACTTGTATACACAAAGCTTTAGCCATGTCTTCTTCTTCTCATTCTACAAAGTCTATTGGAAGTGAATTAAAATCTTTAAAAACTCTTTTGAAAGAAGTTTCACAAACTCTGCAATCAATTGCTTATAGACAATTGGAGAGTGAGACTAAACTTAATGTTTTGACTAAACCAAAGAATGAGAAGTCTCAATTTTCAAAAAAATTACATTCTCATGCATCTAGCTCTAAACATCATGATTATCTTGGGGAAGAAAGTCTTAGGAAAAATGAATATCATCAACAATTCCCTAGGAGAGCTAGGAAAGAGAGACAAGAAAACCTAACCAAGCATAACTCTCACACTCAAGCTAGAGAAATTCCATGTTTAGAATACCTTGGCAATGATCAATTAGCATCTCAATGTTTCAATGAAAGATCTATGATCTTAAGGGACAAAGATGAGAATAGTAGCCAAGAAAAAGAAGCTAGTGAGAGTGAAGAAAATGTAAAAATAGAAAAGCAAGAGAAAACCCTTGGGAAACAAAAGGCGTGGGAGAAGAGTGTTCCTTCCCACAAGGTCATTCAATAAGAAGGAAAAGTTGAAAATACATTTGAAAATATACCTCTTGTTGACCAACCTAGCCTTACCTTTTGTAAAGGAACACTTGCAAGCCTAGAAAAAAAAGAAGAATCCTTAAAAAAGGCTTGCATAGGTAAAAATATAGTAGATTATTTTACATACATGCCAAGATATCACCAAGTGAAGGTCAAGTCATCTATAGGCATCTACAAAGACAATTTTTTATGTGAAGTAGTGCCTAAAGAAACTTGTCATGTCTTATTGAGGCAACCTTTGCAAAGAATTGAAATTTCCATGAACAAAGGTTGTATCAACGAGACTACCTTCACACATAAAAGAGAAATTCTTCATGAAGGAGAACTCATGGGTCAAATTAGAGTTGATAAAACTCTAGAGCTTTTAAAAGGAAAATTATTGTCACCCATGAGAAAAGATGTTCAAAGACATTACCCTAGATACATTCCGTGTTTTAAAACTACATCTAAGGCGATGTCTCATGAACTCTATACTCCTTCACCTTTTGCAAATGATCCTTGGGAAGACATATGCCTAAATTTCATATTAGATCTTCCTAGGACAACAAAAGGTTTTGATTCCATTTTCATGGACATGGATAAACTCTTCCTTAAAGAAGTGACAAGTCTTCATGATTTCTCTTCAAACTTAGTGTTGGATAGAGCTCCAAAATTTGAAAACGATCATTTGAGGATTCTCTTGGAAAAACTTGTAACTAAGTTGTCCTTTTCAAATTCTTATCATCCTCAAAAGAATGGTCAAAATAAAATTGAAAACATAGCTCTTGTTACTATGCCTAGGGAAATCATGAAAGACAACCACAATTCTTGGGATGAGTATCCTTTTTCTATTGAGCATGCATACAATAGAGTAGTCCACAAGACTACTAATATTTCTACATTTGAAGTTGTATGTGAACATAGTCCTCTTTCTCTTTTTGCGTTGTTACCACTTCCTAAAGGAATTATGCCTAAGGAACAAGTAACCACTATTGAAAATTTTACAAAGCATGAGAGGATTAGAGAACACATGCAACCATCAAAAGAAAAATATTGTAAAAAGTTGCCAAAAACAAAAGAAAAACAAAAATGGCAACTTCATAAAATTGATTTGTATATAACTGCTTCAACTAACTCATTTGCTTTATTTGATAATTCCCTTAGGTGGACGTTTGATCTGGGAGGGCAAGCATAGTTGAAGAAGCAAGAGGCTGCTATCCGAGATCAAATCTCTAGATCTGAGGATAGATCTTCTCAAGGAGAAGGAGATGATGGACACCATCCAGCCACATCCATTCCCCTAGCCATGAAGAAGAAGAAGCAATGGATTTGTGTGCAAGATCCTCCTAAGAGTGATGTTGATCTTGAAGGTGCATGATATGTATGAACATTGGGAGGTTCGGCCAGCCCAAGGAAAGGTGAAGGATGTGAAGTTTAGAGCCTAGAGTTCTAGGGAGAAGCAAAGCTTGGCACAAAATGGCAGCATAACTTTACTCACAATAAAATTGAAAATACAAGGTGTAGGCTCCTCCTTTTATAGGCTAAGGAGGACCATAATGCAACCCTAATGCTAGCCAAATGAAATGTAAATGTGAAGCACATGGGTGCACATGGCACACGGGTGCACAAATGAGCACATGGGGAGGGGTGTGTCTAGTTTTTATGCTCACCCCCTCCATGGGCTTTCTAGACCGGCCTTGGTAAATTTAGAGGTTTTTTTAGAAACTCTAAGTTTACCTAGGTTGGTGTTTTAGGTGCCAAAATTAATTCTAAGAAAATTACAAATAAAGTTCCTATGCTAATTTTGACAAGAAATTAAAGTCTACTCTACACTAGAGTTTATGGCATTTGAACATGTAAAAGAACGTCTTCTTGGATCCTCTTGGCCATAACTCTATGGTTGGCCCAAATCTACCCTTTGGTGGGCTTGCATGTGGGCTTGTGCTTGGGCCTCTTCCATCAAGGAGGACTTATCTCAGTTGTGCTGGGTGTCTACACTCAAGGAGGGACCTGCTTTGGGTGTCCTCAGTGTGTCTAAATACTTTGGGACAAAAGTCGCGCCCTGGTGCCCACGACTAAGGAGAGGCCTGCTTCCGCAACACCGTATCGTCCTAAGGGTGTCTGAAAACACCAAGGCGTAACGTTCTAAACGTATGATGCTGGGACTAGCTGTTCCTACCTGAGGAGGGGGTGCCTCGAAGGAATCCCTTGTCCCCTGCTAGGGGACCTAGGCACCCAGATTTTAGCTTGTATCTGTCGTCTGATACCGGGGTTAGTTGTTCATACTTGAGGAGGGGGCGTCCCGAAGGAATCCCTTAACCCCTGATCAAGGACTAAGCGCCCGGATTTGAACTCACACTGATATCTGATACCGGGGCTAGCTGTTCATACTTGAGAGGGGGTGCACCGAAGGAATCCCTTAACCCCTGTCCAAGGACTAAGCGCTCGAATTTTAACCCGTACTAGACATACCTGTTATCTTGCCCTGAACTCGTCTTTTGCTTGATTATCTGGCGACACCTTGTTCTGGCGACGCCCTGTTCTAGTGACATCTTATCCTGGCATCGTTATCTTGGCGATGCCCTGTCTTAGCGACGCCTTATCTTGGTGACGCCTTATCTTGGCATCGCCTTATCTTGGCATCGCCTTATCTGGGCGACGACTGTGTTTGGCGACGATTCATCCTAGCGACAACTTGTCTTGGCGACGTCTCGTCTCGATGGTGCCTCTAGTTTTCGTCTTTGTTTCTTTAACCTCTGACCTTACATTCTAATGAGAGAAAAACTAGAGCAAAAATATCTTAAACTTCTCCTTTCTTTATTTGGGTGACCTCATTAAAATAACCCCCGGGAGGGAAAAAGAGTGTCCCCTTTACAAACTTCAACTGGAATAACATCAACTGAAATAAAACTTTAAAGTCGTCGCATTCCAGCTACGTGGGATGGGGCCCCCTTCTAAAGTCTCTAGCTTATACGAACCATTCCCTTTGGCCTTTGTTATCCTGAACAGTCCGGTCCACTTGGGAGACAACTTGTTTTCTAATTCGTAGGGGTGGGCCTTCCTCATGACCAGATTACCAACCTGGAACTGTCGCAACTTTACCTTGGAGTTGTACTGACGCTCCACGCTTCTCTTCACGGCCTCGGCCTTGATTTTTGCTTCTTTTTTGGCTTTACCTATCAGGTCCATGTTCACCTTCCTTTCTTCGTCGGACTCTTCCGCCATGAAACCCAGGAGATGGGGCGAACCCTCGTGGATCCCCACTGGGATTATGGTGTCCGATCCACACATCAAGCTGAAAGGTGTCTCCATGGTAGAGGATTGAGGCGTGGCGAGGTAAGCCCGTACGATCCTTAGTGCTTCATCTGCGGGCGATGCCTTTCCGTGTGCTCCTTCTATCGGCGAGGCCTCGCCGTCTTTTCCTGCTGTATGTGCGCCTTCCATAGGCGTCGCCCCTAAGGTGGCTTCAACTGGTGTGAACTCTACGGGCACCACCCCATCCCATGATTCTAGTTCTGTAGGCGAATCTGAGATAGGCGGTCGCTCAATCCCCATAACTACGCCTCTCTTTGTTTTCAAACTATTCTCATAGCACCTTCGGGCCTCTTCTTGGTCTGATTTGATAACTATCACCTTGCCGCTTAGGTCTGGTAACTTCATCTTCATGTGGCGCGTGGAGGACACCGCCCTTAATCTGTTCAAGGCGGGTCTGCCTAGCAGGATGTTGTAAGCTGAGTTGGCGTTAACCAACAAGTATCGAATGCTTTCGGTACGTGACGTCGTTCCATCAGTGAACGTCGTCCTCAAATCCAAGTAGCCACGTACCTCTACTGGGTTATCTGCAAATCCATACAAGCATCCAGTATAGGGTCTCAAGAGGTCAGGGGATAACTGTAGCTTGTTGAAGGTCGTCCAGAACATGACATCTGCGGAACTGCCCTGGTCGACGAGAACCCTATGTACCTTTCTTACCGAAATGACCACCGGGTCATTGTCATGTGGGACGACATCCCGCAGGTCAGCTCTTGTGAAAACGAGGTCTGACTCCCACGGGTCGTCCGGAAATTCTTCTGCAACCAAGTTTACTGACCTTACTTATTTCTTTCGTTGAGAGGCAGTGGGTCCTCCCCCGGAAAAGCCGCCAGAGATGGTGTGCACTTCTCCGTGAGTTGGGACTTCGTGCATTTGACCTTCCTCTAGCGCCGCCGCATCTAGGGTCGCCGTGGATCCAGCGAGATAATCCTTTAAGAAACCATTCTTCACAAGTTCATCCAACTGGTATCCCAGCGCTAAGCAGCTGTTAATGTTGATGGAAGAGGCCCAAGCACAAGCCCACATGCAAGCCCACCAAAGGGTAGATTTGGGCCAACCATAGAGTTATGGCCAAGAGGATCCAAGAAGACATTCTTTTACATGTTCAAATGCCATAAACTCTAGTGTAGAGTAGACTTTAAGTTCTTGTCAAAATTAGCATAGGAACTTTATTTGTAATTTTCTTAGAATTAATTTTGGCACCTAAAACACCAACCTAGGTAAACTTAGAGTTTCTAAAAAAACCTCTAAATTTACCAAGGCCAGTCTAGAAAGCCCATGGAGGGGGTGAGCATAAAAACTAGACACACCCCTCCCCATGTGCTCATTTGTGCACCCATGTGCCATGTGCACCCATGTGCTTCACATTTACATTTCATTTGGCTAGCATTAGGGTTGCATTATGGTCCTCCTTAGCCTATAAAAGGAGGAGCCTACACCTTGTATTCTTAAGTTTATTGTGAGTAAAGTTATGCTGCCATTTTGTGCCAAGCTTTGCTTCTCCCTAGAATTCTAGGCTCTAAACTTCACATCCTTCACCTTTCCTTGGGCTGGCCGAACCTCCCAATATTCATACACACCATGCACCTTCTAGATCAACATCACTCTTAGGAGGATCTTGCACACACACATCCATTGCTTCCGCACCATCTCTTACATGATTCAAGAAGACCTTCATGAAATTTGCCATCATTTGGTATCATGAGCTTAGGTTCTTCAAGTTGAGTTGCTTTTAGTCTTTTCATTTCTAGTTCTTCTTTATTTCATGTTGTTCATTTTATTTCCATAATTGTCTTGCTGTTTTTTTTTTTTGCATTTTAATTTGTTTTGGTGTGCTATTTGGAAGATCCAACCGAAGCACTTTTGTTCAATTGATCTTGAACAAGTTCTTGTGCAAATTGTGATAGGATTCCATACACCTTGAGTTGCTGTTTTTATTTTAGGAATTTGAGTCTTTATTGCTTTCTTATTTTGGTTCATATTATGCTTTTGAGTCTTTAATTTCTGAATCCATATATGTTTTGTCAAGTCATGTTCATCCACAATGTCAACAATTCTTAGTAGTCCTTTATTTGGCTTGATTGTTTATTGATTTTGGGTATCTTTAATTGCTTTGAATCTGCTGTTATTTGATCTTTTGGTGCCTTTTTAATTTTAGTTTGAGTTCTTATTTGTGTTTAGATCCTACACAAATTCTATTTCACAAATTCTATTGTGTTTAAATCTTGGTATCTTGCTGTTTTTGTTTCCAGTTTCCAGAATCCCCTGTTTCAAATTTTCTGTGCTGGCTGTTTTGTTCCAGAAAAATATTTTCACTCATAGGAAAATTTTGATTCTCTGGAATATGCAAGTTTGAAGTGTTATAGAAAGGACAAAAAAAGAATTAGTCCAAAAGAATCAACAGAAAAAAATGATAAATCTTTTAAAATCAGTGTGCAAATCTGAGGCGCTACAGCTGGCGTAACTGAACACCAAAATTGCAAAATTTATTAAACACAATTGGTACATGCGTTTTGAGTGATTCCAAAGCCAGATTTTAGCTAAGATCTTGAATATCTTGCATATCAAATTTCAGAATCATATCTTAAAAACAAAGCTCAGCATAAATTGGGGAAAAACACGTTTCTGGCCCACAACATTTTCCAGTGGTGCTGTTTTTTTTATTTGGTCATCTAATTCTAGTGCTATTCTTAGGATTCTTTTGTGTGCCTACCTTTATTTTGGTACCTTTTATTTGCTTGCTTAATATTTCTTGGACCTCTTTCTAGTTAACATAATCTTACTCCTTTTGCTGGTAGTGTTTTATTCAATTAAATTGTTTGTTGCTTTTGTTCTTTGACCTCTAATTTGGTGTTGGAATTTATTTCTCCTTTGGTGCTTAATTCAATGGAAACTTGACTTGGGTAAGGTCTAGTCTTTTGATAGGTGCTGGAATTGGAGAATTAAAACCTTCATTCTAAGGGGAAACAAAGCCAAGGCCAAACAAGCTTTGTTGAAAAACACTACTGTACCGCCCTGGTAGTCGGAAGTGATGACGTGGCATCAAGCTATTGTATAGGCGTGTTGATGGGACGCCTGGCTAGCAGAAGGGAAGGAGGTCGGGGGTTCGTGTAATCGCCAGTTATTAAGTTGGCGTGCTCCGATCTCCAGCACACCAGAACCGGCGGTCACCGGGTTGAAGATAAAGTCGCCAGATGCGAACCCAGGCGACCTAGTGATTAGAGATCGCCGAAACAAGGACATCGCCGAAGATGAAGGCAGATGGTCATTTTCCAGCTGGTCAGAGGATGAGGTCGGGGGATAGCTTACTTGAGCATATACGGTGAAACAGGTGGTGCAGATCATGAAGGCGGCCGGCGAGACCACAGGGAAGGTGTGTACGAAGGCACCCGAACTCGCCATCCAGAAGAGATCGCGCTCCAAGGCCACTATGCACTGAGTAGTATCATGCATAAGTAACTTAGCCAAAGAAGAGTCAGAAGTAACGCCCAAGTCAAGGATGCTCCAGATGAAGGCACGTGTACAGCTGGATGAGAGCCACGTGTCTAGATGTGTAACTGCCAGGAGAGAGAAAGTATCCAGGTATATAAGAGTTTCCAACGAACTTCTGAGGTACGCACGTTCAGATTGTCTTCTTTACGCTTGCGAGTTCTTGAGTATACTGAGAGAGAACTGGTCACGGTTCCTTAGAGTTCTTGAGTTTTACTCTTAAGTAATTGGTGGTTCAGTCGCTGACTTGGGCGTCGGAGCGCGATCGGCCGCAGCGGCGCCGTTTCGTCTTTTGCAGGTTCTTGAGGTGGATCGCGGTGAAGGACGGAGGCTGACACGGCGCATACGTCGATCCAAGTTTGACGAGGCAAAGCTCCAGCGTTTTGGTCAACAGGCAGGATCATCAGGCGCCCACCGTGGGGCCATGTAAAACCTGTTCCCATCCGCAGCGTGAGTTCTTGGAGGTTTCTGCAGTTTCTGTGTGGTTGTGTGCTGGTGCAACCATTGTTCGCTGTTCATCTAGTTTCTGTTCGGTAATTTCGCGTTTTCCACCGTTCGTTTGGGTTTTTGTTCGGTGAGGTGAAGTTTTCTGCTGCTTACGCGAGTTTTGATCGGTGAGATCTGAGTTCTTTGGCTCGTTTGGTTTTTCGTGGAAGAAGCGTTGGTTTTTGGTAGAGTTGCGGGTTTCTGTGAAGGTTCGTGGTGTTCTTCAGGTTTCTTTCGAAGTTTCGCGAAGTTCTGACCGATTGATCGCTGAATCGATTGTCGCCAAAGAAGGTGTTGTTCATTGCTCTCTATGATTCGTCAAGTTTTCATGAGAAAAATGAGAAGCAACCGTGCAAGTCCAGTTGCGCCCGTTGCGGCTGAAGGCGCCATGACCATGGCGCAGATGGTGGAAATCATGCGCTCACTGCAGGCGAATGTGGAAGCCTCGCGTATAGAGCAGGCAAGAATGCACGAGGACCTGGTCGCCTCTCGGGCCAGGAATGATGAGCTTAGCAGAGTGACTGAAGAACTGCGTCAAGCTCTTCAGGAGCAGCGAGGGCGTCCAGTCGCTGAAGAGGTCGCGCCGTCAACGCCGCCTCGTGTTTTTCCTATGCCTTTCGCTCAAGCGATTACCGACACGCCTATCCCTGCGAGTGTGGTACCTGTGAAGGCTGTTTTTACCGGCGTGGAGGATCCTGAGGCACATCTCACCACGTTCCATACGCAGATGATGCTGTCAGGAGGATCAGACGCCGTGTACTGCAAGATGTTTGTGAGCACACTCCAGGGAACGGCGCTGGAATGGTTTGTGAGCCTGCCTACAGGTCACATAACCAATTTCCAACAGTTTTCAAAGATCTTCGTCGAGCAGTACATCGTGAACAAGGCACCGCCTAGGGTGTCTTATGATTTGTTCGACATAAGGCAGTATCAGGGAGAGTCCCTCAGGGACTACCTGAATCGTTTTGGGGCGCAGATGGTCCGCTCGCCAGCCAAAGACGAAGAGATGCTGGTCTACGCATTCAAGAAGGGCGTGCTGTCGGGACCATTCTGCGAGGCATTGATCAGGGCTCACCCCGCCACGTTTGCTGAGGTCAGGCGACTTGCGGTGGGCCACATCGCCGATGAAAGTGAGGTCGCCGAGAAGAGGGGAAGCGTGTCTCCCGCCAGGCCACGTGCCCAGACCAGGATCCAGCCACAGAGGGTGCTGGAGACAGCAGCGGCCAGGAGGGATCAGAGGACTCGCCATCCTTATGATCCAAGGAAGAACAAGGGCAGGGGCCCAGGGCGCCCTCAACCAGCACGCCGGGAGTACAATCGCCCGCCAAAGCACAAGTTTGTCATGGGATTGGCGGACCTGATCGCCATTCCCAATATATCAGCTAGGTTGAAAGCGCCTGAGAAGGTGGGTGACAAGGTGTTGGGACCAAAGCCAGACGCCTGGTGCGAATTCCACCAGGGCTTTGGCCACACCGTGGATTCATGCTTGGCTTTGGGATACCAGCTCGACGACCTGGTCAAGAGCGGGTTCCTGAATGACTATTTGCTGGATAGAAGGACGGGGGGCGCGTCGAGCTCCCAACCAGCAGGTGGTGAGGCTCAGCAGCACGAGATGCCTACTCACGGAGAAATCCACACCATTGCAGGAGGTTTCTCGGGTGGTGGATGCACCGCGTCACAGAGGAAGAAGTATGCGAGGTCTGTGATGACGGTGGACATGTTTGAGGACCACTCGCCGAATGTGGACATTACGTTCACAAAGCAAGATCTTCGGGACGTTGTGCCTCACGACAACGACCCCATAGTCATCTCGCTGATCACAGCAGGAAGGAAGGTCCACAGGGTTCTGGTGGACCAAGGAAGCTCGGCAGACGTGATGTCCTGGCCGACTTTCACGCAGTTGGAGCTACCCCTTGACCAGCTGAGGCCCTATGGAGGGTGTTTGTATGGTTTCGCTGGCGACTAGGTGGAGGTCAGGGGGTACATTGAGTTGAGGACTACGTTTACAGATGAGGCGGGTTCGAGAACGGAGAAAATCAAGTACCTTGTCGTGAACGCTCCTTCAGCATACAACATTCTGCTGGGAAGGCCCACGCTCAACAGAATAGGCGCTATACCGTCGACCCGGCACATGAAGGTGAAGCTGCCGTCTATGGAGGGGGTGGTGATCACCATCAAGTTCGACCAGAAAGAAGCGAAGAAGTGCTATGAGAATAGCCTGAAGAACAAGAGGTCTGTGAGTTACGTGACAACCACCCCGCCTCCCGGTGTGAAGCCCAGACCGACGGTAATAGGAGAGACCGCCGGAAGTGACGTGGTGATGGTGGATGCTGAGCTGGGGGAGGGGAACGCCGGTCTAGAGGAAGAAGAGGCGAGGAGTCGCCCTGAGGAAGCGAGGGAGCTGGGAATCGCCAGGGCGGTGATCGCCAGAGAAACCAGGCCTAAACCCATCGAGCAGTGGCTCGAAAGAGAGATCGGAGGAAAGATCTTCAAGCTGGGAAGATCTCTGGAGGTTGAGCTCCAGGACCAGATCGCCAAGGTAATAGAGCGGCATCTGGATGCGTTTGCATGGTCCGCTTCGGACATGCCCTGGATCGATCCCGACTTCTTGTGCCATCATTTGGCGATGGACAACCAGGTGAGACCAGTGCGGCAGAGGAGAAGGAAGTTCAACGAGGAGAGGAGGCAGGCGATTAGAGACGAAACCCAGAAGCTCCTCGCTGCGGGCCATATCAGGGAAGTCCAGTACCCTGAGTGGCTGGCTAATGTCGTGCTGGTGAAGAAGAGCAACGGGAAATGGCGCATGTGCGTCGATTTCACTGATCTGAACAAGGCCTGCCCGAAGGATTCGTATCCTTTGCCAAACATAGATGCCCTGGTCGACAGTGCTGCAGGGTGTAAGTTGTTGAGTTTCCTGGATGCCTTCTCGGGGTATAACCAGATCAAGATGCATCCCATGGATGAAGAGAAGACCGCCTTCATGACCGAAAGATCGTGCTACTGCTACAAGGTGATGTCTTTTGGGCTGAAGAACGCGGGGGCCACGTACCAGAGGTTGATGGATCGAGTACTTGCACCAATGCTGGGAAGGAATGTGCAAGCGTACGTGGATGACATGGTCGTGACCTCGCCAGAGAAGAGCAAGCACGTTGCAGACTTGGAGGAATTGTTCACCACGATCGCCAAGTTCAGGTTAAAGCTGAATCCCGAGAAGTGCATCTTTGGCGTGGAGGCAGGAAAGTTCCTGGGATTTCTCTTAACTGAAAGAGGAATAGAGGCCAACCCGGATAAGTGTGCCGCCATCTTGGCGATGAGGAGCCCGACCACTGTGAAGGAAGTACAACAGTTTACAGGTCGGATGGCCGCCCTGTCTCGATTCGTGTCGGCTAGCGGAGAGAAGGGCCATCCATATTTCCAGTGTTTGAGGCGGAATAACAAGTTTGCCTGGACAAAGGAGTGTGAGGAAGCCTTCGTCAAGCTTAAGGAGTATCTGGCGAGCCCGCCGGTTTTGTGCAAACCGCTGGTGGGAACCCCTCTCATGTTGTATTTTCCTGTAACTGAGAGGGCGGTGAGTGCGGTGCTCGCCCAGGACCAAGATCAGGCTCAAAAGCCCATTTATTTTGTTAGTAAAGTGCTGCAGAGCCCCGAAACGAGATATCAGGCCCTGGAGAAGGCTGCACTGGCAGCAGTCTTTTCGGCAAGGAGGTTACGCCACTATTTCCATAGCTTCACGATACTGGTGATGACCGACCTGCCCATCCAGAAGGTCTTGAAGAAGCCCGATGTTGCGGGAAGGATGCTGAAGTGGGCAGTGGAGCTGTCGGAGTTTGATATTAAGTATGAGCCCCGAGGTCCGATCAAGGGGCAGATCTTCGCAGATTTCGTGGTCGAGCTCTCGTCTGAAGCGACGCGAGTTGAGGGGGATGACTTCCGTTGGGTGCTCTCAGTGGACGGATCGTTGAACCAGCAGGGTAGCGGTGTTGGGGTCATCTTGGAGGGGCCCAACGGCGTGCTGATCGAACAATCTTTGAGGTTTGCCTTCAAGGCCTGCAACAATCAAGCAGAATATGAGGCGCTGATCGCCGGTATCTTGCTGGCCAAGGAGATGGGAGCTAGGGTGCTGATGGCTAAGAGTGACTCGCTGCTAGTCACGGGGCAAGTAACAGGCGAGTTCCAGGCCAAGGATCCACAAATGGCGGCTTACCTGGAGTATGTGCAGGAGCTGAAGAGTTCTTTTGTCTCCTTTGAAGTAGTACATGTGCCCAGAGAGCAGAATGCCCGAGCTGACTTGCTAGCTAAGCTCGCCAGTTCGGGCAAGGGGGTAGGTAGAGGACGGTGATTCAAGAAACTCTGAAAACGCCTAGAGCATTTGTAGCAGATCACCTGGTCCTTCAAATAAGCAAGTCGACGGAGAAAGCGGCGAGGAGTCACAGGTCTTTGGCTCAGGAGACCTTGAGATCGCCGAGAATAAGAGCATGTCGGGGGGAGAGGGTGAACATGACGCAGGTCTGCGCTACGCATGAGCCAGACACCTGAGTAACGCAGTACAAGCGATACCTGGCGGATGGCCTTCTCCCGCTGGATCCGACAGAGGCCAGGAAGATAAAGAAGAATTCTAGCAAATTAGACACAAATTTAGATCGAAGCAGAACCAGTGGATCGAAGCAGAACCACTGGCCCAGATCACCGCACACAAGATTGACGGTTTCGTGTGGAAGAACATTGTGTGCCGGTTTGGTGTGCCCAAGCGCCTGGTGTCGGACAATGGGACTCAGTTTGCATGTCACCTGTTGAAGAAGCTGTGCGAAGGGGTGGGAATTCAACAAGTATTTGCATCCGTCGAGCACCCTCAGACGAATGGCCAAGTAGAGTCAGCCAATCGGGTGTTGCTAAGAGGTTTGAAGAGAAGGCTAGAGAAAGCCAAAGGAAGTTGGGCTGAAGAGGTACCCCGTATAGTCTGGGCGTACCACACCACCGAGCAGTCAGGAACCCATGAGACCCCGTTCAGCCTGGTCTATGGATGCGACGCAATGATTCCAGTAGAAATCCAAGAGAGCTCGCCGAGATTCCAGAACTTTGTAGCGGAAGACTCGAATGAGGAAAGAAGGCTGAATCTGGATTTGCTGGATGAGGTCAGGGAGGAGGCGAGATTGAAAGCTGAGGCGGTGAAGAGAAGGATTGAACGAAGATATAACTCGAAGGTGATGCCAAGACAGTTAAGAGAGGGCGACCTGGTGATGAGGAAGGCCCACCAGTACGAGATGGAGAATAAGCTGTCGCCTAAGTGGACGGGACCGTTCAGGATAACCGAGGCGCTCGGGAACGGCGCCTACCGCTTAGAAACGTTGGAAGGAGGGGCGATTCCTCGCACTTGGAACGCCACGCACCTCAAGTTATATTACAGTTAAGAACTTTGTAAGTAAGAACAAACACGAAGAGCTTTACAATGTTTCTGTTAAAACAGTTTGGAGGGGGCACTCTTTTTTCCCTAAGGAGGGTTTTTAATGAGGCCGCCCAATAAAGAAGAGTTTTCGAAGTTGAAAGTGTTTTAGATTGCATGCTTGTTGTTTTCCGAAAGTTTTGAAGAAAGACCTTGTCACTTATATGTGATTTAAGGCAAGTTGAAGTTATGTTGCATGCTTTCTAAAAAGTTTCTAAGTCCCCATCGTCTTTCGGCGATTGGCGGCATCAGTTAAAGTTAAAGTCCTCATCGTCTTTCGGCGATCGGAGGCACCAGTTAAAAGACCTCAACGCCCTCGCGCGTCATGAGGCAAGATAAAGACCTCCTCGCCGTCGAGCGAGTGCAAGCGAGTTAAAGACCTTCTCGCTGATGAGCGAGTTCAGGCAAGATAAAATCCTTCTCGTCTCGAACGAGTTCAGGTATGGTGTAAAGGGTGGAAGAAGTTTGGAGGGTGGCTAAGATAGGTTCGAAGAGAACGCCTAGCCACCCAGTCTTTTGTTCTGAAGCTCAGAGAGGTAGAGAAGGATCCGAAAGGCGCCTCTACCCCCAGATAAAGGAACAATGGCCAAGTTGTGAAGGCAAGAGGAAGCTGATAATTGCCAAGAGTCTTTGGCGACCAGGAGAAATTCAAGCAATGGCGAGAAAGTCAGGACCCGTTTTGATAGGGCAGATCAGATGAGCAGTGTTTTAAGCCATTAGTTGGATTGAAGTTCGTTATTTGAAGAGCGATTTCACGCTAAGGTTCATTACCTTAAGGTTACAAGTGGTTAGAGTGTTATTGTTCGAAAACTGATGGTTCGAGGCGGATAGTATACAATTGCGCTTACGAAGTTACTAAGTTAATTTGTCTAAAGAGGTTTGTGCAAGGAAGGTAAAGTTAACAAGAAGAAAGTATAAAAAAAAGTGGAAAATGTCATAGCATAAGTAACACCAGTTCAGAATACATGTACAAGGAAAGGGAAAGTTTATTACAAGTATATCTAAAGGAGAAAGCACAGGAATCGTGGATGGAGGGAAGCAGTCAGTCTTCAGAAGGAACAACCTTCCCGTCCACCACCTCGTTGTTCAGCGACACCATGGAAAGATCCAAGTCGGGGTACAGGCAGGCGAATTGTTCCCGGGCAGCATCGAATCCAGCAGCGAGAATCTGGGCGGAGCTCAGCTCAAGTTCTTCAATCTGTTTCTTTAGCCCCTCGTTCTGCTGTTTCAGTTCTTCAGCCCCCTCCCGAGCTTGAAGAAGGTCTTCAATAACCTTCTTGGATTCCGCCTGCGCCTGGGCCAGCTTGGTGGTGATCTTCTCATTTTCCTCGTTGGCTTCGGCGAGTTTAGCCATGGTGTCGTCTCTCTCCTTTTCGACTTTCCCCAAGAAGACCTCCCGATCTGCTGACCTTTTCTCGAGGTTTTTTACCTTGGCGGCATCTGCTTTGATCAATGCCTCCAGGTCAGCCACTTTGACGCGATAAGGAACCAGCTTGCTCTCCAGCTCGATCTTTTCTTGAGCTAAGAGCTGCACCTTATGGCGTAGATCGGTGGCCTCCTTGCGTGCCTCCCGAAGCTCGGTTATCCTTATCGTGCGATTCTCCTCTTGGAGCACGGAGATGTCATCCTGGAGCTTCTTGTTGGAACTCTCCACAACTTTGGATATGATGGAGGGGAAGTCCTCCGCCATCATCTTGAGTTTCGCTGAGAAGGGTTCCCACACCCTTTTTACCTCAAGAGAGAGGTTTGCTCGTGGGGGCACCAGGGGAGCTTGTTGTTGGTTCTCGCCACCACCTTCTTGAGTTGGTCGTTGAATGGGAGCTTCTGGGCGTGGTGGCGACGTCGGGGATTCGGTGATGATGATAGGCGAGTTGTGAGCACCTTCATCCCCGCCTGGTGCAGCATCCGCGGTTGAGGCGTTTGAAGGAGGACCCCCTCCAACTGATACATAGGGTGTGGAGGCGCTCGGGGGGTTCTCCATGAAGTTGGGCTCAGCAGCCTCAACCACAGGAAGAGCAGCCGCCAGGGGAATTGCTTGGACTGGTGATGCGGGAACTGGAGGAGGGAGCAATGTTGGAGGTGGAGCTGGTGTGGAAGGTGGTGTTGATGTTGGAGGAGGAGGTGGAGCAGGTGGTGAAGAAGGCGCCACCCTCTTCCTCTTGGTGATAAGGCCATCCTCAGTCGCCTCATCGTCTTCTTCCTCATCCTTATGAACCACTTGAGGGGTTTTCCTCTTTGGTTTCCTGAGGACGAGCTTCTTGCGCTGTTGGGCGGGCTGGGCCTCTGAAGGAGTTGGGCCTTTGGGGGGCGATCTGCCCTGGGCAGCGGCGATCTCCACCACTGAATTTGGCACGGTCTGGGAACCCGACGCCAACCCATGGGCTCGGGCGAGCGCCCTCAGTTCAGCTAGTTTTCCCTTGCCCAACATACGATCTGCATAATGCAAAGGTACATGGGTTAGCTCAGAGAGAAAGATAAACACATAAGTCAGTATTCAACAAAAGCAGATAAGTGGTGCAGAAAATAAAACCAAAGTCTTGTGCACAACAGACAAGACGCCCAGAAACAGTTAGCAGAAGCAACGTAAAGTGTAATGACTTAGACACTGAGTTGAGCTCTAACCTATGCGAACTTCGAGTTGATCTTCGAAGAACTCGAAGGAGATGAGCGCAGTGGTGAGGAAGGTGATATTGGCGTCTGCCACGCTCTTCCAGAAGAGGCACAGATCCTTGTCCAAAGCACCCATGCTGTCGGGACTTCTTGGCCTCCTGAAGCTTCCCTTGGCGTCTTTATTTCCCTTGTTTACCCAGTACAAGGAAAACCCGTCGAGCATCGAGGCATCCTGGTCGTTTTGGCGTACTTGGACAAATTTGCCCTTCCAATCCATGTAGGATTGTTGGAAGATAGAGAGGATCGACCTCCCAGCAATCCCGTTCAGACTCACCCACAGGCGATCCCCCGGGTGTTTGGCTTCAAAAAGGAAAAGAAAGACGTCCACTGACGCTGGCAACCCCAGATGCGCGCACATGATTTGGAACGCCCTTACGAACGCCCAGCTGTTGGGGTGAAGCTGGGCGGGGACGATATCGAGCTCGGTTAGCAGCTCTCGCTCGAAACGAGTGAAGGGAAGTCGGAGCTTAACCTTCTTGAAAAACGTTGTGTAGAGGAAGCAGAACGACTCGCCACCGCTCGCTTTGTCGTCAGCACAGATCGGCTCCTCAGGGTGGCAAGGCAGCACGGTCACTTTGTTATCGTGCTCCTTGTGAAAGGAAAGATCCGACTGATCCCCTTTCCTTAGTCGGAGTACCGCCGTTTCAGAGTTTATCGAAGACGTTTCTTTCAGCAGTGCCGAGCTGGCCCAGGGGTAAAGTTTTTTATAATCTGGAGTGGGGGCGGAGGCTCCTCCGGCGACCGGTGGAGTAGCCTGAGCCAGGTTAGGGCGGGAGGTTGCAGGCCTCTCAGCCTGGGAAGAAGAAGCACCAGGTGCTCGTGGTGGGTTGTGAGCTTGAGATGAAGGGTTTCGTGACGAGGGAGGAGGATTCGCGGTGGTCTTTGTTCGAGCCATCGCGGAAACTGCAAAGGAAAAAGAAAAGGAAAGGTGATCAGGGTTCGCAGAGGCTGACTCGATCGTGAAAGAAGGGTGAAAAAACGAACGAACGAAGGTTCGTTGTAACGAAGACGAAGCCCTAAGTTACGAGAAAGGAGAAATAGAAGAAACAGCCCACAGCGTATGCAGCAGACAGTTAATGGATGATGCCAATCGGTTAAAATGCAGGAAAACTCAGCAGAAGAAGTAGAGGGAGTACCTTTCTATGATCGGATGAATGCTGAAAAAGTTGAGGATTCAGGAGGTTGAAGAGCGTCGTGAGCTTTTGCAGAAGAAGCTTGAAGCGTTTGAGAAAACGAATAAGTGATGGAACAGTGGAAGTGAAATGGGTTTAAGGGTTTTTCGAATGGGTTTTGGAAGCGCAAACGACAGTTAAAGGTAACCGTTGATGAAGCCACGTGTCGAGCGATTGGAAGAGTGTTTGGTGGAGCGTCAGGAAAGCAGAAAGTACAAACGTTTGGAATTCTGTGCCAGCGCCACGTAGATCGGTAGTGACGTGACTCTTTTCGTCTTTTCGCTGGACGAGTCTTCGCTTAACACTAGGGGGCTTGTGTACCCCCTGGTAGTCGGAAGTGATGACGTGGCATCAAGCTATTGTATAGGCGTGTTGATGGGACGCCTGGCTGGCAAAAGGGAAGGAGGTCGGGGGTTCGTGTAATCGCCAGTTATTAAGTTGGCGTGCTCCGATCTCCAGCACACCAGAACCGGCGGTCACCGGGTTGAAGATGAAGTCGCCAGATGCGAACCCAGGCGACCTAGTGATTAGAGATCGCCGAAACAAGGACATCGCCGAAGATGAAGGCAGATGGTCATTTCCCAGCTGGTCAGAGGAGGAGGTCGGGGGATAGCTTACTTGAGCATATACGGTGAAAAAGGTGGTGCAGATCATGAAGGCGGCCGGCGAGACCATAGGGAAGGTGTGTACGAAGGCACCCGAACTCGCCATCCAGAAGAGATCGCGCTCCAAGGCAACTATGCACTGAGTAGTATCATGCATAAGTAACTTAGCCAAAGAAGAGTCAGAAGTAACGCCCAAGTCAAGGATGCTCCAGATGAAGGCACGTGTACAGCTGGATGCGAGCCACGTGTCCAGATGTGTAACTGCCAGGAGAGAGAAAGTATCCAGGTATATAAGAGTTTCCAACGAACTTCTGAGGTACGCACGTTCAGATTGTCTTCTTTACGCTTGCGAGTTCTTGAGTATACTGAGAGAGAACTGGTCACGGTTCCTTAGAGTTCTTGAGTTTTACTCTTAAGTAATTGGTGGTTCAGTCGCTGACTTGGGCGTCGGAGCGCGATCGGCCGCAGCGGCGCCGTTTCGTCTTTTGCAGGTTCTTGAGGTGGATCGCGGTGAAGGACGGAGGCTGACACGGCACATACGTCGATCCAAGTTTGACGAGGCAAAGCTCCAGCGTTTTGGTCAACAGGCAGGATCAACTACAAACACTTGGAGGGCCAACAAGCAAAGACAACAAGGAAGTGCATTTAGCAAAAAGAGGATCAACAAAGGGAGTTTTTCTTAATTTCATTGCAACTTAATTTGTGTTAATTACCTCTTAACTACGTTTTTAGACGGTGAGTGTGTCTTCAAGGGCTCAAAGTGTCCAAGAAGCCTCACCTAGGGCCGACTAGTATAGAATTTTTAGTTAGCAATTGTTAATTTTTTGTAATTGCCTTTTCTTTTGCTTAGTTAGTGACTCTTTGCATGATTATTTTGTTAAGTTTGAGATAAACCGACTAGCTTTGTTGATTAGTAGCTTGCATTGTTTTCTTTCATTGAAAATTTGATTTCTCAACTTAATTGTGTTCTAAGTGGTTTACTAAGAGAAAGTTTTGTGTGAAGACATTGAGGGATAGTTTTTGGCTAAGGCAAAGGCTTGGTATTTAAGTAGTCCTTTGTGACTCACCTCCCTTACCTGGAAAACTACCTTCTTTGACTTTCCTAAGTTTTCTCAAGGTAAAATACTTGTATAAACAAAGCTTTAGCCATGTCTTCTTCTTCTCGTTCTACAAAGTCTATTGGAAGTGAATTAAAATCTTTAAAAACTCTTTTGAAAGAAGTTTCACAAACTGTGCAATCAATTGCTTATAGACAATTGGAGAGTGAGACTAAACTTAATGTTTTGACTAAACCAAAGAATGAGAAGTCTCAATTCTCAAAAAATTACATTCTCATGCATCTAGCTCTAAACATCATGATTATCTTGGGGAAGAAAGTCTTAGGAAAAATGAATATCATCAACAATTCCCTAGGAGAGCTAGGAAAGAGAGACAAGAAAACCTAACCAAGCATATCTCTCACACTCAAGCTAGAGAAATTCAATGTTTAGAATACCTTGGCAATGATCAATTAACATCTCAATGTTTCAATGAAAGATCTATGATCTTAAGGGACAAAGATGAGAATAGTAGCCAAGAAAAAGAAGCTAGTGAGAGTGAAGAAAATGTAAAAATAGAAAAGCAAGAGAAAACCCTTGGGAAGCAAAAGGCGTGGGAGAAGAGTGTTCTTTCCCACAAGGTCATTCAACAAGAAGGAAAAGTTGAAAATACATTTGAAAATATACCTCTTGTTGAACAACCTAGCCTTACCTTTTGTAAAGGAACACTTGCAAGCCTAGAAAAAAAAGAAGAATCCTTAAAAAAGGCTTGCATAGATAAAAATATAGTAGATTATTTTACATACATGCCAAGATATCACCAAGTGAAGGTCAAGTCATCTATAGGCATCTACAAAGACAATTTTTTATGTGAGGTAGTGCCTAAAGAAACTTGTCATGTCTTATTGAGACAACCTTTGCAAAGAATTGAAATTTCCATGAACAAAGGCTGTATCAACGAGACTACCTTCACACATAAAAGAGAAATTCTTCATGAAGGAGAACTCATGGGTCAAATTAGAGTTGATAAAACTCTAGAGCTTTTAAAAGGAAAATTATTGTCACCCATGAGAAAAGATGCTCAAAGACATTACCCTAGATACATTCCGTGTTTTAAAAATACATCTAAGGCGATGTCTCATGAACTCTATACTCCTTCACCTTTAGCAAATGATCCTTGGGAAGCCTAAATTTCATATTAGATCTTCGTAGGACAACAAAAGGTTTTGATTCCATTTTCATGGACATGGATAAACTCACCCTAACTCGCCTGTTCCAGTAAAGATCATGCTCCCAAGTTAGCGATGCACTGGGCAGTACCATGCATAACTAACTTAGCCAAAAAGGGAGTCAGAAGTAGCGCCCAAGTCAAGGAGGCTCCAAATGATGGCACGTGTACGACTGGATGCGAGCCACGTGTCCCAGGTCTGTAACTGCCAGGAGAGAGAAAGTGACCAGGTATATAAGAGTTCTCAACGAACTTTCTGAGGTACGCACATTCAGATTATACTCTTTACGCTTGCGAATTCTAGAGCTTACTGTGAGAGAGAACATTGCACGGTTCCTTGAGATTTCTTGAGTGTTCTTGCTCTTAGTATTTGGTGGTTCGGTCACTGACTTGGGCGTTGAAGTGCGATCGGCCGCAGCGGCGCCGCTCTGTTCTTTTGCTGGTTCTTGAGGTAGATCTTGGAGGAGGACGGAGGTTCGAAGCGGTGCACAAGTCGATCCTTTGACGAGGCAGGTTCCAACGTTCTGGTCAACAGGCAGGATCATCAGGCGCCCACCGTGGGGTCGTGTAAAACCTGTTCCCATCCACAACGTGAGTTCTTGGAGGTTTTCATGATTTTCTGTGTGGTTGTGTGCTGGTGCAACCGTGGTTTGCTGTTAGCTTGAGATTTGTTCGGTGTTTTCGCATTTCCCACCGTTCGTTTGGATTTTTGTTCGGTGTAGTGAAGTTTTCTGTTGTTTACGTGCGATCTGTTCGGTGGAATTTGAGTTCCTTCGCTCGTTTGGTTATCTGTGGGAGAAGCGGTGGTTTATGGTGGAGTTGCAGGTTTCTTTGAAGCTGAAGTAAGTGTTGTTCGCTGCATTCTGTAATTCGCTAAGTTTCATGAGAAAAATGAGAAGCAATCGTTCAAGTCCGGTTGCGCCCGTCGCTGCTGAAGGCGCCGCCGCCATGACCATGGTGCAGATGGCAGAGATGATGCGTTCGTTGTAGACAACTGTGGAAGCCTCGCGCATAGAACAGGCGAGAATGCATGAGGACCTGGTTGCCTCTCGCGCCAGGAATGATGAGCTTAGCAAGGTGACTGAGGAGCTGCGTCAAGCCCTTCAGGAGCAGCAAGGGCGTTCTACTGCTGAAGAGGTTGCGCCGTCGTCGCCACCTCGTGTTTTTCCTATGCCTTTTGTTCAGGCGATTACTGACACGCCCATTCCTACGAGTGTGGTTCCTGTTAAGGCTGTTTTCACCGGCGTGGAGGATCCTGAAGCTCATCTCACCACGTTCCATACACAGATGATGTTGTCGGGGGGATCAGACGCCGTGTATTGCAAGATGTTCGTGAGCACGCTCCAGGGAACGGCGCTGGAATGGTTTGTGAG
Source organism: Phaseolus vulgaris (assembly GCF_000499845.2). Taxonomy (NCBI): domain Eukaryota; kingdom Viridiplantae; phylum Streptophyta; class Magnoliopsida; order Fabales; family Fabaceae; genus Phaseolus; species Phaseolus vulgaris. Next base: position 23,624,931 of record NC_023752.2, read on the forward strand.
CTTGCCTAACGGTCACATTACCAGTTTTCAACAGTTCTCGAAGATTTTTGTCGAGCAGTACATTGTGAATAAGGCACCGCCCAGGGTGTCTTATGATTTGTTTGACATAAGGCAATATCAGGGAGAGTCCCTCAGGGACTACCTGAATCGCTTTGGGGCGCAGATGGTCAGATCGCCGGCCAAAGATGAAGAAATGCTGGTCTACGCATTCAAGAAGGGCGTGTTGCCGAGACCATTCTGCGAGGCGTTGATTAGGGCACACCCCGCCATGTTTGCTGAGGTTAGGCGACTTGCGGTGGCCCACATCGCCGACGAGAGCGAAGTCGCCGAGAAGAGAGGAAGCGTGGCTCCCGCTAGGCCACGTGCCCAGACCAGGATCCAGCCGCAGAGGGTGCTGGAGACAGCGGCGGCCAGGAGGGATCAAAGGACTCGCCATCCTTATGATCCAAGGAAGAACAAGGGCAGGGGCCAAGGGTGCCAGCAACCAGCACGCCGGGAATACAATCGCCCGCCTAAGCACAAGTTTGTCATGGGATTGGCGGATCTGATCGCCATTCCCAACATATCCGCTAGGTTGAAAGCGCCAGAAAAGGTGGGCGACAAGGTGTTGGGACCAAAGCCAGACGCCTGGTGTGAATTTCACCAGGGCTTTCGCCATACAGTGGACTCGTGCTTAGCATTAGGATACCAGCTCGACGATTTGGTAAAGAGCGGGTTCCTAAATGACTATTTGCTGGACAGAAGGACGGGGGGCGCGTCGAGCTCCCAACCAGCAGGTGCTGAAGCTCAGCAGCACGAGATGCCCACGCACGGAGAAATCCACACCATTGCAGGGGGTTTCTCAGGAGGTGGATGCACCGCATCACAGAGGAGGAAGTACGCAAGGTCTGTGATGACGGTGGATATGTTTGAAGACCACTCGCCAGAAGTGGATATTACATTCACCAAGCAAGATCTCCGGGATGTTGTGCCTCATGACAACGATCCCATAGTAATTTCGTTGATAACAGCAGGAAGAAAGGTCCACAGGGTGCTGGTGGACCAAGGAAGCTCGGCAGATGTGATGTTCTGGCCGACTTTCACGCAGTTGGAGCTGCCTCTTGACCAGCTGAGGCCCTATGGAGGGTGTTTGTATGGGTTCGCTGGTGACCAAGTGGAGGTCAGGGGGTACATAGAGTTGAGGACAACGTTTACAGATGTGGCGGGTTCAAGGACGGAGAAAATCAAATACCTCGTTGTAAACGCTCCTTCAGCATACAACATCCTGTTGGGAAGACCCACGCTCAACAGGATAGGTGCCATACCGTCGACCCGGCACATGAAGGTGAAGTTGCCGTCCATGGAGGGGGTGGTTATCACCATCAAGTCCGATCAGAAGGAAGCGAAGAAGTGCTATGAGAATAGCCTGAAAAACAAGAGATCGGTGAGTTACGTAACAACCACCCCGCCTCCTGGTGTGAAGCCCAGATCGACGGTAACAGAAGAGGTCGCCGGAAGGGACGTGGAGATGGTAGACGCTGAGCTGGGGGAGGGAAATGCTGGTCTGGAGGAGGAAGAGGCAAGGAATCGCCCTGAGGAAGCGAGAGAGCTGGGAATCGCCAGGGCGGTGATCGCCAGAGAAACCAGACCAAAACCCGTCGAGCAGTGGCTCGAGAGAGAAATCGGGGGAAAGATCTTCAAGCTGGGAAGATCCCTGGAGGTTGAGCTCCAGGACCAGATTGCCAAGGTGATTGAGCGGCATCTGGACGCGTTTGCATGGTCCGCTTCGGACATGCCCGGGATCGATCCCGACTTCCTGTGCCATCATCTGGTGATGGACAACTTGGTAAGACCAGTGCGACAGAGAAGAAGAAAGTTCAACGAAGAGAGGAGGCAGGCGATCAGGGACGAAACGCAGAAACTCCTCGCTGCAGGCCACATCAGGGAAGTTCAGTACCCTGAATGGCTGGCAAATGTCGTGCTGGTGAAGAAGAGTAACGGGAAATGGCGCATGTGCGTCGATTTCACTGACCTGAACAAAGCTTGCCCAAAGGATTCGTATCCTTTACCAAGCATAGACGCCCTGGTAGATAGCGCTGCAGGGTGTAAGTTGCTGAGCTTCCTGGATGCCTTCTCGGGGTATAATCAGATCAAGATGCATCCCATTACTGCTACAAGGTGATGCCGTTTGGGCTGAAGAACGTGGGGGCCACGTACCAGAGGCTGATGGATCGAGTACTTGCACCGATGCTGGGAAGGAACGTGCAAGCGTACGTCGATGACATGGTCGTAACCTCGCCGGAAAAGAGCAAGCACGTTGCAGACTTGGAAGAATTGTTCACGACGATCGCCAAGTTCAGATTAAAGCTTAATCTAGAGAAATGCATTTTCGGCGTGGAGGCTGGAAAGTTTTTGGGTTTTCTCTTGACTGAAAGAGGCATAGAGGCCAACCCTGATAAGTGTGCCGCCATCTTGGCGATGAGGAGCCCAGCTACGGTGAAGGAAGTTCAACAGCTGACAGGTCGGATGGCAGCCCTGTCTCGCTTCGTGTCAGCTAGCGGAGAAAAGGGCCATCCCTATTTTCAGTGCTTGAGGCGCAATAACAAGTTTGCTTGGACGAAGGAGTGCGAGGAAGCCTTCGTCAAGCTGAAGGAATATCTGGCGAGCCCGCCGGTTTTGTGTAAACCGCTGGTGGGAACCCCTCTCAGGTTGTATTTTGCTGTAACTGAGAGGGCGGTGAGTGCGGTGCACGCCCAGGATCAAGATCGGGCCCAGAAGCCTATTTATTTTGTGAGTAAGGTGTTGCAGGGCCCCGAAACGAGATACCAGGCCCTGGAAAAGGCTGCGCTGGCTGTGGTATTTTCGGCGAGGAGGTTGCGCCACTATTTCCATAGCTTCACCATTCTGGTGATGACTGACCTGCCCATCCAGAAGGTCTTGAAGAAGCTTGACGTTGCAGGAAGGATGGTGAAGTGGGCAGTAGAATTGTCAGAGTTTGATATTAAGTATGAGCCCCGAGGCCCGATCAAGGGGCAAATCATTGCGGATTTCGTGGTCGAGCTCTCGTCTGAGGCGACACGAGTTGAAGGGGACGATTTCCGTTGGGTACTCTCGGTGGATGGATCGTCGAACCAGCAAGGTAGCGGTGCTGGAGTCATTTTGGAAGGACCCAACGGCGTGCTGATCGAACAATCTTTGAGATTTGCTTTCAAAGCCAGTAACAATCAAGCAGAATATGAGGCGCGGATCGCCGGGATTTTGCTGGCCAAAGAGATGGGAGCCAGGGTGTTAATGGCTAAGAGTGACTCGCTGCTAGTCACAGGGCAAGTAACAGGTGAGTTCCAGGCTAAAGACCCACAAATGGCGGCTTACTTGGAGTATGTGCAGGAATTGAAGAGTTCCTTTGCCTCCTTTGAAGTGGTGCATGTGCCAGAGAGCAGAATGCCCGAGCTGACTTGCTAGCTAAGCTCGCCAGTTCAGGCAAGGGGGGTAGGCAGAGGACAGTAATTCAAGAAACTCTGAAGACGCCGAGAACATTTGTAGCAGATCACCTGGTCCTTCAGATAAGCAAGTCGACGGAGAAAGCAGCGAGAAGTCATAAGTCCCTGACGCAGGAAACATTGAGATCGCCGAGAATTAGAGCATGTCGAGGGGAGAAAGTGAACATGACGCAGGTCTGCGCTATCCATGAGCCAGACACCTGGATAACACAATACAAGCGGTGCCTGGCAGATGGCCTTCTCCCACTGGAACCGACAGAGGCTAGAAAGGTAAAGAAAAATTCTAGCAAGTTGATCCTGCCGGCAACTCGAACGTGGAGGAATCGCTTCGTAGCACTCTCTGCCCTGTCTACGCGACTGCGTCTTCTGCAGAACCACCCTCAGAACCTTCTCTTGGATCTCCAAAATTGCCCTGCAAAACACACAGACGGCGCCTCTGGCGGCCGTTTGCACTCCGACGATCAAGTTAGTCCACAGAACCACCAAAGATGAGAAAACTAGCAGTGTGTGTGAAAAACTCTTGCTCTCTGTTTTTTCTCCTCCTTTCCCACTCTCACCCTGATTCTCTCTTTTATGTCTCTTTCCCTGCTTCTGGGCATAACAGAATTCTGTTATGCTTTTCTGGCATATGTCAGAACCCTGTTATGCTTTTCAGAGAAAGCGTACCTTCAGAATCAGCAGTGGGAGCGTGAGAGTCTGTGCATGTCTGCGCGTCTCTGCGCTTGGCTGCGCCTGTCTGTACCTTTAGCGGTACGGAGTGCACTTTTGTCTGGACCGGACCCCTCTCAGATGGTCACACGTGGAGGCCTGCAACTCACATCTAACCACTCACGTGTCACTTACTGGAAGGGCTCTAGCGCTTCTCTTCGTGTGCCTAAGTTACGCCCTTGCAGAGTAACTTAGGATATTTCTCTCATCTGGGTAAGTCGCATACTCTTAGGAGAACGTCGGGTGTGGCTGGTTTAGGCACACTCACCAAACGTTGCTCTCTGCGTATACAGCTTACCCTTCACGAGGCCACGCACGTGATGGGTTGAGGGAATCACCAATGACTGACTGGTTTACTAGTTCCCTCAGGCCACTGTCGTGATTCCCTGAGGTGTGCTCATGCGAGATCCATGCGTAACGCTCTCGCTGGGAACCTCAATCCCAGTTTAACTGCGTGTAACACGAGACCCCGATGACAATACACCCGATGACTGATCAGTGTTTGTTTGCTTCTCGCGTTCTGCCTTCAGGCGTTAGTCTGAGAACTGGTCTGTTGATGGCCACTTGGCTGCTGACCACCGATCACCATTCTGGATGATCTGTCCCCCGACCTCTCTTCCGCCTGATCTGTCGGTGGTCACTTGGTCACTGACCACCGATCACCGCTCTTGGCGATCGTCTCCCTGACCTCTCTGCCACCTGGTCCACGTGTCACCCTGCGAGTGGTCCACGTGGTTCTCTGCTGCTGACGTCATCGACTACCGATGACCGATCGGATCACAAGCCCCCCAGTCTCGAGTCGAGAACTCGTTCTTAGCGAAGAGACTAAGTGGTCGTGCCCTCAGTCCACGTGGCAAGTGGGGCCGCCTCACGTGCCATCTCACGTGCTGCTTCTTTAACGTTTGGACTTCGTCTCTTAATCTCGCGACACGTGGCCCCATCGACGGCCAGCATTGTGTGTCGCTAGCGCTTCTCTTATTCAAATTAGCGCGCTCCTTTACTGTTCCTCCATCTTCTTCATTCGACTCCCAGACTCTCTGCGAACCTTTCCTCTACGCCCCTTTCCTTCCTCAAATTCTCTGCTGCCAAATCTCTTGCGATCATCCAAAGGTATGGTTTTTCTTCTCCCTGGCCCCGTTTTGGTCATCTTTACCGATTGCATTTATCATTCTGGTTATCATGCATTCATCTTCTCTATTTCCCTCTCTCGCACCCGCGCTAGGGTTTTTTCACGCCCTCACTCTGGCTTTTGCTTCTTTTTCTTCCTCTTTTCACTTGGGCATCTCCTTCTCCTTTCCTCTTTCTGTTTTCACCGAAACATTCATCATTTCCTCTTCTTCCATTCATTCTGACTTCCGTTTTTCCTCCATTTGCAGCTATCTCGCGATGGCTCGCATGAAACAAACTGCGCGTATAGTTGCCTCGTCCTCTGGTGCACAGCCTTCCGCGAGTGCGCCAGCTTCACCACCGCCTGTTGCTACCTCCTTCCATGACAACGCCAGGGTTTACGAATGGGCCTCCCTGGCGTTGCTCGCTGAAACCTCCACTCTATTGCCCTAGGGCCACCTCACGTCCTTGCTGAGCCACAATCCTGATGAGCCTTCCTGCGCCATCGACAGGGAGAATGACTTCAATATCGGAATTCGCATTCCTCCTCGAGGAATGCCCATCTGCGCGGATGACAGGGCCACCAATGGGGTGCCCTTTGTCTTTATCTACTCCGCCATCTTCAAGAGGTTGAAGCTGCGCCTCCCTTTCACCTTCTTCGAAAAGGAGCTGATGATGGAGTTAAACGTCGCGCCTTGTCAACTCCATCCAAATGCCTGGGCCTTCATCCGGGCATTTCAGATCCTCTGCAGTCATTTCGGGCACAACGCCTCCGTGGACGTGTTCCTCTACTTCTTCGAAGCGAAGAACCCTGGGGACAGGTCCTGGGTTAGCCTGAACGGGGTTGCTGGGCGGGTGCTCCTGGGCCTGTACCAGCAATCCTTCAAAGACTGGAAGGGCAGATTCTACATGATATTTGCTACCCCTCAAAGTCCAAATCTGCTCGAGGGATACCCCCTCTACTGGGTTCCTGGAGTTGAATTCAAGAAGTCCAGGGACCTCGAAGCTATGGCCCCCTACGAGCGCGAGCTATGTGGGCTGCTCCTGGGGGCCAAGTACAACTCCGCCCGCCTCATCAAGGATGAATTTGATGTGGTGGCGCTGAAAAAATATATAGGTAGCTCTTCTTGCACTTCTTAGGATACTTGTCTCTTCTCATGCATGTTTTTATGTGCTTTTGACTTACTTGCATAACTTGGCCAACTAACCCTTCCTTTTCTCGTCTATGCAGACTCAATGACGGGGAAAGACAGGAAGCTGGCCTTGCTAGAGCTTGCCAAGCGTCGGGGAACCAAGGGCACTGGGTCCTCCTCTTCTACGACTGAGCCCATCGCAGCCCCTCCACTCTCGGTCGCGCCAGCTGAAGGCCCCGAGCAAGGAAAGAAAAGGAAAAGGCTGGTGAAGGCTTCCACTTCACTTGCTGCTGCTGCTACCGTCGCCTCAACTGAAGAGGAGAGCTCTGGCTCTCCTCTTATACACCGTCAGAGGAAGAAGGCAGCAGTTGAGGGGGCTTCGTCTCTCCAGCCTGGAGAGATCGAGGTAGTGGAAGTAGAGGAAGGGTCTTCCCCACCTCCCTGTGCTCAACCTGCCTCAGAGCCCTCCAGTCTTCCTTCTCCATGCCAGCAATTGCCTCCAACTTCCCAACTGCCATCTTCCCCCCCAGCAGGCCAATCACCTGGTCCACCTGCTCATCCTGCTGGGGGTCCACCACCACCACTGCCAATCCCCACCGCCACTGCTGAAGGTGGGGGGTCCAGCTTGCGCCCAAGCTCTTCTGGGGCCAACCACGAAAACTTCAGCAGGGTCATCACCCTGGTTCGACAACTCATAAGCAACCGGGAGCTTGTCGAGTGGAGTGGTGATGAGGTGGATATGCACCTGGCCAAGCAGGTAGTGCTCTCTCTGGAGTTTTCCACCCAGCATCGCAAGCAACTAGCCCTGGAGAAGAGGGTGAAGGATCTTGAGCACGACAAGGAGTCACTACGAAGTGACTTCGAAGCTGCCCAAGAATCTGTGGAGTTGATGCGGGGCATGGTGGAGAAAGCTAGGAGGGAGTACCTAGCGCAGGTCCAAGAGACCATCAAGACAGAGATCTTGATGGGGCAAGCTGTTAGTTCTTTGGACTGCACGGTGGTGGAGCTGCGGGCCGAGACCTCCTCCCTACGCCAACTGAATTCTCAATTAGTGGGGGAGCTCGAGTCCACCAAAGAAGCAGCTGCTGCTGGGGAGAAGAGACTCGAGGAGGTGGTGGGCAAACTGTCTGAAGCTGCCTCCTCCCTTGCTGCCGTCACCACTGAGAGGGATGCTGCGGAGGCCTCAAAGCAGAAACTGGAGGCGGAGAATGCTGATTTGATGAATGTGGGTGCTGATGCCCTTACTGATGGATTCGAGCTAGCACTCGAGCAAATCAGATGCGTTCTCCCGGACCTGGACCTCTCGCAGTTCAGCATCTATCATGAAGTGGTAGATGGAAAGCTCATCCCTCCTGCCCCTTAATCTTTTCTCTTCTCTGTAAATTTAACTTCTGCACAAATTTTCTTACTACTCCAAAATTTGTATAAGTCTTGACTGTGAATACAAATTCTCAATGCTTCTTTTCTTGCATAAGTTTCTTCCCTTGTATTCTCTTTGAGCTTCACTTATCTTTATGCGCGCGACTAACTGTTAGCTAGCTTAGGTTCAGCGCGATCTTGGGCTTTCTCTTTCCTTTCGCACACGACTAAGTGTTAACCAGCTTAGGCTTAGCGCGATCTTGAGCTTTGTCTTTCACTTTGCGCACGACTAAGTGTTAACCAGCTTAGGCTTAGCGCGATCTCGAGCTTTGTCTTTCACTTTGCGCACGACTAAGTGTTAACCAGCTTAGGCTTAGCGCGATCTGCTTCTCTTATTCTTTCGCTTCTACTTGATCACGACTGGCTATTCCCTTAGCTTGGTGTTTGACAGTCCTCGTGCGCTGCTTCACACCACTAACCAATCACTGACGACTCGTCAGTGATCGTTCTTCGATCTTCACCTAGCTTCCCTGTTGCTCTAGCGCTAAGTGCATAGAGAACCTTGACATCGATCGCTCGAGGTGATGCCTTGTTCTGGGGAAATAAAAGTGTTTCTCGCTAACCCCTTTTACTTTCCCCAAGGTCATCACCCTTCGGGGCGTTGAGTCGTTCATTCCCTGCCTCACTCCTGGGGTGAGAAGGGTTTCGGACTAAGAGCTTTACTGGGCCAGTACTAGTGCATGCCAAGCGGGTAAGGACGTTTTTGTCAAAACCTTTCCTTTCCCTCCCTTGGTCTTCATAGCATCCCTGGCTTTTCAAACCTTTAACTGCTTGCGCTCACACCTGGGGTGAGGAAGACTTGGATCGGTGCCAGTACTTGCGCCTAGGGCAAGTAGGGTCTGACCAATCACCTGCACTTGCACCTGGGGCAAGGAGGACTTTAACCTTAATACTTGAGCACACTTGATATGCTGGAAATTTTTCTTTAATTGGGTGGCCTCGTTAAAAACCCTCCTTAGGGAAAAGAGTGCCCCCTTGTCTGTTCAACTGTTTCCACTACATACAAGGCATGTATTTTTTAGCGCGAGAACGCCATTACTGTACAATTTTAACTGAAATAAAATTTTAAATGGGTGGCGTTCCACGTTCTAGGGATTGCTCCTCCCTCCAAAGTCTCTAGGCGATAGGCTCCGTTCTCCAATGTCTCCACCACTCTGTACGGGCCTGTCTATTTTGGGGACAACTTGTTCAGCATTTCGTTCTGATGCGCCTTTCTCATCACCAGATCACCTTCCTGGAAGCGCCTGGGCCTCACTTTAGAGTTGTGCCTCCGCTCTACTCTTCTCTTCACAGCTTCAGCACTGACTCTGGCCTCTTCTCGCACTTCGTCTAGCAGGTCCAGATTCACCTTACGCTCTTCATTGGACTCTTCAGCAACGAAGTTCAAGAATCTGGGGGAGCTCTCCTGTATCTCCACAGGAATCATGGCGTCTGTCCCATAGACAAGGCTGAAGGGTGTCTCGTGGGTGCTGGACTGTGGGGTGGTGTGATAAGACCATACAATTCTGGGGACCTCCTCTGCCCAGCCTCCTTTGGCCTTGTCTAGTCTTCGCTTCAACCCCCTGAGCAGTATTCGATTTGCTGACTCCACCTGCCCATTGGTTTGTGGGTGTTCCATGAAGCGAAAACCTGTTGTATCTTCAACTCTTCACACATCTTCCTCAGCTGATGACTTGTGAACTGGGTGCCATTGTCGGAAACCAGCCTCTTGGGTATTCCGAAGCGGCAGACAATGTTCTTCCAGACGAAGTGCTCGACTTTCTGTGCGGTGATGTGTGCGACTGGCTCTGCCTCCACCCACTTGGTGAAATACTCGATGGCCACGATGAGGAACTTCATCTGCCTCACCGCCAGGGGAAAGGGTCCTAAGATGTCAATCCCCCATGTATGGAATGGCCACGGGCTATGGATGGACCTCAACTCCTCAGGGGGTGCCTTGTGTCAGTCTGCATGCAGTTGACACTGTTTGCAACGCTGAGCAAACCTTATGCAGTCTTCCTTCAGCTTTGGCCAGTAGTACCCCGCGCGGAGTACTCTACTTGCCAAAGCGCGACCACCTACGTGGCTTCCGCACACCCCCTCGTGCAGCTCAGACATGAGTCTGGTGCATTGCTCGCCGTGCACACAAATCTGCACAGGGTGAGAAAATCCAAATCTAAAGAGGTTTCCATCTATAAGAGTGAACTTACTTGAACTCCTCTTTATCCTTTTGGCCTCTGCCGCATCGAGCGGGAGTACACCATCTTCTAAGTATAGCTGGTATGGCGTTATCCAGGTGTCGGGTTCCTTCCCCGCGTGGACCTCCATCGACTCATCGGTCTTTGACGATCGCGATCTCACCCTTGGTGCTCTCAGCGTTTCTTGGGTCAACGACCGATGACCGATCGTTAGACGCTCCATTGACTTGCATATATGAAGTACCTGGTTGTCTGACACGAACGCGCGTGGCACCTTCAGGGTCTCCTGAATGACGGTTCTCTGCTTCCCCCCTTTGCCTGAGCTGGCCAGCTTGGCAAGCAGGTCTGCTCTGGCATTTTGCTCTCTTGGCACGTGCACTAATTCAAACTCTGCGAAGGACGTCTTCAGGAGCCGCACATACTCCAGGTAGGCTGCCATCTGGGGATCTTTTGCTTGGAACTCCCCTGTAACCTGCCCGGTGACCAGCAAAGAGTCGCTTTTGGCCAGCAGATTTCTTGCTCCCATTTCTCTTGCTAGCAACATTCCTGCGATCAGGGCTTCATACTCCGCCTCATTGTTGCTAGCTTTGAAGGCAAAGCGGAGGGACTGTTCGATCAGTACCCCGTTCAGTCCCTCCAGGATGACTCCCGCGCCGCTCCCCTGCTGATTAGAGGTGCCATCCACCGATAATACCCATCGGAAGTCTAATCCTTCCGCAGGTGTCGCGATCGATGAAAGCTCGACGACAAAGTCCGCGAACACCTGCCCCTTGATCGGTCCTCGGGGCTCGTACTGGATGTCAAATTCTGACAATTCGACCGCCCATTTGACCATCCTTCCTGCTACATCAGGTTTCTTCAATACGTTCTGGATAGGCAGATCAGTCATCACCACCACTGTGAAGCTGTGGAAGTAATGTCTGAGTCTTCTGGCTGAAAACACCACCGCCAGAGCAGCCTTCTCGAGGGCCTGGTACCTTGTTTCAGGGCCTTGCAGCACCTTACTCACAAAGTAAACAGGCCTCTGGGTCTGGTCTTGTTCTTGCACCAGGACTGAGCTGACTGCTTTCTCCGTCACAGCAAAGTATAGACGAAGAGGGATGCCTACCTGGGGTTTTCGCAAGACTGGTGGGCTCGCCAGATACCCCTTTAACTTGAGGAAGGCCTCCTCGCACTCCTGCGTCCAGAGAAATCTGCTGTTGCGTTTGAGACACTGGAAGTATGGGTGACCTTTCTCCCCTCCAGCGGACATAAACCGGGACAAAGCCGCCAAGCGACCGGTGATCAAGCAGAGTATGAGGCGCTTATTTCCATAGCTTGTTGAATGTTGGCCAGAACATGACATCCGCCGAGCTTCCTTGATCTACGAGTACTCTATGCACCCGTCTTCCTGCTGTGATGAGAGAAATGACCACAGGGTCGTTGTCGTGCGGGACAACGTCCCGTAGGTCAGCTTTCCTGAAGATAATGTCCACCTCAGGGTAATGACTCTCATTCACTGCATCTACCGCCATCACCGATCGAGTGTATCTCCTTCTTTGTGAAGTTGTGCATCCCCCACCAGAGAAGCCTCCAGCGATCGTCTGCACTTCCCCATGCACAGGGACTTCATGCTGTTGCTCTCCAGTTTGGGATCCTGACGCGCGATCACCCTGCGGCTCACGCAGGTAATCTGCTAGAAAACCAGACTTCACCAACTCTGCCAGTTGGTGTCCCAGCGCCAAACAGGAATGAAGTGTATGGCCAAAGGCCTGATGAAATTCACACCATTCATTCTTCTTCCTTCCAAGTACCTTATCTGTCTTCTCTGGTACTCGTAGTCTTGCTGCTACGGCAGGAAGGGCGATGAGATCCGCCAATCCCACCATGAAGTTGTATCTCGGGGGTGCGTTATTCTCCCTTGCACGCCCCTTGCTCTGGTCTTTGCCTGGTGCATAGGGACGAGGTTTTTCCCGCACCTTCTTCCCCTCCTTGGCCTCATGCACCCTTGCTTGCTGTGGCTTTCCTTGCCCTCCACGCGGTCTGGGTGGTGCAGCACTTCCCCTCTTCTCAGAAACCTCTGTTTCTGCCACTATGTGCGCCACCGCACATCGTCGAATCTCTGCAAAGGTGCTGGGATGGCTCCTGATGAGAGACTCGCTGAAAGGGCCAGGCAGCACACCCTTCTTAAAGGCGTGCACCAGCATATCTTCATCTTTGCTGGGCAGTCTAACCACTTGTGCTCCAAAGCGGTTGAGGTAGTCTTTCAGCGACTCACCTTGGTACTGGCGCACGTCGAACAGATCGTAGGACACCACTGCAGGTGCCTTGTTGACGATGTATTGCTCAGTGAAGAGCTTCGAGAACTGAGAAAAAGACGTGATGTGTCCTTCTGGTAGGCTTACGAACCACTCCATGGCGATTCCGCCGAGCGTAGTCATAAACATTTTGCAGTAGACAGCGTCTGAACCCCCAGACAGCATCATCTGGGTGTGGAACGCCGTCAGATGCGCTTCCGGGTCTTCTACCCCCTTGAACGATGCTTTGACCCCCACCAGGTTGGGAGGCACCATGGTTCCCATGATCTCAGGGGAGAATGGCATGGGGAACGCTCTTGGAGGTGAGGGCATCCTAGACACCCTTTCGTCAACCACGTGTTCCCTCTGCGCTTGCAGCGTCCTTCTCAACTCCTCATTGACACGATTCAGCTCGTCGTTCCTGCTCTGCGACGTAGCTAACTCCGTCTGCATCCTCTCTTGTTCAACCTTTGGCGCTGCGGCATTATCCTGCAGCGTGCGCACCATTTCCAGGACCTGCGCCATTGTCACAGCTCCTTCGTCAGTGGATGGCGCAGGTGATGGCTGTCTGTTTCTAGGCATCTTTCCCTAGCAAGGAAACTGACAAAACTCTGGTAAGCTTTAAAACTGTGGTATATATGGGACAACGATTCACTCGGGCCCCACGGTGGGCGCCAAATGATCCTGCCGGCAACTCGAACGGGAGGAATCGCTTCGTAGCACTCTCTGCCCTGTCTACGCGACTGCGTCTTCTGCAGAATCACCCTCGGGACCTTCTCTTGCTGTTCCAAACGTGACCTGCAAAACACACAGACGGCGCCTCTAGCGGCCGTTTGCACTCCGACGATCAAGTTAGTCCAACAGAACCACCAGAAACTGGAAACTAGTAATGTGTGTGTGAAAAACTCTTGCTCTGTTTTCCATCTCTCCTTCACTCTCCCCTGATTCTCTCTTTTATCTCTCTTTCCCTGCTTCTGGGCATAACAGAATTCTGTTATGCTTTTCTGGCATGTGTCAGAACCCTGTTATGCTTTTCAGAGAAAGCGTACCTTCAGAATCAGCAGTGGGGAGCGTGAGAGTCTGCGCATGTCTGCGCGTCTCTGCGCTTGGCTGCGCCTGTCTGTACCTTCAGTGGTACGGAGTGCTCTTTTGTCTGGACCGCACCCCTCTCAGATGATGACACGTGGAGGCCTGCAACTCACATCTAACCACACACGTGTCACTTACTGGAAGGGCTCTAGCGCTTCTCTTTGTGTTCCTAAGTTACGCCCTTGCGGAGTAACTCAGGATGTTTCTCTTATCTGGGTAAATCGCATACTCTTAGGAGAACGTCGGGTGTGGCTGGTCTAGGCACACTCACCAAACGTTACTCTCTGCGTGGGCGACTTACCCTTCACGATGCCACGCACGTAATGGGTTGAGGGAATCACCAATCACCGACTGGCTTACTAGTTCCCTCAGGCCACTCTCGTGCATGATTCCTTGAGGTGTGCTCATGCGAGGTCCATGCGTAACGCTCTCGCTGGGAACCTCAGTCCCAGTTTAACTGCGTGTAACACGAGACCCCGATGACAATACACCCGATGACTGATCAGTGTTTATTCGCTTATCGCGCTCTGCCTCCAGGCGCGAGTCTGGGAACTGGTCTGCTGGTGGCCACTTGGCTACTGACCACCGATCACCATTCTGGGTGATCTATCCCCCGACCTCTCTGCCGCCTGATCTGTCGGTGGTAACTTGGTTACTGACCACCGATCACCTCTCTTGGCGATCGTCCCCCCGACCTCTCTGCCACCTGGTCCACGTGTCACCCTTCGTGTGGTCCACGTGGTTCTCTGATGCTGACGTCATCGACTACCGATGACCGATCGGATCAAAATCCGAGAGAGCTCGCCGAGATTCTAGAACTTTGTAGCGGAAGACTCGAATGAGGAAAGAAAGCTGAATCTGGATTTGCTGGATGAGGTCAGGGAGGAGGCGAGATTGAAAGCTGAGGCGGTGAAGAGAAGGATTGAACGAAGATATAACTCGAAGGTGATGCCAAGACAGTTCAGAGAGGGCGACCTGGTGATGAGGAAGGCCCACCAGTACGAGATGGAGAATAAGCTGTCGCCTAAGTGGACGGGACTGTTCAGAATAACCGAGGCGCTCGGGAACGGCACCTACCGCTTAGAGACATTGGAAGGAGGGGCGATTCCTCGCACTTGGAACGCCACACACCTCAAGTTATATTACAGTTAAGAACTTTGTAAGTAAAAACAAACACGAAGAGCTTTACAATGTTTCTGTTAAAACAGTTTGGAGGGGGCACTCTTTTTTCCGTAAGGAGGGTTTTTAATGAGGCCGCTCAATAAAGAAGAGTTTTCGAAGTTTAAAATGTTTTAGATTGCATGCTTGTTGTTTTCCGAAAGTTTTGAAGAAAGACCTTGTCACTTATATGTGACTTAAGGCAAGTTGAAGTTATGTTGCATGCTTTCTAAAAAGTTTCTAAGCCCCCTTCGTCTTTCGGCGATTGGCGGCATCAGTTAAAGTTAAAGTCCTCATCGTCTTTCGGCGATCGGAGGCACCAGTTAAAAGACCTCAACGCCCTCGCGCGTCCTGAGGCGAGATAAAGACCTCCTCGCCGTCGAGCGAGTGCAGACGAGAAAGAGTAAAAAGTCCTCAGTGCTTCCAGAGGAGAGAAGATGTAGCCTCTGGGGCAATGTAGAGGCACCCGCGAAAAGTCCTCAGTGTTTCTGGGGGAGAGAAGATGTAACCCCTGGGGCAATGTAGAGGCACGAGTTAAAGACCTTCTCGCCGATGAGCGAGTTCAGGCGAGTTAAAGACCTTCTTGCCGATGAGCGAGTTCAGGAAAGATAAAATCCTTATCGTCTCGAACGAGTTCATGTATGGTGTAAAGGGTGGAAGAAGTTTGGAGGGTGGCTAAGGTAGGTTCGAAGAGAACGCCTAGCCACCCGGTCTTTTGTTCTGAAGCTCAGGGAGGTAGAGAAGGATCCGAAAGGCGCCTCTACCCCCAGATAAAGGAACAATGGCCAAGTTGTGAAGGCAAGAGGAAGCTGGAATCGCCAAGAGTCTTTGGCGACCAGGAGAAATTCAAGCAATGGCGAGAAAGTCAAGACCTGTTTTGATAAGACAAATTAGATGAGCTGTGTCTCAAGCCATTAGTTGGGTTGAGGTTCGATATTTGAAGAGCGATTTCACGCTAAGGTTCATTACCTTGAGGTTACAAGTTGTTAGAGTGTTATTGTTCGAAAACTGATGGTTCGAGGCGGATAGTATACAATTGCGCTTACGAAGTTACTAAGTTAATTTCATTGAAGTAAATTATACGAGGAGAGATAAGGCAGACAGAGAAGTTGTAAGAAGAAGCACAAAGACTTTATAATAAAGTATGATCAGTTCAAGATACATGAGCAGAAAAGGGAAAATTTATTACAAGCAAAATGGGGTAAGAGAGAGGCAGATGGGTAAGTGGTGAAGGGAAGCAACGAGCGGCTAGTCTTCAGAAGGAACAACCTTCCCGTCCACCACCTCGTTGTTCAGCGACACCATGGAGAGATCTAAGTCGGGGTACAGGCAGGCGAATTGTTCCCGGGCAGCATCGAATCCAGCAGCGAGAATCTGGGCGGAGCTCAGCTCAAGTTCTTCAATCTGTTTCTTTAGCCCCTCGTTCCGCTGCTTCAGTTCTTCAGCCCCCTCCCGAGCTTGAAGAAGGTCTTCAGTAACCTTCTTGGATTCCGCCTGCGCCTGGGCCAGCTTTGTGGTGATCTTCTCATTTTCCTCGTTGGCATCGGCGAGTTTAGCCATGGTGTCGTCTCTCTCCTTTTCGACTTTGCCCAAAAAGACCTCCCGATCTGCTGACCTTTTCTCGAGGGTTTTTACCTTGGCGGCGTCCGCTTTGATCAACGCCTCTAGGTCAGCCACTTTGACGCGATAAGGGACCAGCTTGCTCTCCAGCTCGATCTTCTCTTGAGCTAAGAGCTGCACCTTATGGCGTAGATCGGTGGCCTCCTTGCGTGCCTCCCGAAGCTCGGTGCTCATAGCATCCTCCACTCGGGAGTGATCGATCTCCGCGAGCATGAGATTGCAGGATAACTTCTCCGCCTCGATCCTTATCGTGCGATTCTCCTCTTGGAGCACGGAGATGTCATCCTGGAGCTTCTTGTTGGAACTCTCCACAGCTTTGGATATGATGGAGGGGAAGTCCTCCGCCATCATCTTGAGTTTCGCTGAGAAGGGTTTCCACACCCTTTTTACCTCAAGAGAGAGGTTTGCTCGTGGGGGCACCAGGGGAGCTTGTTGTTGGTTCTCGCCACCACCTTCTTGAGTTGGTCGTTGAATGGGAGCTTCTGGGCGTGGTGGCGACGTCAGGGATTCGGTGATGATGATAGGCGAGTTGTGAGCACCTTCATCCCCACCTGGTGCAGCATCCGCGGTTGAGGCGTTTGAAGGAGGACCCCCTCCAGCTGATACATAGGGTGTGGAGGCGCTCGGGGGGTTCTCCATGAAGTTGGGCTCAGCAGCCTCAACCACAGGAAGAGCAGCCGCCAAAGGAACTGCTTGGACTGGTGATGCGGGAACTGGAGGAGGGAGCAGTGTTGGAGGTGGAGCTGGTGTGGAAGGTGGTGTTGATGTTGGAGGAGGAGGTAGAGCAGGTGGTGAGGAAGGCGCCACCCTCTTCCTCTTAGTGATAAGGCCATCTTCAGTCGCCTCATCGTCTTCTTCGTCATCCTCTTGGACCACCTGAGGGGTCTTCCTCTTTGGCTTCCTGAGGATGAGCTTCTTGCGCTGTTGGGCGGGCTGGGCCTTTGAAGGAGTTGGGCCTTTGGGGGGCGATCTGCCCTGGGCAGCGGCGATCTCCACCACTGAATTTGGCACGGTCTGGGAACCCGACGCCAACCCATGGGCTCGGGCGAGCGCCCTCAATTCAGCTAGGTTTCCCTTGCCCAACATACGATCTGCATAATGCAAAGGTACATGGGTTAGCTCAGAGAGAAAGATAAACACATAAGTCAGTATGCAACAAAAGCAGATAAGTGGTGCAGAAAATAAAACCAAAGTCTTGTGCACAACAGACAAGACGCCCAGAAACAGTTAGCAGAAATAACGTCAAGTGTAATGACTTAGACACTGAGTTGAGCTCTAACCAATGCGAACTTCGAGTTGATCTTCGAAGAACTCGAAGGAGCTGAGCGCAGTGGTGAGGAAGGTGATATTGGCGTCTGCCACGCTCTTCTAGAAGAGGCACAGATCCTTGTCCAAAGCACCCATGCTGTCAGGACTTCTTGGCCTCCTGAAGCTTCCCTTGGCGTCTTTGTTTCCCTTGTTTACCCAGTACAAGGGAAACCCGTCGAGCATCGAGGCATCCTGGTCGTTTTACGTACTTGGACAAATTTGCCCTTCCAATCCTTGTAGGATTGCTGGAAGATAGAAAGGATCGACCTCCCAGCAATCCTGTTCAGACTCACCCACAGGCGATCCCCCGGGTGTTTGGCTTCAAAAAGGAAAAGAAAGACGTCCACTGACGCTGGCAACCCCAGATGCACGCACATGATTTGGAACGCCCTTACGAACGCCCAGTTGTTGTGGTGAAGCTGGGCGGGGGTGATATCGAGCTCACTTAGCAGCTCTCGCTCGAAATGAGTGAAGGGAAGTCAGAGCTTCACCTTCTTGAAAAACGTTGTGTAGAGGAAGCAGAACGACTCGCCACCGCTCGCTTTGTCGTCAGCACAGATCGGCTCCTCAGGGTGGCAAGGCAGCACGGTCACTTTGTTATCGTGCTCCTTGTGAAAGGAAAGATCCGACTGATCCCCTTTCCTTAGTCGGAGTACCGCCGTTTCAGAGTTTATCGAAGATGTTTCTTTCAGCAGTGCCGAGCTGGCCCAAGGGTAAAGTTTTTTGTAATCTGGAGTGGGGGCGGAGGCTCCTTCGTCGACCGGTGGAGTAGCCTGAGCCAGTTTAGGGCGGGAGGTTACAGGCCTCTCAGCCTGGGAAGAAGAAGCACCAGGTGCTCGTGGTGGGTTGTGAGCTTGAGATGAAGGGTTTCGTGACGAGGGAGGAGGATTCGCGGTGGTCTTTGTTCGAGCCATCGCGGAAACTGCAAAGGAAAAAGAAAAGGAAAGGTGATCAGGGTTCGCAGAGGCTGACTCGATCGTGAACGAAGGGTGAAAAAACGAACGAACGAAGGTTCGTTGTAACGAAGACGAAGCCCTAAGTTACGAGAAAGGAGAAATAGAAGAAACAGCCCACAACGTATGCACCAGACAGTTAATGGATGATGCGAATCGGTTAAAATGCAGGAAAACTCAGCAGAAGAAGTAAAGGGAGTACCTTTCTATGATCGGATGAATGCTGAAAAAGTTGAGGATTCAGGAGGTTGAAGAGCGTCGTGAGCTTTTGCAGAAGAAGCTTGAAGCGTTTGAGAAAACGAAGAAGTGATGGAACAGTAGAAGTGGAATGGGTTTAAGGGTTTTTTCGAATGGGTTTTGGAAGCGCAAACGATAGTTAAAGGTAACCGTTGATGAAGCCACGTGTCGAGTGATTGGAAGAGTGTTTGGTGGAGCGTCAGGAAAGCAGAAAGTACAAACGTTTGGAATTCTACGCCAGCGCCACGTAGATCGGTATTGATGTGACTCCTTTAGTCTTTTCGCTGGACAAGTCTTCGCTTAAGACTAGGGGGCTTGTGTACCGCCCTGGTAGTCGGAAGTGATGACGTGGCATCAAGCTATTGTATAGGCGTGTTGATGGACGCCTGGCTGGCAGAAGGGAAGGAAGTCGGGGGGCTCGTGTAGTCGCCAGTTATTAAGTTGGCGTGCTCCGATCTCCAGCACACCAGAACCGGCGGTCACCAAGTTGAGGATGAAGTCGCCAGATGTGAATCCAGGCGACCTAGTGGTTAGAGATCGCCGAAACAAGGACATCGCCGGAGATGAAGGCAGATGGTCATTTCCCAGCTGGCCAGAGAACGAGCTCGGGAGATAGCACACTTGAACATGCACGGTGACGCAGGTAGGGCAGATCATGAAGGCGGCCGGCGAGACCACAGGGAAGGTGTGTACGAAGGCACCCGAACTCGCCATCCAGAAGAGATCACGCTCCAAGGCAACTATGCACTGAGTAGTATCATGCATAAGTAACTTAGCCAAAGAAGAGTCAGAAGTAGCGCCCAAGTCAAGGATTCTCCAGATGAAGGCACGTGTACAGCTGGATGCGAGCCACGTGTCCAGATGTGTAACTGCCAGGAGAGAGAAAGTATCCAGGTATATAAGAGTTTCCAACGAACTTCTGAGGTACGCACGCGTTTAGAATTACTTCTTTACAACTGCGAGAACGAGAGTACACTAAGAGAGAACTGGTTACGGTTCCTTAGAGTTCTTGAGTTTTACTCTTGAGTAATTGGTGGTTCAGTCGCTGATTTGGGCGTCGGAGCGCGATCGGCCGCAGCGGCGCCGTTTCGTCTTTTGCAGGTTCTTGAGGTGGATCTAGGTGAAGGACGAAGGCTAACACGGCGCATATGTCGATCCAAGTTTGACGAGGCAAAGCTCCAGCGTTTTGGTCAACAGGCAGGATCAGTTTCATAACCTTAAATGCGCTTTAAGACGCTTTAAATGCTAGAGTAGTTGAAATAGAACCTTGGACGTGGGAAACAGGGTTTGAACTTTTGGCAGATTTTCTCAGAATACACTCTAGTTGCTTGCTCGAGTATTGAGGCTACGCATAAGGGACTAGAGAAAGGTTGTTTGCCAGAGGGAGAAAAGAGACACAACACATAGTTCTTTTTACCACCTTCAGAGTGCAATTCACGGTGCTCCGATACGGAGGTGCAGAGTTTTTGGTGTTTCTTGCTAGCTGACTTGAGCGTCGGAGTGCAAACGGCCGCTAGGGCGCCCTTTTGTCCTTCTTTGCAGGTATCCACAAGTAGCCAGAGGGAAGGTGTCCCTAGCTGACGGGAAAGGTTGCGCACAAAGACGTCCCGAGTCAACCGACCGGAACAACTACCGATGACCGACCGGATCACATGGCATGTCCGCCGTAGTCCACGCGAATGCATCTAGGTGGCGCGAGATCACTGCGGCTACTTCTTCTTGTTCTCCCTGGCTCAACAAACGTCCTAATTTGAACACCTTACCACCTATCTGCCTTTCCACCACGTTGTCTACTGGTTGGGGTCACTCACCCTGCACGAGACTCATTCCTGTGGTCCTCTTCTATAGGCGTCGCACTATCGAATGCATCGGGGATCGCCTCCTCCGACGCTTCTTCCATGAGCGAGGCCTCTGGGTATCCTTCTTCCATCGGCGAGGCGTCACCGTAACTTTCTTCTGCACGCACATCCTCTATAGGCGTCGCCCCTATGGGCGTAGCCTCTTCCAATGATTCTAACTCCATTCGCGAATCTGAAATGGGTGGTCGTTCAATCACCATGACCACGCCTCTCTTTGTCTTCAGGCTGTTTTCATAGCATTTTCGGGCCTCTTCCTGATCCGACTTGATCACAATTACTTTGCCACTAAGATCTGGAAACTTCATCTTCATGTGGCGCGTGGAAGACACTGCCCTTAACCTATTCAGCGCTGGTTTGCCCAACAAAATGTTGTAGGCTGAATTGGAGTTTACCACCAAGTACCGAATGCTCTCGGTACGGGACGCCGCTCCGTCAGTGAACGTCGTCCTCAGCTCCAGGTAGCCACGGACCTCCACTGGGTTATCTGCAAATCCATACAAGCATCCAGTATAGGGTCTTAGCAGGCCAGGGGATAACTGTAGCTTGTTGAAGGTCGACCAAAACATGACGTCTACAAAACTGCCTTGGTCGACGAGAACCCTGTGTACTTTTCTTCCCGCTGTGATTACTGAAATGACCACAGGGTCATTATCGTGTGGGACGACATCTCGCAGGTCAGACCTTATGAAAACGAGGTCTGACTCCCACGGGTCGTCCGGAAATTCCTCAGCAACTGAACTCACTGACCTCACATATTTCTTACGTTGAGAGGCAGTGGGTCCTCCTCCGGAAAAGCCGCCAGAAATGGTGTGCACTTCTCCGTGAGTCGGTATTTCGTGCGCTTGACCCTCCTCTGGTATCGCCAGGGCTGTGGTCGTAGTAGACCCAGCGAGATAATCTTTTAGGAAACCATTCTTCACAAGTTCATCCAACTGATAACCCAGCGCTAAGCAGTTGTTAATATGGTGCCCGAACGCTTCGTGAAACTTGCACCACGACTCTTTGTGGGGTCCCAACACCTTGTCGGACTTCACCGGTGGCCTTAACCTATCAGCTATGTTGGGCACAACGATGAGGTCTTTAAGTTCCACCATGAAATTGTGCCTTAGGGGTCTATTTCCTTCTCTCCTTCCCTCTGCTCGAACCCTAGGCTGGATCCTTCTTGCCTCGTAGGGGCGCTTCCTGTCTTGGTTCTTCCTCTCTGTGGCGGCTTCGTGGACCCTGGCGGGTTGTGCGCGCATATGCACTCTCGGGCCTGTGGGCGCGACAGTTGTGCGCTTCTCGTATACCTCACCCTCAGAGGCAATATGTTCTACCGCGCGACGCCTTATTTCAGCAAAAGACTTGGGGCGATTGCGTATGAGTGATTCGCAGAAAGGCCCAGGAGACACCCTTTTTCTGAATGTGTACACGATCATGGGCTCCTCCTTGGTGCCAACCTTCACCACATGCGCCCCAAAGCGGCTTATGTATTCCTTCAAAGTCTCACCTTGATACTGCTTCACGTAGAACAGGTCGTATGACACTGGGGGTGGAGCCCTGTTGGCTAGATACTGTTCTCTGAATAACGGCGATAGTTGTGTAAAGGACGTGATATGACCCTCTGGGAGGCTGACGAACCAGTCCATGGCCATCCCAGTCAAGATGCTCATGAAGAGCTTGCACCTTACGGCATCAGAGCCGCCAACCAGCATCATCTGCGTGTTGAACGCAGTGAGGTGCGCCTCAGGGTCCCCTATCCCTGTGAAGGTTACTTTGGGCCCCGTGAATGTGTTGGGAATCGCTGTCTCTAGGATCGCCTGTGAGAACGGCGTTGAGAATTCTCTTGGTTGGGTGACAGCCTCAGGCTCGTCTACGTTGCGCCACCCTCGGCGCAGCTCCTCGTTGGTACGGTGGAGCTCATCGTGTTTCTCGCCTGAGATGCCGTGAGATCCGCTTGCATGCGCTCTTGCTCCGCTTTCAATGCTGCCATTGCTTCTTGCAATCCCTGCATCATACCCATGACCTGCTGCATGGTCATCTCTTCACTCCTAGTGCGTGCAGGTCTCATTTTTTATGGAGACCTTTCTGATTGTCGTGCAACTTGAGAACTGGAACTGGTGAACTGTACTTGTGATGGAACTGATGTTTTAAATCGGCCCCACGGTGGGCGCCAAATGTTCCCGCCGGTTGACCGGACTGTCTTTGCGCGTGGCTTGTCCTTGCGAGCTAGGGCACCTTCGTTTTGCTCCGTCTGTGAGTACCTGAAAAGAAGTAGACAAAGGGGCGCCCTCGCGGCCGTTTGCACTCCGACGATCAAGTCAGCTGGCGATAAACATCAAAGGTGACACACCTTCGTATTGGAACACCGTGAAGGGATGCTTTGAAGGTGGTCGAATAACATTGAGTAGCTAATAATGTGTGCCCTAATTGCCTGTGCACACAGTGGGTGCGCCGTGAAACAACTAGGGTTTTTTCGGCTCTGTGTAAACTGTGAGAATTAGGTCAAAACTCGGATCCTACTTCAAACGTCTCAAGGCCCTTTTTAAACACCTTCCGCATTATAGCGCTTTAAAGCGCATTGAAGGCGTATAAAAATATCCCTTGAAACATTTGAAACGTAATCTAAATTAACGCGTACCTTAGCAAACTTTCAGGAAAGCCTTGATGTTTCAGTGCTTATTGCCATGTGTCCTTCTGACTTGATCGCTACTCTACGTAGTGGGCCTCATAGCGCCGTAACCCAACTTAGGGTTATTCCATTGTGTGAGTCCTGTTTCCTCGAAGTGCATGTGGCGCAGGGGGTGACTTTCTGGGTGCCAACTCATGTGCCCCAGCCTCTAGTCATTCGCCCTGAGAGTGTATCTTATTTACTCTCGCACCACGCACCTGGCTCGCCCCCGGGGTTTGGCCCTCTCATCGGTCGTATCTACCCCAGGGGTCTCCCTGAGGTGGCATGGGTACTTCACGAGTCAGGGTACTCCCCACTAGTACTAGAACTATGGCTTTGAAGCCACCTTTCTCTTCTTTTTATTACTGTTCTGAGGTACCGAGGCCTCTCGTGGTGTCACCCCCTCCACGGTCTTTCCTACCCATGGGTATCGAGGGGTGACACTGTCGATGCCTTAACCTGGCGACGCCTCATCTTGGCGACGCCTACACCTGGCGACGCCTCATCCTGGCGACGCCTTAAGCGGTCAACCTATTGACTTTCCTCCCTGGGCCCCCTGGATGGGTCCCACCATACGCTTCATTTTGACTTTGACTTTGACTTTGGTCAACGCCCGGGGACGGGACGGTACAACCATCAAGGCTTCATCCTGGGTCTGGAGCTTCATTGTGAACGCCCCAAATCTGTTCAAAAAATCCTTCAATGGCTCTCCCTGTCTTTGCTATATGCCGAAAAGGTTGAAAGAGACTGGCGGTTGGGCTTGATTGACAATGAATTGTTCCCTAAAAAATCCAGAAAACTTATCAAAAGATGTTATGTGGCTATCAAGAAGGCCAACAAACCACTGTAATGTCGTACCTATGAAAGTACCCATGAACATCTTGCAATGCATAACATTTGTTCCACCTGAAATCATCATCTGGGCATTAAATGTTGTAAGATGGATCTCAGGGTCTTCTACTCCTGTAAACACGATCTTGGGTATCATGAAATTGGTTAGTATGATAGTGTCCATGATCGCTTGCGAAAACGGTCTGGGACGAGCCCTTAGCTGAGAAATCGGGCCTCGTTCCCTTGCATAGCGTTCACGAAACTGTTGTAGACATCTACGCAACTCATCATTAGTTTTTTGTAGCTTGTCATTGCTTGCTCGAGACACGTCGATTTTTTCCATCAGCTGGTCTTGCTTGAGCAACTGCTTGGCTCGGACCTCCGCCATAAGTCTCTCCTGTTCAGCCTTGGATGTCGTTATCGTATCCTGGTGAGCACTCACAGTCTCCATAAGTTGTTGTATGGTGGAGTTGTCACTCTTTCAGATCCCAATGGGCCTTGCCATGTATTCCTCATCACGTCTAGGAACTCGAGCACAACTGCGGGTGGGACCTGGTTTTATTAGGCCCCACAGTGGGCACCAAACGTTCTTGCCAGTTAACCTACTCACCAATTGACTCTAGTGGCAGGCTCTAGCTTCGTTTGTCTCTGCTATTCTCTTTGTTGCGTTGGAACGCGGCTCCGTTGAAACAGAGGGGGCCGTACCTGTTGATTACACTCCAACGATCAATTCAGTACAGGGCTTATAAGAGTATAAGAAGTAATCAATTTCAGTCTTAGAAACAACGTACCTTAATCTGGGGTCTCAAGCCCCTTTTATAGATTACCTCTTGTAACAGTTTTTGTTCTTGCCAGTTGACCTAGTCGCCAGTCGACTCCAATCCCAAGCTCTGGCTCCTTTTATCTCTATTGAAGTCTAGTTTACTTCGTGGCTCCATTGAGACAGAGGAAGCCCTACCTGTTGATTGCACTCTGACGATCAAGTCAGTATAGGGCTTATAGAAACAAGAAGTAACTAGTTTCAGTCTTAGAAACAGCCTACCTTTACCTGGGATCTCAAGTCCCTTTTATAGCCTACCTCTTGTAGCAGCTTTTTATCACGAGAGTCTCC
This sequence comes from Phaseolus vulgaris, assembly GCF_000499845.2. Lineage (NCBI taxonomy): Eukaryota > Viridiplantae > Streptophyta > Magnoliopsida > Fabales > Fabaceae > Phaseolus > Phaseolus vulgaris. The sequence continues at coordinate 23,650,046 of NC_023752.2, forward strand.
CCCTCCCTGAAAGCTTGCGTCATTGGAAGATATTCCATTCTAGGGCACATTCTCTTATCATCGCATCTCAACAGAACTCTTTCACTCTGGAGTGCATAAAATATTAACAGAATAACCACTAGGGTACCAACTCATGTACCAGCATCAGAGTTTCAATCTGTTTCACATAGGCACCCTCGGCTAGGCGCTACGTATCATACATGCAACCTAGCTCTTCGTGCCCTAGCATACATGGGCTTGGTTTTAGTTTACTTGTAGTAGATCCATATGTACTAAGCGCACACCTAGGTCTAGTTCTGCCCCTTGCTGACTGCCTGGGCCACACATAAGGGGTTACGTTAAGCATATAGAAAGAAGTTAACACACATATCTTGAGCCCAACCACATGACCCATATAGAAAAAAGTTAACACACATATCTATCACGAGAATCTAATCTCAACTGAAAGCATACTCAATAGGAAAATATTTTGTTCAAAGGCACACTCTCTTGGTGTTGCAACAGAACAGAATCATTCCTCCAGGGATTGCATAAAATAATAACAAAATAACCACTAGGGCACCAACTCATGTACCAACATCATGGGCTTAAGTTTTAAAAGAAAGCATTTCACTTGAAATAGACCCTATGCACATTAAGTGCACCCATAGATCCATGATTGCCCCTTGCTAGCCGATCAGGCCTTATGCATGAGGGATCACCTTAATTATACAAAAATGAACTTATACATACATATGGCGCCCAATTACATGGCCTGCTATCCTGGCCCAATAACTTATCTGATATTTCTATTATGGGTGCCGAGGTCCGACCACCGAGTGTCTAGCTGTGAGCACTCTGCTCTAGTAAAATTTGTTTTAATTATTTATCATTACTAGTTTTATTTCTTATTTTTACGTAAGTTATTTTTGTTTTAGCTTTATTTTATTTTGTTTTTATTTTATTCCTAGTATTTATTTGTTATTTTTATGTAATTTGTTTTTTGTATTTTATTGTTTTCTTTTATTTGGTCTTTAGTTTTTATTTTACGTAAGTTTTTATTTTATTTATTTATTTTTCTTCTTCTTCTTTTCTGAATATTTTTGTTAGAATTTTTCTTAATTTCATTTTAGTGTTTTATTCTATTTTGTTTTATTTTATTTTATTTTTAAGTTTTAATTTGTAGTTTAGACATTTATTGATTTTATTTTAGTTAGCAATTTAAATATCTATTAATTTTTGAAGAAAAAAAAAATATACTCTATTATTTTCTTTTCCATTAATATTTTAGGAAAGCAACATGGCGGAAGTGGAAGCAAAACGTCCTAGGAGAACACTTGGAGATTATGTCACGATCAAGGGGCCAATGCCTTTTTCTAGTATGGTCATACCTACTACCACAAAGACATTGAAAATAGATCCCGATTTTCTGACTCTCAGCAATGCCCATCAATTCACAGCAATGGAACATGAGGATCCATATTCACATTTGGATACATTTTATAATGGCTTGTACATTAGGTGATGTTGAGAATTTTTATATGCGCTTTTTTCCTTTCTCATTGGCAGGAAAGTCTAAAGAGTGGCTCAAATCATTACCAAATCAGAGCCTCACGAGTTGGAAGGATGTAGAAGAAAAAATTCTGCAAAGACTTTTTTCCAATTTCTCGCTACATTAAAGCTAAGTCTGAAATCTCTATGTTCATTCAAGGAGTAGAGGAGTCCTTTTCTAAGACATGGGAAACATTCAAGATGAATTGAGAAAATTCCCAAATCATGGGTTTGAAGACATTGCTAAACTGAGCATATTCATTAATGGTTTCAAATCTGTTATGAAGATGCTCTTAAATGTCGCAGTTGGTGGCACAATGATGACTCTTGATGCAAAACAAGCAATGAGGATTATCAATGCATTGACATCAACAGATTCTCAAGCTCGGTATGATGGACGAACTACTCAGAAGAAAGGATGGAAGGAAAACACACTATGATGGAAAATTCATGGAGCTCTTCTCGGAATCATGTGAAAAATGGTGCGGAAGCTATGGTTGTAAATGTGCAAGATCCTCCTAGGAGCAATGGTGATCTTGAAGGTGCATGATGTGTATGGAAGTAGGGAGGTTCAGCCAACCCTATGGTAGGTGATGAAGGTGAAGATTAGATCCTAGAAACTAGGGAAAAGCAAAGTATGGCCCAATGTTGGCAGCATAACTTTACTCTCATTAATCTTGAAAAATACAAGAGATGGCTTCTCCTTTTATAGCCAAGGAGGCCGTAAATCCTAAGCTAATTACACATGAAATGTGAGCAAAATGAAATGCAAATGAGAAGGCACATGGCACATGGACCACATGGCCGGTCATGTGTGCTAAGGTTCTAGAATATGCACAAAATCTAGGGTAAATCACATATAAGACAAGTTTGTGCTTTCTAACACTACACTAATTACTTAGCCACCCCTAATGGGCCTCCATGTAACATATACAAGGTCTTCTCTCTTCCATCCGTGGCTAGATCCATTTGGGCATGAATATGCTTAGCCATTGACCTTGTAATAGGGACTAGACGGTCTAGGCCTCCTCCTAGACGCTCCATGTGTAGCCTCCCCTCATCATGTCCTAGACGCTCCCTCCTTGAGTCTAGACGCTCATCACGGTCTAGTCTTGGGTCTTGGCTTCCATGGTGAGGGGTGCTTGGCCCTCCTCAATCATCCCCTCCCCCTTGGAAAGGATTTGTCCTCAAATCCAGCTCGTCCTCGTCGTCATTGGAACCTACAAATGGAGAGAGATCAATTACATTAAAAGTGTCATGTACTCCATATTCAAGAGGTAGGTCCAATTTATATGCATTGTTATCGACTCGCTTGAGGACTTGAAAGGGTCCATCACCTCGGGGACTTAGTTTGGACTTCCTTTGAGTTGGAAATCTATCTTTGCGAAGGTGAAGCCAAACTAAGTCTCCTTCCTCAAAAATTATTTCTTTCTTCCCTTTATTGTTGTATATTGTGTACTTCTCATTTTGTTGTTGTATTTGGAGTTTAATCTTCTCATGCATTTTCTTCACAAAGTCGGCTTTAATTACTCCTTCCTTATGCACAAATTCCTGTGGATTAGGAAGAGGTAACAAATCCATGGGTGTGAGAGGATTAAAACCATATACTAGTTCAAAAGGAGAAGCATTAGTAGTCTTGTGAACTACTCGATTGTAAGCAAATTCAATGTAGGGAAGATACTCATCCCAAGATTTGTGGTTGCCCTTCATGATAGCCCTAAGCATAGTCCCAAGAGATCTATTGACTACTTCGGTTTGGCCATCCGTTTGAGGATGACAAGAAGTTGAAAATTGTAGTCTTATTCCAAGTTTGCCCCAAAGAGTTTTCCAAAAGTGGCTTATAAACTTGGGATCTCTATCGGATACTATACTTTTAGGGAGACCATGAAGTCTCACCACTTCTCTAAAGAAGAGTCTAGAAATATTTTTAGCATCATCTACCTTGTGGCAAGGAATAAAATGGGACATTTTGCTAAAACGGTCCACTACCACAAAGATAGAGTCATGGCTTCTTGCAGTCCTAGGAAGTCCTAAAATGAAATCCATGCTAATGTCTTCCCAATGAGCATTTGCAATCGGCAAAGGGGTGTAGAGTCCATGAGGCATTGTTCTAGACTTTGCCTTTAAGCATGAGATGCATCTAGAACAATGTCTTTGGACGTCTTTCCTCATGTGTGGCCAACAAAATTTTGCTTTTAAAAGGTTTAGAGTTTTATCAACTCCAAAATGGCCCATGAGTCCCCCCTCATGTGATTCTTTGACAAGGAGGAGGTAGAGAATATATCTTCAAATTCACTTAAAAGTTTTTCTATTGGAGGAGGTAGATTCATGAGTTCACTACTTGTGGCAGTGCATGTAAGTGCTCCTTTACTAAAGACAAGGCTTGGTTGTTCAACAAGAAGCAAATTTTCAAAAGGCTTTTCTTGTTGAGCAACCTTGTGGGAAGGAACACTCTTCTCCCACGCCTTCCTATCCCTAAGGATTTTCTCTTTTTCTAGCGCTTTTTTTTTTGTTTTCCTCATCCCTCTTATGTTTCATTTGTATTTGGTCTTTCACCACTTGAGAATGTGGTAAAAAGGACTAAGTACAAATTTCTTATGCTTGTGGGTGAAGGAAATCTCGTTAGTGAGACCATCATGCAAGGTTTTCTTGTCAAATTGCCATGGTCTCCCTAATAAGATGTGGCAAGCTTCCATAGGCACTACATCACATAAAACTTTGTCTTTGTAGTTCCCTATGGAAAACTTGATTTCCACTTGCTTGTCTACACTTAGTTCCCCATTTTCATTAAGCCATTGAAGTTTGTAAGGTTTTGGGTGAGGAACTAATTGTAGATTAAGCTTTTCCACCATTCTAGCACTACAACAATTACAACTAGATCCACTATCCACAATGAGGGAACATATGTTTTCTAAAACATTACATCTTGTATGAAATATGTTCTCTCTTTGTGTTTCCATGGATGTGCTAGGGTGATTGTTGAGGGTTCTCCTAATCATAAGCAATTCTCCCTCTAGTGGAGCTACCCTCTCATCCTCTCCCCCTTCCTCTCTCTCACTAGGCTCATCCTCGCCACTAGTGTATTCATCTACACCCTTAAGAAAAAAAGTCCTTTGGTTTGGGCATTGTGCTTGCACATGCCCCCTACCATAGCACTTGAAACACTTAACATCTCTAGCTCGGATGGGTGGGGTTGAGGTTTCTTTGGTTAAGGGTTTGGTAGGTTCTTTTGGTTTTTCTTTTGATGTACTACCCTCCCTTCTAAACTCTTTCTTGGGATAAAAGCTAGAGTAGGAACTCACCCTTTGACTTGAAGTTTTGCGCAAGATTTGTTGTTCAACTTTAATGCAAAGTTGAACCAAGTCATTCAAGTCTTGGTAAGGTAGGAGTTCTACCCTATCTCTTATCTCAAGTGATAGGCCACTAAGGAACCTAGCAATGGTGGTGTCTTCTTCTTCCCTAATGGATGCTCTCATCATGTAGAGCTCCATTTTTTGCCTATACTCTTCCACACTTATGCTCTTTTGTTGGAGCCTTTGGAGCTTGTCCATCAACTCCCTATGGTAGTAGGAAGGTATGTGGCGACGTCTTAGGGCTCCCCTAAGGTCATTCCAATATTCTATGGGAGGCTCCCTATGAAGACTTCGGCCTCTCTCTAGAGAGGTCCACGAATACATGGCATTGCTTTGGAAACTAAGGGTTGCTAAGGGTACCTTCCTTTCTTCACTCACCCTATGGCAAGCAAAGAGTTGCTCTACTTTCATCTCCCAATCTAGGTATACCTCTACATCTTCCTTACCATAGAAATGGGGTAGGTCTACCCTTATTTCCCTTGGGCTCTTTTGTTGGAGTCTTTGGAGCTTGTCCATCAACTCCCTGTGGTAGTAGGAAGGTATGTGGCGACGTCTTAGGGCTCCCCTAAGGTCATTCCAATATTCAATGGGAGGTTCCCTATGAAGACGTCTTTCTCTTTCAAGAGAGGTCCACCAATACATGGTGTTCCCTTGGAAACTAAGGGCGGCTAGGGGTACCTTACGTTCCTCACTCACCCTATGGCAAGCAAAGAGTTGTTCTACTTTCATCTCCCAATCTAGGTAGATCTCTACATTTTCTTTACCATGGAAGTGAGGTAGATCTACTCTAACCTCCCTTGGCCCCTCTTGTTCCCTTTGTTGATCCTTTTTGCTATTGGCACTTCCTTGGTTGTCTTTTCTTGTTGGGCCCTCCAAGTGTTTATGGTGTTTTGAGAAGTGTTTGATTCTGCCTTTGCCTTTGTTCCCCTTAGAATTAAGGACTTAATTCTCCAATTCCAGCACCTATCAAGAAGACTAGACCTTACTCAAGTCAATTTTCCACTCACATAAGCACCAATTGAGAAAAAATTCCAGCACCAAATTTAGAGGCCAAAGAATTAAAGCAAGAAACAATTTAATTGAAGAAAACAGTACCACACAAATGGAGTTAGATTGTGACAACTAGAAAGAGTTCCAAGAATATTAGACAAGCAAATAAAGGTACTCAAATAAAGGTAGGCACACAAAATGAATCCTAAGAATAACACTAGAATTAGATTTCAAAATAAAAAACAGCACCACTGGAAAGTTGTTGTGGGCCAGAGAACGTGTTTTTCCCCAATTTATGCTGAGCTGACCTTTTAGAATTTGCCACTGAAAATTGATATGCAAAAGATTCAAGATCTTAACTAAAATCTGGCGTTGGAATCACTTCAAACGCATGAGCCATTTTTTTTAATAAATTTTTCAATTTCAGTGTTCAGTTGCGCCAACTGTAGCGCCCAGATTTGCACACTCTTTTTAAAATATTTATCATTTTTTTTCTATTGACTCTTTTGAGCTGATTCTTTTTTTGTCTTTTCTGTAACACCTCAATCTTGCATAATCCAGAGAATCAAAAATTTCTTATGAGGGAAAATAATTTTCTGAAACAAAACAGCCAGCACAGAGAATGTAAAACAGGGGATTCTGTAAAAACTGAAAAAAAAACAGCAAGAGACCAAAAGATAAACACAATGGAATTAATGTAAAGGAATTTGTGTAGATCTAAACACAAATATGAACTCAAACTAAAAATAAAAGGTACCAAAAGATCAATATTACAGCAGTTTCAAATCATGCAAAAATTACCCAAAATCAAGAAACAATCAAGCCAAACAAAGGACTACTATGAATTGATGACATTGTGGATGAACATGACTTGACAAAACATATATGGATTCAGAAATTAAAAGACTCAAAGAGCATAAAATGAACCAAATCAAAGTGCAATAAAGACTCAAATACCTAAAATAAAAAAACAGCAACTCAAGGTGTATGGAATCCTATCACAAATTGCACAAGGATTGTTCAAGATCCATTGAACAAAGTGCACCGGTTGGATCTTCCAAATAGCACACCAAAACAAAGTAAAAAATAAAAAAGAGCAAGACAATTATGGAAACAAGATGAACAACATGAAATAAAGAAGAACTCAAAATCAAAAGACCAAGAACTACTCATCTTTGAAGAACCTATGCTCATGATACCAAATGATGGCAAATTCATGGAGCTCTTCTCGGAATCATGTGAAAAATGATGTGGAAGCTATGGTTGTAAATGTGCAAGATCCTCCTAGGAGCTATGGTGATCTTGAAGGTGCATGATGTGTATGGAAGTAGGGAGGTTCGGCCAGCCCAATGGTAGGTGATGAAGGTGAAGATTAGATCCTAGAAACTAGGGAAAAGCAAAGTATGGCACAATGTTGGCAGCATAACTTTACTCTCATTAATCTTGAAAAATACAAGAGATGGCTTCTCCTTTTATAGCCAAGGAGGTCATAAATCCTAAGCTAATTACACATGAAATGTGAGCAAAATGAAATGCAAATGAGAAGGCACATGGCACATGGACCACATGGCCGGTCATGTGTGCTAAGGTTCTAGAATATGCACAAAATCTAGGGTAAATCACATATAAGACAAGTTTGTGCTTTCTAACACTACACTAATTACTTAGCCACCCCTAATGGGCTTCCATGTAACATATACAAGGTCTTCTCTCTTCCATCCGTGGCTAGATCCATTTGGGCGTGAATATGCTTAGCCATTGACCTTGTAATAGGGCCTAGACGGTCTAGGCCTCCTCCTAGACGCTCCATGTGTAGCCTCCCCTCATCATGTCCTAGACGCTCCCTCCTTGAGTCTAGACGCTCATCACGGTCTAGTCTTGGGTCTTGGCTTCCATGGTGAAGTGTGTTTGGCCCTCCTCCATCACACTATTGGCTCAAAACAAAGCTTTCACACAGCAAATTGAGCAGTTAACCACACAAATTTCTAAATTGCCTAAACAATTTCATGTTGTTCAAAGTCAGAATCAAGAATCCAATGAGCACTGTGCTTACCAGGATATTTCTTTTGAAGAAAAAGTGTTTTACATGGAAGATCAAGGAAAGCAAGGCCTTTTTCAACAACTCCAACTATTAGATCCTGTGTCCCAAGAGAGAATGGGCAAAATGGAAGATTTTACAGAAAAATCTACACACACCATGTTGGTCGTGCAGAAGAATGTTGAGAATTTGAAGACACAAATTAAGCAGCTTACACGAGAGTTGAGGGAACTCAGGGAAAAATGTAATTGAATCACTACTAGAAGTGGAGTAGTTGTAGGAAAGGGAATTGGTGATAATATACAAAGTAAGGAAAGAGATATAGAGAGCGGGGAAGAGAGGAAAAGTGAGGAAAGAAAAATTGAAAGGGAAGAGAAAAATAAGAGTGAAGAGGGAGAAGAGAAGGAAAAAACTGAGAGGGTATAGGAAGAAAAGAAGAAAAAGGAAAAAGAAAATGAAAAAAAAAAGTGTTCCAATTGTAGATTTACCTTATCCACATGCTCCCTCCAGAAAGAATATAGAAGGATAGTTTATTAGATTCTGTGAAATTCTGAAACAATTAGAGATAAGTATTCCATTCACTGATGCTTTGGAACAGATGCCTACTTAAGCCAGATTTATGAAGGATTTGTTCACCAAGAAGAGAAGATTAAAAGAACAAGGAATTGTGGAGCTAGAAGCAGGATGTAATGCCATTATTCAAAAATCAATGCCACAAAAATCTAAAGATCTTGGGAGTTTTACTTTTCCAGTCACAATAGGAAATTTTACAGTGGCCAAAGCTTTACTAGATCTTGGGACAAGCATAAATCTGATGCCACTATCTATGTTGAAGAAATTTGAGGATTTTTAAATTTTCCCTACAAGGATGGCATTGCAATTAGCTGTCAGATCAATAAAATATCCACATGGGATAATGGAAGATCTTATGGTGAAGGTATACAAATTTTACTTCCGAGTTAATTTTGTGATCATGGACATAGAGGAAGATGTTGAAGTACCTCTCATTCTTAGATGCCCATTTATGAAGACTGCAAAATTCATGATTGATGTGGATTAAGGAAAGTTAAAGGTTCGAGTGGAGGATGAAGAAGTTAGCTTTGATGTATTTGAAGCAATGAAACATTTGATTTATCAGAAGGATTGTTTTAGGATGGATGCACTAGGTGAATTGTATTTGGAAAATCACAAAGAAATATTTATAGATGACTCATTCAAGTACTAAATGATAATGAAAATTTCGAGGACTAAGAGGATAACGAAGTCTAGGAATGTTTGCTAGATCTGAATAAAGCCAACACCCCTCAGAGAATAGAGCTGAAATAGTTGCCAGTTCATTTGAAATATGTTTTTTCTTGAAGAAAATGGGGAGAAGCCAATTATCATAAGCAACCATTTATCCAAAGAGGAACAACAAAAGGTAATAGAAGTGTTGAAGGCAAATAAGGAAGTTATAGAAAGGACATTTGTTGACTTGAAATGTATAAGCCCATCATATTGCATGCATAAAATTCACATGGATAAAGATTTCAAACTTGTTGCTCAACCACCAAGGCCCCTAAATCCTTCCATGAAGGAGGTTGTTAGAAAGGAGGTACAAAAGCTTTTAGAAGTTGTTCCCGCCGGTTGACCAGGGTCGTCTTTGCGCGTGGCTTGTTGTCACGAGCTAGGGCACCTTCGTTTCGCTCCATCTATGAATACCTGAAAAGAAGTGAACAAAGGGGCGCCCTCGCAGCCGTTTGCACTCCGACGATCAAGTCAGCTAGCGAGAAACATCAAAGGTGACACACCCTCTAAAGGTGGTCGAGAACTATACTGAATGACTGAAACTGTGTTGCCCTAATCGTCTTGTCCACACAGTGGGTGTGCAGCGGAACAACTAGGGTTTGTGCTCTGTGTAATGCTGCGAGAATTAGGTCTAAACTCGGATCCCCTTTCAAACGCCCCAAGGTCCCTTTTTATACACCTCTCGCATTTAAAACGCGTTAAAGCGCATTGAAAGCGTATAAAAATATTCCTTGGAACGTTCGAATCTTAACTTAGCGAACTTTAACGCGTACCTTAGCGAACTTTTAGGAAGGCCTTGATGTTTTCAGTGCTCATTGCCACGTGTTCTTCTGACTTGATCGCGACCCTTCGTGGAGGGCCCTACAGCGCCGTAACCCAACTTAGGGTTAATCCATCGTGCAAGCCCTCCTTTCTCGAAGTGCTTCTGGCGCGTGGGGTGACTTCTGGGTGCCAACTCGTGCGCCCCAACCTCTAGTCACTCACCTTGGGGGTGTATCTACCTTTCTCTCGTACCATGCACGTGGTTCTCCCCTGGGCGTGGCCTCCTCTTGGGTCGTATCTGTCCCAGGGTTTCCCAACGGTGGTGTGGGTACTTCGCGAGTCAGGTTACCCCCTACTGGTACTAGAACTTATGGCTTTGAAGCCACCTTTTTCTTCTCTTCATTGCTGTTTTGAGCCATCGGAGCCCAAGGCTTTGTCACGGTGTTGCCCCTTCCATGTTCCTCCCTACCCATGGGTATCGGGGGGGTAACACCGTCGATATCTTAATCTTGACTGTTTCTTTACCTGGCGACGCCTCTCTTGGGCGATGCCCTTGTGAGGCGACGCCTTTCTTGGGCGACGCCCTTACCTGGCGACGCCTCTCTTGGGCGATGCCCTTGCGAGGCGACTCCTTTTCTTGGGCGATGCCCCAAGCGGTCAACCTGTTGACCTCCCTTCCCTTCGTTGGGGCCCTCGAGTGGTCCCACCATGTGTTGACTTTGACTTTGACATTTGGTCAATGCCCCGGGACGGTACACAAGCCCCCCCAGTCTTGAGCTGATAACTTGTTTTTAGCGAAAAGACTATGACCTCGCCCTATTATCCACGTGGCCTTCTGATGACGTGTCATTCTTCGTACCGCTGATGTGACGCACCTTCGAGTGCTCTGCCGATGTGACATTCTCTGAGCGAGAAAGGTGACGCTTTGGGTCATGCGCTAATCTCTTCATACGTGGCTCGATCGCACGGTCAGCGCTTGGTGCCCTTTGGACTTCAAGTTGGCGCTCAATCCTTCGACACGTGTGCGATCGAACGGCTGAGGGTGCGCGTCATTAGTGCTTCTTTGAGTTAACGTTATAACCTTCCAAAAAAATGCGCGCTTAGAATACTGTTCCAGCACTTCTCCTTTCTCTCGTACTGTTCACCTTCTTCTCCGGAATTTTCTCTGCACTCTTTCTTCGCACCCCACCCTTCGTTAACCCGATCACTCAAAGGTACGATTTTTCTTCTTCGATGACTCCTTCTCTTTACTGTATTGCCCTTGTAACTGCCTGGGACTGTTTATTTTCTCTTCATTTTTGTGTTCTACTTGTTTTCTTCGTTTTTCCCCGTTCTTCTCTTTTCCGCGTGGGTAGGATTTTTCTAGGGTTTTCTCCCCCCTTTACTTCTTCGAGCCTTCTTTGCTGAACCTTTGCCTTTTTCTTCTTTCTTCAGCTCTTCTTCCATCCATGGCGTGAACAAAAATAACTCCCAATCCCCCTCCCCCAAGTGCTCATTACAAGGCCCTCTACTCATGGGCTTCTGAAGAGCTACTGAACGAATGCACCAAACTGACCACCGTTGAAGACGTAGAGAATCACTTGGGTGACTTGCGGTTATAGAACTTTAACTCCTTCTGCAAAACCCATGATTCTCATATCTCTGTTCGTCATGGTACCCCTAGGGAGCTAGTTTGTGTGGACGACAGGTCCAATGGGGGAAAGCCTTTCTTCTTCCTCTACCAGGCGGTTTTCAAACGCATTGGTCTACGCCTCCCATTCACACCCTTTGAGAGGAAGCTGCTCACGGAGGTCAACGTTGCCCCTGCTCAACTACATCCGAATGGTTGGGCCTTCGTAAGAGCCTTCCAAATCTTGTGTGGGTATCTGGGCATCCTACCATCAGTGGATGTTTTCCTCTACTTCTTCGAGGTAAAAAAGCAAGGGAAAAGTCTCTGGGTGAGCTTTTCTGGGGTCGCCAGCAGGATCCTCTTCACCCTCTTCCAAAACTCCTTCAAGGGTTGGAAAGGCAACTTCTTCAGGGTGTGTTGCGCCAAGCGCAACCCTACAGCCTTGGATGGCTTTCCCCTGTACTGGACGGAGAAGCCCAACCACACCAAACCTAAGTCTTTGGATGAGTTGGCCTCCGCAGACAGGGAGGTCTGTGTGGCGTTGGCTGGCCTGAAAGTCATCTTTCACACCCCAACCTTGATTTCTCGTGAATTTAAGGCCGACGCCCTCTCTGCATACTTTGGTAGGGAGCCTCACCTTTTACTTTTTCTCCATATCTGATTCTTTAGTCATGCTTCTCTCTAATTGTTGTGATCAACGTTTGTCTGCTCTAATCTCCGTGCGTGTTGTTGCTCTGTAAATTTACTTTAGTAGTAGAATTGAATCATATGCCTGGTTCTGTGTCCAAACATCGATTTCATTCTTTCGTGTATCGCTATACACATTTGATACTTCCTCCTTAATTAACCTTTGTTGTTTGTTTGCCTTGGTGCAGCATCGGTGATGGATTCTGCTACAAGGGTTGAATTGGCCAGGTCTCTGAAGGCTCGCCTTGACGCGCAGTCTACAAAGGCTGGTGCCTCCATCACTTCCCCCCTCAAGTCCAACTCATCACCGCCATCATTGCCACCCCACTCTTCTGGAACACCCAACTCTCCCCACCAAACACCAAATTCCCCTCTTTCATCAGAGACACCTTCCACAGCCCAAACACCTCACTCACCCCCTCCCATTGTTGCAGTCCCTCTGGCTGCAGCTAGCGTCCCTTCCACTGCCCCTCTTGACAAAGGCAAGAGGGTGCTTACTGTTTCTTCTGATGATGATGACTCGGATGTGGGGCCTGCCTACAAAAGAAGGAGGACCAACCGGGTCGTCCACTCGCGTTCTCCTACACCTCCACATGGGGAATCCGTGAGGGATAATCCCCCTAGCGCCAGGTCTCCCCTATGCCAATCAGTCCAAGATGAGGGGGTGGTGGAGTCCATGCCCTTACCAGCACCAATACCAACACCACCTCCACCATCAACAAAAACACCAACACCAATTCCAACATCAACAACAACTCCAACACCGATTCCAACATCTACAACAACTCCAACACTGACCGCCCCAGCAACCATCCCAGGACTCATAGCAATTCCCCCTCCCATCATGCAGTTGATGAGGGGTTTTAATGATAAGACGTCACCAGGGGAGCCTTCCGGCACCCCACGGTCAGAGGGCATGCCTTACTACATGGGTGCTTTCTTGGCCGTAACCCTTGAGTGGCGTGCCCAAGCTAAGTCCAAAGCTGTTGAGGCACGTGCGCTTCAAGCTATCTGGAAAGAAGTGGCTGCCCTGAAGGAAGAGAAGGAAAGTTGGGCGTGTCAGGAGGAGGTATACAAGGACTTCTTGCGAGATGCCCGTGAATCCAATGTTGAAGCCTGCAACCAGCTTACCAAGCTTCTTGAGCCGGTAGCGTCCCGTCAGTCCAAGATCATCGCTCTTGAAGCGGCGATGCGAACCTGCGAGGCACAACAAAAACTGCTTGTTGATCAATGTGCTGCCCGGGGGCGATGGCTGGAGAAGACCGAGGGGGAGCTGGCTAAAAAGATGGATAAACTCAGCCTTCTTCAAACCGAGCATGATCAGTTTCAGACTGAACTGAACAGGCTTTAAGTGGAGAAGGAAGCTCTTGAGAAACAACTAGCCTCTGGTGACTCCACGATTGAAGAGTTGGAGAGGGCGAAGGGGGAGCTCATTGCAAAGAAGAAAATCCGAGACTCCTCCATTGCAGAATTGGAGAAGGCAAAGGGGAAACTTATCGATAATATGGCCGATACCTTTACGGAGGTATTCAAGGAGGCTCTGGCTCAAGCTTCTTGTGAAAACCCGAGAATCAACATCTCCAACTGCAGCCCTCTCCACCATGTAGTTGACGGGAAAGTAGTTCCCCTTGATCTTGGGGATTGAAGTCCACTTATCTAAACTTTATTCGTAATTTTGCATTTTCTAACACTTGCTCTGTAATTCTGACGCTTAACTTTATTTTAAATGTTCATTCGAGCTTTATTTCTGCATCCTCGTGTACTTGTAACTTCTCTGCTTTATTGCTTGCTTTACTAAATCAAAGGCGTAATTGGTACTTACTTTTGGTGCATCGCTTCTTTGCCTTGTCTTTAACCCTTTAGGTAGTACGTGACCTTCTCTTTTCATTCTTCCTTTCTAAGCAGCGGTGCATACCCTTCTCCTGGTCTCTTCACTTAGAACTCCACTTGGTCTTTCTGTCTGCGAGGAATCTTTCTTATGAAGGCGTCGTCTGCCTCGTCATTGCCCAAAGGCAAAAGAGAATTTGATCTCTTCTTTGACCTCAACATCGCTCAAAGGCGAGGGAGGACTGTATCTGTTCATTTCCGGTGCCCCGACATCGCTCAAAGGCGTAGGGGACTTATCGTACCTGTACTGGGTATCTATGCTCGAGGAGAGACCTGCTCTGGGTGTCCTCAACGTATCAAAACACTTTGGGACAAAAGTCGCGCTCTGGTGCCCACGCCCACGGAGAGGTCTATACAATAGTATCGTATCGTCCATGGAGTGTCTAAAACACCAGGGCGATTAGCCCTTATCTTTTTGCGTTTAGTGCCCACGACTGAGAAGAGGCCTGCTATAGCAACGTCGTATTGTCCTCAGGGTGTCTGAAAACACCAAGGCGAAATGTTCTTGAACATCAGACGCTGGGGCCAACTGTTCATACTTGAGAAGGGGCGTCCCGAAGTAATACCTTAACCCCTACTCAAGGACTAGGCACCCAGATTCTAGCTTTCCTCCATCGTCTGATACCGGGGCCAGTTACTCCTACTTGAGGAGGGGGTGTGCCAAAGGAATCCCTTAACCCTTGCCCAAGGACTAAGCGCCGGAGTTTTTCAACTTACACCGGTATCTGGTACCGGGGGCTAGTTATTCATACTCGGGGAGGGAGCGTCCCGAAGGAATCCCTTAACCCCTGCTCAAGGACTAGGCACCCAGGTTTTAACTTGTACTGATATCTGGCACCGGGGCTAGCTATTCATACTTGAGGAGGAGGCGTCCCGAAGGAATCCCTTAACCCCTGCTCAAGGACTAGGCTTCTAGACTTTCAACTTGTACCAGACGTACCTGTTATCTTGATTTGAGTTTGACCTCTGCTTGATTATCTGGTGGCGACGCCTTGTTCTGGTGACGCCTTATCGTGGCATTGCTAACTTGGCGATACCTTATCTGGGCGACGCCTTATCTTGGCGACGCCTTATCTGGGCGACACCTCATCTTTGTCTTTGTTTCTTTGATCTTACAATAAAGGGAAAACTAAGGCAGAAAATATCTTAAACTTTTCTTCTCTTTATTTGGGTGACCTCATTAAAAAACTCCCGGGGGGAAAAAGAGTGTCCCCTTTACAAAATTTCAACTAAAATAAAACTTTAAATTAGCCGCGTTCCAACTACGTGGGATGGGGCCCCCTTCTAGAGTTTCTAACTTATACGAACCATTCGCTTTGGCTTTGGTTACTCTGAACGGTCCGGTCCACTTGGAGGACAATTTGTTTTCTAACTCGTAAGGATGAGCTTTCCTCATGACCAGATCGCCAACCTGGAACTGTCGTAGCTTCACCTTACAGCTATATTGACGCTCCACTCTTCTCTTCACGGCCTCAGCCTTAATTTTCGCCTCTTCTCTGGCTTCATCTATTAGGTCCAAGTTGACCCTCCTTTCTTCGTGGACTCTTCTGCCACGAACCCTAGGAAACGTGGCGAGCAATCGTGGATCTCCACTGGGATCATGGCGTCTGACCCATACACTAGGCTGAAAGGTGTCTCCATGGTGGAGGATTGAGGTGTGGTGTGGTAAGGCCATACAACCCTCGGTGTTTCTTCTGCCCACGTCCCCTTAGCCTTTTCTAATCTGCGTTTCAAACCTGTACCGACCAGAAAAAGGGGTTTGGTGGAGCGTCAGAAAAGCAGAGGGTACGGACGTTTGGAATTCCGTGCCAGCGCCACGTAGATCGACGGTGATGTGACCTCTTAGTCTTTTCGCTGGACAAGTCTCCGCTTAAGACTGGGGGCTTGTGTACCGACCAGGTAGTCGAGAGTGATGACGTGGCATCAAGTGGTAATATAGGCGTGTTGAACGGAACACCTGGCTGACGGAAGGGAAGGACATCGGGAAGTTCGTGTAGTCGCCAATCGTTAAGTTGGCGTGCTCCGATCTTTAGCATATCTAAACCGGCGATCACCAGACTTGTGTTGTAGTCGCCGTATGTGAGCTTAGGCGACCAAGTGATTAGAAATCGCCGAGAGGGGGACATCGCCGAAGGGTCAGGAAAGCTTGTTCAAGGCTTTCAAAGGGCACAAGTACGAAGGATGAAGTTATCAGATGATCAATCCCTAGCCAGAGGTTGAGGCCAGGGAACAGTTTACCAGAACATACACGATGAGCAAGTAATGCAGATCATGATAGCGGCAGGCGAGACCACAGAGAAGGTGCGCATGGTGACACCCCGTGCTCGCCACTAGAAGAAGATCGCGCTCCAAGGCAGCTATACACCAAATTACTCCTTGCATGGGTAGCTTAGTCGAACAGCCTAAAGAGTAAGAAGTGACGCTCAAGCAGAGGACGTTCCAGATGGTGACACGTGTACAGCTGGGTGCGAGCCACGTGTCCAAAGGTGTAACCGTCAGGAGAGAGAAAGTGCACAGGTATATAAGGAACTCTTAACAGATTCTGAGGTACGCGCATTCAGAACACTTCTTTACGCTTTGAGAATACTTGAGTACGCTGAGAGAGTTTTTGCACGGTTCCTAGAGTTTCTAGCTTTTCTCTCTTAGAGTTTTGGTAGTTCCGTCACTGACTTGAGCGTCGGAGCGCGATCGGCCGCAGCGGCGCCACTCTGTCTTTTGCAGGTTCTTGAGGAGAATCTGATGGAAGAGGCCCAAGCACAAGCCCACATGCAAGCCCACCAAAGGGTAGATTTGGGCCAACCATAGAGTTATGGCCAAGAGGATCCAAGAAGACGTTCTTTTACATGTTCAAATGCCATAAACTCTAGTGTAGAGTAGACTTTAATTTCTTGTCAAAATTAGCATAGGAACTTTATTTGTAATTTTCTTAGAATTAATTTTGGCATCTAAAACACCAACCTAGGTAAACTTAGAGTTTCTAAAAAAACCTCTAAATTTACCAAGGCCGGTCTAGAAAGCCCATGGAGGGGGTGAGCATAAAAACTAGACACACCCCTCCCCATGTGCTCATTTGTGCACCCATGTGCCATGTGCACCCATGTGCTTCACATTTACATTTCATTTGGCTAGCATTAGGGTTGCATTATGGTCCTCCTTAGCCTATAAAAGGAGGAGCCTACACCTTGTATTTTCAAGTTTAATTGAGTAAGGTTATGCTGCCATTTTTGTGCACAAGCTTTACTTCTCCTAGAAATCTAGGCTCTAAACTTCAATCTTTTCACCTTCTCCCTTGAGCTGGCCGAACCACTCAAACACCATACTCATCATGCACCTACAAGACCAACACAACTCCTAGGAGGGTCTTGATCATCTCACCCATTGCTTCCGCACCTTATTTTTCTACTTTGATTCAAGAAGAACACATGAAAATGCCATCAGAATCGAGGTGTGAAGGACGGAAACTAGCATGGTGCAAAGTCGATCCAGAGGAAGATACCTTTGACGTGGCAAGGCTTTTGCGCTCTGGTCAACCGGCAGGATCAAAACCCCTCAACAAAACTCTGTTTGCTGACTCGACCTGCCCATTTGTTTGGGGATGTTCGACTGATGCAAACACCTGCTTGATTCCTACCTCTGTACATAGCTTCCCCAACTATTGGCTTGCGAACTGGGTGCCATTGTCTGAAATGAGACGCCTTGGCACCTCGAAACGACACACAATGTTCTTCCAAACGAAGTGTTGTACCTTGTGTGCGGTGATCTACGCCACTGGTTCGGCCTCTATCCACTTGGTGAAGTATTCGATGGCAACGATCAAGTACTTCATTTGTCTTATTGCCAACGGGAACAGGCCTAAGATATCAATTCCCCAGGTATGGAAAGGCCATGGGCTGTAAATGGATCTCAGTTCCTCTGGCGGTGCCTTGTGCCAATCAGCGTGCATCTGACACTGTTTGCAATGTTGGCCGTATCGCACGCAATCCTCTCTTACTGTTGGCCAGAAAAACCCTGCGCGTATTACCTTGGATGCCAAGGATCTTCCTCCCACGTGGCTCCCACAAATACCTTCGTGGAGCTCAGCCATTATCCTGGTGCACTCGTTACAACTCACGCACGTCAAGATGGGGTGCGTGAACCCGTGCCTCAATAATATCCCATCTACCAATTTGTACCTTGCGGCGTTCCTCTTAATCTTCTTGCCTTCTTCCGGCTCCTCTTGGAGGATTCCGTCCGCTAGGTATCGCCTGTAAGGGGTCATCCATGTGTCGCCTTCCTCTAAAGCACACACATGTACGCCTTTTTCTTCTTCTGGCGAGGTCGCATAAGTACTGATGCAAGGTGCCCTCGCCGTATCTTGACTCAAAGAGCGATGACTCCTTGGTTTTCCTCTTGTTGCACTAACGTGAAGAACGTCCACCCTATTGTCTGCAACAAACTTTCGCGGCGTTTTGAGAGTCTCTTGTATCAAAGTCCTCTGCTTTCCCCCCTTGCCTGAGCTGGCCAGCTTGGCGAGCAGGTCAGCTCTGACATTCTGCTCCCTAGGGACATGCACCAGCTCAAATGCTGCGAAAGCTCTTTTTAACACCTCGACGTACCTTAGGTAGGCAGCCATCTGTGGATCCTTTGCCTGGTACTCCCCTGTTACTTGTCCTGTGACCAACTGGGAGTCACTCTTTGCCAGGAGGCTCTGCGTACCCATTTCTTTAGCCAAAAGCATCCCAGCAATCAACGCTTCGTACTCCGCCTGGTTGTTGCTTGCCTTGAAGGCGAAGCGTAAAGCTTGCTCGATCAACACTCGTTAGGCCCCTCCAAGATTATTCCAGCGCCACTCCCTTGCTGGTTGGAAGATCCTTCCACTGAAAACACCTACTGTGACCCTAATTCCACCTCTTGAGGGTCTCCCCCTGGTGAGACTTCTGCCACGAAGTCAGCGTAGACTTGCCCTTTGATGGACCCCCTGGGTTCATACTGGATATCGAATTCCGATAGCTCTATCGCCCAGCGAACCATCCTCCGTGCTACATCTGGCTTTTGAAGTACCGCGAAGCTGTGGGGAGGTTTGTCATCACCACCACCGCGAAGCTGTGGAAATAGTGGCAGAGCCTTCGTGCTGAGAATACTACTGCTAGCGCTGCCTTCTCTAATGACTGGTACCTCAATTCTAGAACTTGCAAGGCCTTGCTCACGAAGTAAATGGGCTTCTGCACCTGGTTTTGTTCCTGGACCAGTACAGAGCTAATGGCCCACTCGGTCATCGCAAAGTATAAGCGGAGGGGGACGCCTACTTGTGGCTTGCAAAGCATAGGTGGCGTCGCCAAGTACTCCTTTAACTTGAGAAACGCTGCTTCACACTCATCTATCCATCCGAAACGGCTATTCCTTTTGAGGCATTGGAAGTAAGGGTGGCCCTTCTCTCCTCCAGCAGACACGAATCTCGATAATGCTGCCATTCGCCCTACAGTTGTTGAACTTCTTTCACTGAGGTTGGGCTCCTCATGGCGATGATGGCTGCACACTTGTCGGGGTTCGCCTCTATTCCCCTTTCAGTCAGCATGAACCCCAAGAACTTCCCTGCTTCCACGCCAAAAACGCACTTTTCGGGGTTTAATTTGAGGCGATACCTTGATATGGTAGTAAACAGTTCTTCCAGATCAGCTGCGTGTTGCCCTCTCTCGTGCGAAGTTACCACCATGTCATCTACGTAGGCCTGCACCTTCCTTCCCAGCATGGGTGCAAGGACCTTATCCATCAGCCTTTGATAGGTGGCGCCTCCATTCTTCAACCCAACCAGCATCACCTTATAACAGTAACTGCATGTTTCCGTCATGAATGTCGTTTTGCTCTCGTCCCTGGGGTGCAACTTGATCTGATTGTAACATGAGAATGCATCCAAGAGACTCAGCATCTTGCAACCCGAGGCGCTATCCACTAATGCATCGATGTTGGGAAGTGGGTACGAATGCTTGGGACATTCCTTGTTCAAATCTGTGAAGTCAACGCACATCCTCCACTTCCCATTCGCCTTCTTCACTAGAACAACATTGGCTAACCACTCAGGGTATTGTATCTCCCTAATGTGTCCAACACTGAGCAGCTTCTGTGTTTCTTCCTTCACGACGAGGCATCGCTCTTCGTTGAACTTCCTTCTCCTTTGTCTCACAGGGCGGACCTTTGCGTCCATGGTAAGATGATGGCACAAAAAATCTGGGTCAATACCTGGGATATCCGCCGCTGATGGCAAATTCATGAAGCTCTTCTCGGAATCATGTGAAAAATGGTGCGGAAGCCATGGATGTAAATGTGCAAGATCCTCCTAGGAACTATGGTGATCTTGAAGGTGCATGATGTGTATGGAAGTAGGTAGGTTCGGCCAGCCCTATGGTAGGTGATGAAGGTGAAGATTTGATCCTAGAAACTAGGGAAAAGCAAAGTATGGCACAATGTTGGCAGCATAACTTTACTCTCATTAATCTTGCAAAATACAAGGGATGGCTTCTCCTTTTATAAGCCAAGGAGGCCGTAAATCTTAAGCTAAGAGAAGATGAAATGCTTCTCAAATGAAATGAAAATGAATCCACATGGTAGCACATGGGCACATGGCCGGCCAAGTAAGCAAGCTTCTAGAATGTGCACAAAATCTATGGTAAATCATGTGTAAGACAAGTTTTATGCTTTCTAACACTACACTAATTACTAAGGCACCCCTAATGGGCCTCCATGTCACATGTACAAGGTCTTCTCCCTCCCAAACCGTAGCTTGATCCATTTGGGCGTGAAAGTGCTTGGCCATGGACGGTCTAGGCTTCCTCCTAGACGCTCCTTATGTAGCCTCCCCTAATCATGAGCTAGACGCTCCTATCTTGAGTCTAAACGCTCATCACATGGTCCTAGACGATCTAGTCTTGGGTCTTGGCTTCCATGGTGAGGTGAGCTTGGCCTTCTTCCATCATCCCCTCCCTCTTGAAAAGGATTTGACCTCAAATCCAATGCTTTTACTTCCTAGGGGGATGGTTGTGGCTGGATGGTGTCCATCATCTCCTCTTTCTTGAGAAGATCTATCCTCAGATCTTCGTACTTGATCTCGGATAGCAGCTTCTTGCTTTGCCAAAGCTTGTCCTCCTGGATCAAACGTCCACCTATAGAAATAATCAAATAAGGCATAGGTGTTAGTTTGCAAATTAATTATACTAGGTTGCCATTTTTGTTTTTCTTTTGGTTTTGGCAACCTTGGACAAAGTTTCTCTTTTAATGGTTGTGTGTGGTCTCTAATCATCTTATGCATTTGAAAATGTTCATTTGTGGTTACTTTCTCTTTAGGCATAAATCCTATAGGAGTTGGTAACAACTTAAAAGTAGAAAGATGATTTAGGCCACACATAACTTTAAAAGTAGAAAAATAAGTAGTTTTGTGAACTACTTTATGGTATGTTTGCTCATCTCTAGAGTTGTGTGTGTACTTAATGATTATTCTAGGAATAGTAGAAAGAGCTAGATTTTCCAATGTATTTTGACCAAGCGTTTGAGGATGATAAGATTTTAAAGTGTGCAACTTAGTTGCAAGTTTTCCAAAGGAAATCCTCAAATCATGGTTTGCGAAATTTGGAGCTCTATTCAACACTATGATTGAGGATAAACCATGAAGATGTATCACCTCTCTAAAGAAGAGTTTATCCATAACCATGAAGATTGAATCAAAACCTTTTGTTGTCCTAGGAAGCTCTAATATGAAATGTGTGTCTTCCCAAGGATCATTTACAAAAGGTGAAGGAGTATAGAGTTCTTGAGGCTTTGCTTTAGGTGTAGTTTGAAAACAAGAATTGTACCTAAAGTAATGTCTTTGAACTTCTTTTCTCATGGGTGACAAAAGTTTTCCTTTTAAAAGCTCTAGAGTTTTATCAACTCTAATTTGGCCCATGAGTTCTCCTTCATGTAGACTTTTTCTCTCATGTGTAAAGATAGTCGTTGATACAACCATTGTTTATGAAAATTTGTACACTTGACAATGGTTGTCTCAATAAGACTTGACAAGTTGCTCTAGGCACTACTTCACACAAAACTTTGTTTTTGTAGATGCTTATAGATAACTTGTCATTCTCTTGGGGATATCCTAACACATTTGAGAAATAGTCTTTATCTATGCAAGCTTCTTTTAAAGACTCTTCTTTTGTGCTCATGCTTGCAAGTGTTCCTTTACAATAGGTAAGGCTAGGTTGTTCAACAAGAAGCATGTTTGCAAAGGTATTTTCAAGGTGCTTGACTTGTTGAATGACCTTGTGGGAAGGAACACACTTCTCCCACACCTTTTGTTTCCCAAAAGTTTTCTCTTTTTCTATTTTCTCTTCATCCCTTTTATGTTTCATTTGTATTTGGTCTTTTACCACTTGGGAATGTGGTAAAGGGCTAAGTACAAACTTTTTGTGTTTGTGGATGAAATAAATCTCGTTAGTTAGACCATCATGCAAGGTTTTCTTATCAAATTGCCATGGTCTACCTAATAAGATGTGGCAAGCTTCCATAGGTACTACATCACATAAAACATTGTCTTTGTAGTTACCTATAGAAAACTTGATTTCCACTTGTTTGTCTACACGTAGTTCTCCATCCTCATTGATCCATTGTAAATTGTAAGGTTTTGGATGAGGCACTACTTGTAGATTTAGTTTCTCAATCAATCTAGTGCTACAGCAATTGCAGCATGATCCACCATCCACAATAAGAGAGCATATATTTTCGAAAACATTGCATCTAGTATGCAAAATGTTCTCTCGTTGTGTCTCGATGGTTGCACTAGGTTGATTGTGGAGGATTCTTTGAATCATCAATAAGTCCCCCTCCAAAGGATTTATCCTCTCTCCTTCCCCCTTTTCTTGTGTACTAGGTTCATCCTCACCACTCGTGTACTCATCTTTTCCTTTTAAGAACAAAACCCTTTGGTTTGGACATTGCGCTTGCACATGCCCTCTTCCAAAGCATTTAAAACACTTGGTGTCCCTAGCACGGATGGATGGGGTGGAGGCATCTCTCACTAAAGGTTTGGTAGTTTCTTTGGTTTCGTCTCTAGACGTGCTACCCTCCCTTTTAAAGTCTTTCTTGGGATAAAAGTTGGAGTAAGAACCCACCCTTTGACTTGAAGTTTTGCGCAAATTTTGTTGTTCAACTTTAATGCAAAGTTGAACCAAGTCATTCAAGTCTTGGTAGGGTAGAAGTTCTACTCTATCCCTTATCTCAAGGTTGAGCCCACTTAGAAACCTAGATATGGTGGTGGTTTTTTCCTCTCTAATGGATGCTCTCATCATGTAGAGCTCCATTTTCTGCTTATACTCTTCCACACTCATGTTCTTTTGTTGGAGTCTTTGGAGCTTATCCATCAACTCCCTATGGTAGTAGGAAGGTATGTGTCGGCGTCTTAGGGCTCCCCTAAGGTCATTCCAATATGTAATGGGAGGTTCCCTATGAAGACGCCTTTCTCTTTCGAGAGAGGTCCACCAATACATGGCGTTCACTTGGAAGCTAAGGGTGGCTAGGGGTACCTTCCTTTCTTCACTCACCCTATGGCAAGCAAAGAGTTGCTCTACTTTCATCTCCCAATCTAGGTATACCTCTACATCTTCCTTACCATAGAAATGGGGTAGGTCTACCCTTATTTCCCTTGGGCTTTCTTCCTCTCTTCTTCTAGTTCTCCTAGGGGGTGGTGGATAGTAATCATGGATTCTAAGGCTTCCCTCCCCTAGAGACTCATTACTTTTAGATGCATGAGATTTTTTTGATTTTTGTGATTTCTCTTCTTGGGCTTTAGCCAACTCATTAATTTTAGTCTCATTCTCCAATTGTCTAAAAGAAATCATTTGCACAGCTTGTGAAACTTCTTTCAAAAGAGTTTTTATAGATTTTACTTCACTTTCAATAGACTTTGGAGAGTGAGGAGAAGAAGACATGGCTAAAGTTTTGTGTATACAAGTATTTTACCTTGAGAAAATTTAGGAAAGTCAAAGAAGGTAGTTTTCCAGGTAAGGGAGGTGAGTCACAAAGGACTACTTAAGTACCAAGCCTTTGCCTTAGCCAAAAACTATCCCTCAATGTCTTCACACAAAGCTTTCTCTTAGTAAACTACTTAGAACACAATTAAGTTGAGAAATCAGATTTTAATGCAAGAAAACACTGCAAGCTAACTAATGAACCAAGCAAGACGAATTAACCAAAGCTTAAACAAAGCAATACAAGTGAAAAGCGTAGCTAATTAAGCAAGGAAAAGTAGCTAAAACAATTAACAATTTGCTAATTAATAAACTCTATACTAGTCGGCCCTAGGTGAGGCTTCTTGGACACTTGGAGCCCTTGAAGACACACTCACCGTCTAATCACATAATTCAAGAAGTAATTAACACAAGTTAAGTTGCAAAGAAAATTAAGAAAACTCCCTCTGTTGATCATTTTTGCAATTGGCACTTCCTTGGTTGTCTTTTCTTGTTGGGCCCTTCAAGTGTTTGTGGTGTTTTAAGAAGTGTTTGATTCTGCCTTTGCCTTGTTCCCCTTAGAATTAAGGACTTAATTCTCCAATTCCAGCACCTATCAAGAAGACTAGACCTTACTCAAGTCAATTTTCCACTCACATAAGCACCAATTGAGAAAAAAATTCCAGCACCAAATTTAGAGGCCAAAGAATTAAAGCAAGAAACAATTTAATTGAAGAAAACAGTACCACACAAATGGAGTTAGATTGTGACAACTAGAAAGAGTTCCAAGAATATTAGACAAGCAAATAAAGGTACTCAAATAAAGGTAGGCACACAAAATGAATCCTAAGAATAGCACTAGAATTAGATTGCAAAATAAAAAACAGCACCACTGGAAAATTGTTGTGGGCCAGAGAACGTTTTTTTCCCCAATTTATGCTGAGCTGCCCTTTTAGAATTTGCCTCTGAAAATTGATATGAAAAAGATTCAACATGTTAACTAAAATCTGGCGTTGGAATAACTCCAAACGCATGAGCCATTTTTTTTTAATAAATTTTTCAATTTCAGTGTTCAGTTACGCCAACTGTAGTGCCCAGATTTGCACACTGTTTTTAAAATATTTATCATTTTTTTTCTATTGACTCTTTTGAGATGATTCTTTTTTTTTCTTTTCTATAACACCTCAATCTTGCATAATCCAGAGAATAAAAAATTTCTTATCAGGGAAAATAATTTTCTGAAACAAAACAGCCAGCACAGAGAATGTAAAACAGGGGATTCTGGAAAAACTGGAAAAGAGACAGCAAGAGACCAAAAGATAAACACAATGGAATTAATGTAAAGGAATTTGTGTAGATGTAAACATAAATATGAACTCAAACTAAAAATAAAAGGCACCAATAGATCAATATCACAGCAGTTTCAAATCAAGCAAAATTACCCAAAATCAAGAAACAATCAAGCCAAACAAAGGACTACTATGAATTGATGACATTGTGGATGAACATGACTTGGCAAAACATATATGGATTCAGAAATTAAAAGACTCAAAGAGCATAAAATGAACCAAATTAAAGTGCAATAAAGACTGAAATACCTAAAATAAAAAACAGCAACTCCAAGGTGTATGGAATCCTATCACAAATTGCACAAGGATTGTTCAAGATCAATTGAACAAAGTGCACCGGTTGGATCTTCCAAATAGCACACCAAATCAAAGTAAAAAAATTAAAAAACAGCAAGATAATTATGGAAACAAGATGAACAACATGAAATTAAGAAGAATTCAACATGAAAAAGACCAAGAACTACTCATCTTTGAAGAACCTATGCTCATGATACCAAATGATTGCAAATTCATGAAGCTCTTCTCGGAATCATGTGAAAAATGGTGCGGAAGCCATGGATGTAAATGTGCAAGATCCTCCTTGGAGCTATGGTGATCTTGAAGGTGCATGATGTGTATGGAAGTAGGGAGGTTCGGCCAGCCCTATGGTAGGTGATGAAGGTGAAGATTAGATCCTAGAAACTAGGGAAAAGCAAAGTATGGCACAATGCTGGCAGCATAACTTTACTCTCATTAATCTTGCAAAATACAAGGGATGGCTTCTCCTTTTATAAGCCAAGGAGGCCGTAAATCCTAAGCTAAGAGAAGATGAAATGGTTCTCAAATGAAATGAAAATGAATCCACATGGTAGCACATGGGCACATGGTCGGCCAAGTAAGCAAGCTTCTAGAATGTGCACAAAATCTAGGGTAAATCATGTGTAAGACAAGTTTTATGCTTTCTAACACTACACTAATTACTAAGGCACCCCTAATGGGCCTCCATGTCACATGTACAAGGTCTTCTCCCTCCCAAACCGTAGCTTGATCCATTTGGGCGTGAAAGTGCTTGGCCATGGACGGTCTAGGCTTCCTCCTAGACGCTCCTTATGTAGCCTCCCCTCATCATGAGCTAGACGCTCCTATCTTGAGTCTAGACGCTCATCACATGGTCCTAGACGGTCTAGTCTTGGGTCTTGGCTTCCATGGTGAGGTGAGCTTGGCCCTCTTCCATCAGCCGCAGTCCATGCAAAAGCATTTAGGTGGCGCGAGATTACTGCAGCTACCTTTTCTTGTTCTCCCTGGCTCAACAAGCGTCCTAGTTTGAACACCTTACCCCCTATCTGCTTTTCTACTATGTTATCTTCTGGTTGGGGTTGCCCATTTTGCACATTCTCGGCAAAAGTCTCATTCATGGAATCCTCCTTCATAGGCGTCGCCCCACCGGATGCCTCGGGCACCGCCTCTTCTGGCTCTCTTTCAGTGCGCGAGGCCTCTCCGTGTATTCCTCCCACCGGAGAGGCATTGCTGTTTCATTCTTCTCTGTGCGCATCTCCTGTTGGCGTCGCCCCTAAGGTGACCACGATCGGCGTGGAATCCGTTGGCGTCTCCTCTTCCAACGGTTCTAACTCAATTTGTGAATCTGGAACGGGTGGTCGCTCAATCATCATGACCACGCTTCTCTTTGTCTTCAGGCTATTTTCATAGCACTTATGGGCCTCTTCCCGATCTGACTTGATCACAATCACCTTGCCACTAAGAGCTGGTAGCTTCATCTTCATGTGGCGCGTGGAGGACACCGCCCTTAATCTGTTCAAGGTGGGTCTGCCTAACAGAATGTTGTAAGCTGAGTTGGCGTTAAACACCAAGTATCGAATGCCCTCGGTGCGCGATGCCGCTCCATCAGTGAACGTCGTCCTTAGCTCCAGGTAGCCACGTACCTCTACAGGGTTATCTGCAAACCCATACAAGCATCCAGTATAGGGTCTCAACATGTCAGAGGACAATTGTAGCTTGTTGAAGGTCAACCAAAACATGACGTCTGCAGAACTGCCTTGGTCGACGAGGACCCTATGTACCCTTCTTCCTGCTGTGACTACCGAGATGACCACCGGGTCATTATCATGTGGGACGACATCCCTCAGGTTAGCCCTTGTGAAAACAAGGTCTGACTCCCATGTGTCGTCCGGAACTTCTTCTGCAACCAAATTTACTAACCTCACGTATTTCTTTCGTTGGGAGGCAGTGGGTCCCCCTCCGGAAAAGCCGCCAGAGATGGTGTGCACTTCTCCGTGAGTTGGGACTTCATGCACTTGACCTTCCTCTGGCGTTGCTCCAACCGAGGTCACAGTGGGCCCAGCGAGATAATCTTTCAAAAATCCATTCTTTACGAGCTCGTCTAACTGATAGCCCAGCGCCAAGCAGTTGTTAATATGGTGTCCGAATGCTTCGTGGAATGCACACCACGATTCCTTGTGAGGTCCTAGTACCTTGTCTGACTTCACTGGTGGCCTCAACCTGTCAGCTATATTGGGCACAACGATGAGGTCTTTAAGTTCTACGACAAAGTTGTGCCTTAGAGGTCTATTGTTCTCTCCTTCATATTTATCGACCCTTAGGTTGGGTTATCCTTGTCTCGTAGGTGCGCCTCCTATCTTGATTCTTTCTTTCTGTAGTAGCTTCGTGGACTCTGGCGGGTTGTGCACGCATCTGTGCTCTGGGGTGTGTAGGTGCAGTTGTCGTGCATTTCTTGTATGCCTCACCCTCAGACGCAATGTGTTTTACTGCCCGACGCCTTACTTCAGCAAAAGTTTTGGGGCGGCTGTGATTGAGTGATTTGCTGAAAGATCCTGGACTTTCACTTTCCTGAATACGTACACGATCATGGGTTCGTAGGTGGTTCCCACTTTCACCACCTACGCCCCGAAGCGGCTTATGTACTCTTTCAAGGTCTCCCCTTGATATTGCTTTACGTCGAAAAGGTCGTATGAGACTGGGGCTGGGGCCCTGTTAGCCAAATATTGCTCTCTAAATAGCCGCGACAACTGTGCGAAAGACGTGATGTGACCCTCTGGGAGGCTGATGAACCAGTCCATGGCCATCCCAGTCAAAGTGCTCATAAAGAGCTTGCATCTCACGGCATCAGAACCGCCTACCAGCATCATCTGGGTGTGGAACGCAGTGAGATGCGCCTCAGGATCCTCCATCCCTGTGAAGGTTACCTTGGGCCCTGTGAATGTGTTGGGGATTGCTGTCTCT
This sequence comes from Phaseolus vulgaris, assembly GCF_000499845.2. Taxonomy (NCBI): domain Eukaryota; kingdom Viridiplantae; phylum Streptophyta; class Magnoliopsida; order Fabales; family Fabaceae; genus Phaseolus; species Phaseolus vulgaris. Next base: position 23,678,728 of record NC_023752.2, read on the forward strand.
AGGATTGCCTTTGAGAATGGAGTTGAGAATTCTCTGGGTGGGGTGGCAGTCTAAGGCTCGTCTACGTCGTGCCACCCACGTCGTAACTCCTCGTTGGCACGGTGAAGCTCGTCATTTCTCGCCTGAGATGCTGTGAGATCCGGATGCATGCGTTCTTGCTCTACTTTCGACGCTGCCATTGCTTCTTGCAGCCCTTGCATCATGCCCACCAGTTGTTGCATGATCATCTCTTCACTCCTAGAGCGTGCAGGTCTCGTGTTCATGGCTTTCTGGAAACCTTCTTAACTTATCTGGGTTTTGAGAACTGGAACTGAAAAACTTGAGTACTGGGACTGATGTTTTATATCGGGCCCCACGGTGGGCACCAAATGTTCCCGCCGGTTGACCAAGGTCGTCTTCGCGCGTGGCTTGTCCTCACGAGCTAGGGCACCTTCGTTCTGCTCCGTCTGTGAATACCTGAAAAGAAGTGAATAAAGGGGCGCCCTCGCGGCCGTTTGCACTCCGACGATCAAGTCAGCTAGCGAGAAACATCAAAGGTGACACACCCTCTGAAGGTGGTCGAAAATAACTGTGCTGGAATACTAAAACTGGGTTGCCCTAATTGTCTGGTGCTCACAGTGGGTGCGCAGCAAAAGCAACTAGGGTTTGTGTTCTGTGTAAACTGCGAGAATTAGGTCAAAACTCGGATCCCCCCTCAAATGACCCAAAGCCCCTTTTTATATACCTTCTGCATTTAAAGCGCGTTGAAGCGCATTGAAAACGTATAAAAATGTTCCTTGGAACGTTTGAATCTTAACTGAATTAGCGCGTACCTTGGCAAACTTTCACTTGAACATTTAATGAGCACGTGCTAATTGCCACGTGTCTTTCTGACTTGATCGTTATTATGTGTGGAGGGCCTCACAGCGCCGTAACCCAACTTAGGGTTAATCCATTGTGTGAGTCCTCCTTCCTTGAAGTGCATCTGGCGCGTGAGGTGACTTTGTGGGCGCCAACTCTTGCGCCCTAGACTCGAGTCACTCGCCCTGAGGGTGTATCTACCTTTCTCTCATACCATGCACGTGGTTCTCCCCTGGTCGTGGCCCACTCATGGGTCGTATCTATCCCAGGGTCTCCCAGCAGTGGCGTGGATACTTCACGAGTCAGGTTACACCCTACTGGTACTAGAACTTATGGCCCTGAGGCCACCTTTCTCTTCTCTTTGTTATTGTCCTGAACTATCGAGGCCTGAAGCCTCCTTGCGATGTCTTAACTTGGTGTTTTGTCTTGGCGATGCCGTTACTTGGCGATGCTTTAACCTGGCGACACCTTTCTTAGGCGACGCCTTAGCAAGGCGACGCTCCCTATTGGCGACGCATTAACCCGGCGATGCCTCAGGCGGTCAATCTGTTGACTTTCTTCCTTGGGTCCCACGAGGGGTCCTACCACACGTTGACTTGGACATTTGGTCAACCCCCGGGGACGGGACGGTACAGCTTCGTACTCCGCCTGGTTGTTGCTTATCTTAAAGGCGAAGCGTAAAGCTTGCTCGATCAACACTCGTTAGGCCCCTCCAAGATTATTCCAGCGCCACTCCCTTGCTGGTTGGAAGATCCGTCCACTGACAGCATCCACTGTGACCCTAATTCCACCTCTTGAGGGTCTCCCCCTGGTGAGAATTCTGCCACGAAGTCAGCGTAGACTTGCCCTTTGATGGACCCCCTGGGTTCATACTGGATATCGAATTTTGATAGCTCTACCGCCCAGCGAACCATCCTTCCTGCTACATCTGGCTTTTGAAGTACCTTTTGGATGGGGAGGTTTGTCATCACCACCACCGTGAAGCTGTGGAAATAGTGGCGGAGCCTTCGTGCTGAGAATACTACTGCTAGCGCCGCCTTCTCTAATGACTGGTACCTCAATTCTGGACCTTGCAAGGCCTTGCTCACGAAGTAAATGGGCTTCTGCACCTGGTTTTGTTCATGGACCAGTACAGAGCTAATGGCCCACTCGGTCATCGCAAAGTATAAGCGGAGGGGGACGCCTACTTGTGGCTTGCAAAGCACAGGTGGCGTCGCCAAGTACTCCTTCAACTTGAGAAACGCTGCTTCACACTCATATATCCATCCGAAACGGCTATTCCTTTTGAGGCATTGGAAGTAAGGGTGGCCCTTCTCTCCTCCAGCAGACACGAATCTCAATAATGCTGCCAATCACCCTGTCAGTTGTTGAACTTCTTTCACTGACATTGGGCTCCTCATGGCGATGATGGCTGCACACTTGTCGGGGTTCGCCTCTATTCCCATTTCAGTGAGCATGAACCCCTAGAACTTCCCTGCTTCCACGCCAAAAACGCACTTTTCGGGGTTTAATTTGAGGCGATACCTTGATATGGTAGTAAATAGTTCTTCCAGATCAGCTACGTGCTGCCCTCTCTCGTGTGAAGTTACCACCATGTCATCTATGTAGGCCTGCACCTTCCTTCCCAGCATGGGTGCAAGGACCTTATCCATCAGCCTTTGATAGGTGGCGCCTGCATTCTTCGACCAAAACGACATCACCTTATAACAGTAACAGCATGTTTCTGTCATAAATGCCGTTTTGCTCTCGTCCCTGGGTGCATCTTGATCTGATTGTAACCTGAGAATGCATCCAAGAGACTCAGCATCTTGCAACCTGAGGCGCTATCCACTAATGCATCGATGTTGGGAAGTGGGTACGAATCCTTGGGACATGCCTTGTTCAAATCTGTGAAGTCAACGCACATCCTCCACTTCCCATTCGCCTTCTTCACTAGAACTACGTTGGCTAACCACTCAGGGTATTGTATCTCCCTAATGTGTCCAGCACTGAGCAGAATCTGTGTTTCTTCCGCCACGACGAGGCATTGCTCTTCGTTGAACTTCCTTTTGTTGGGTCTATTAGTGTCTAAGTTCAAGAGGGGAGGGGTGAATTGAGCTTATAAAATTTTCGCAAGAGCACACAATTTTCAGTATTCCAGAGGCAAAAAGAACAGATTGTTTTTACATGAAATAGATTGATTCTTCAGAGCAGTCTTGGCACAATTTGAATTTGTTCAATGTAAAAATGTGATCAACAGAGAATTATAACAGAATCAGATCAATTTAATATTGTGAGGATGAAGGATACAACTATGCTTAGAAATCAAACAAAATTACTCAACACAGGGTTTTAAGAAGAATGATTATTTCTCAAATTTTAATGAATGGACAGTTTGTTCACTAATCACTTAAACCATCATATACAGCAACCTTGTTTATGATCAGAGAACTTTAACAAATCAGGAAGAACAGTTTTTACTCAAACCCATAATTAACAGATTCAATTTCAAAAGAACAGATTTAGTTCTTGACAGAAATAAGCAAAACCAGAAACGAGTGCAGGGATGAGAAGAAAAGGCACACAAGTTTTTATACTGGTTCACTCATACAGAGCTACATCCAGTCTCACCTTACCCCAAGGTGGAATCCACTAAAAAACAGTACCAAATACTTACAAACACAGCAGTTCTTGAACACTACAAGAACAACACAAACAATGCTGAAAAACCCTATTTCAGCACACCTTGCACTCCAAGAAACCCTATCAAGGAGTGACTAACACTTACACCTTTACAAACAAGAATAAAGGAAAGATTACACCTTAAAAGAAGATGCAAGAACTCAAAACCAGTAGCTCAATTTGCTGCAGACACTGCACCAGCACCTTCACCAAGATCAAAGGTTTCCTAGAACAAGCACACTTGAAAATCTCTTTGGAAAACCTTTCAAAAATCTTTCAATCCTTCTTCTCACATGGAAAATGTTTGATCTCTGTCAAAAACGTAATTGCTCAGCTTTTTTCATGTGAGAGAGACTTTTCTTTATATAGAAAACAGTTTCTAACTTATTTTCAAAAAACAGTTGAAAAGCAGTTATGAAAACAACAGATTCATTTTTGAACTTAACAGATTTATTTTGTGAAAACTGCCAACTCAGCTAACTGAAATAACTGTCTGAGTTGTACCTTTGGTGCCCTGACTAACTTATGAAAAACCTTTCAACTGACCAAAGGGCAAACCGATTCTTTCATAGTGAAACAGATTAAATGGAGGCAAATAGGCCAGCTCAGCTTTAACTGAAATAACGAACTAAGCTTTGCCTGTGGTGCCCTAACAGAATTTTAGAAAAGCCTTTTAACAGAGAAGAAATAAACAGATTCTTTCTCCATAAAACAGATTTATTTGTGTACTGATTTAAAACTTTTAAAAATACTTTAAAAAGCTTTTCAAAAACCATTTAACCATATCATGTGCTTGATCTAGACTTGGTTAGGCATCTAGGATAGGTTATATAGCAAAAGGCAATCCTACACAATTGCAAGCCTAATTACAAATGAATCTAAAAACCTATTACAATCTTCAAAGCACTCAAGCCATTTTCTTCATCAAACACATAACAAGCCTTGGTAGGGAAGAAGCTTCCTCCAGCTTCAACAATCTCCCCCTGTTTGATGGAGACAAATTCCCTTTGCTTTGCACAGCTTTGAAGAAAGATCATGACCAAACCTGTACAGAACTATATACAAAAAAAAAATACACAGGTGTCAAGGCAGAACAAACAAATTTAGAATTGATGTACCTGCAGATTTAACATTTGAATCATATCAGCAACCTCTGTGAATATCATCTGCAGAACCTGTACCAGGCTATTCTTCTCCCCCTTTGGATTCATCAAACAGAATGGGAGCACAAAATGCCAAAGAACAATAATAGCCATACATAACAGTTCAAATAAAACTAACATAGAGGTCCATTACAAATCAACTAAAAACCAGTACAAAATAAAACCAATATAGATTCATCCCAAATTGTTCAACAACATGTAAAAGATAAAGGCTTAGAAATGGGATCACTTGTTGTTGTAATAGAGCTCAGCTAGCTGCACTTAAACTCCTTCAAGTTGGTCATCCAAGTGTTGAAACCTGGCGTAAGTCATCTCATAGTGTGCCTTCTGCTCATCTGTGAGTATGTCCAGCCTGCTTAGCACCTGTCTTTCAAACATAGACAGAGGTTCACCTCTGTACTCAGGTGCCTCATATGCAACTATTGCATTCTGACTCATAGCAGCAACATCTTCATGTTCAGCAGAATGTACTGGTGATTCATCCATGTGTTGCACACCATCAGCATTTGCTTCTTCTTCATTTCCTTTAGGAGCAACTTCTTGCTCAGCCCTCTGTCCAACATTTCTTCTGAAAACCCAGCCATCTTCATCCTTATAGAATCCCATTTTCATGAGTGTGGAGTTATCTATTTCACTTGCAGCTTTAATAGAGTCATTCCTTTCATTGGTAGTGTCCACTTTAAAATGATCAATTAGTTTTGACACAAATATTGCATAGGGAAGACGATAATCAGGTAGTCTTGCAGATTTCAGCATATGTTCAACCATAGTACTTACCCAATTTACCTTAAGCTGGTTCATGATGCAGTACAACAGTATCAAATCTTCCTCATGAAGTACAACATGATTACTTCCTCTAGGGGTAAGCTGCCAAGCAATTATATGAGCTAAGAGTCTAGGAATTAGAGTTAGGCTACCTGCGTGATACCTAGCTACTGGTTCAGTAGGATTCCTCACACAGCTTCTATAAAATTGCAATTTGTTGAACCCTTGAATTCCAGCAGTGTTCCCTTTGCTCACTTTCAGTCTTGAATATTTGATTCCACCCACACTGCTCCAGATTTCCCTAGTGATCTTCAGCTTCACTCCTTTCACATGGGAAACCAGATTTTTACCATCTTGTTCAAGGTTGCAGTAAAACACCTTCACAAGATCTGGATAAACATTTCCATTCATCTCCAGAAATCCTTTCAGCTTTTGATGCTTGAGTAAGTTTTTGGCTTCTATCAGATTCTCCTCTTTCAGCCATGAGAACTCAAGCAACTTGGGTATATTGATTTGCTTTCTGCCAGTCTCATGTATGAACCTTGTCATTGCCTCTGAATCTCCAGCAAACCAGTTTTCCAGGATGCCTTGGCTGCTTTGAGATTGCTCCTTGGATTTCTTCTTTCTATGTGAAGAGGATGCCATGCTTAATCTGTTTTTCCCTGCACCAGTATATTAACATACAATTCTAGAAAAAAAACATTACAGATTATTACTCAAAATAGAAGCAAAACCTGTGATGAAGCAAGGTGCACCTGAACAACTTATAGTACAAGTGAGAAGGTATGAGAGACAAGCTAAATTGTGCTAGGTTTATATAGGATTATTAAACCAAAATTGAAAAAACACAAATTTTAATTCAGGGCAATGTGATCAGATTTTGGAAATAATGAATTTTGAAGAAAAAATCAAATCCCACAGATATGCTACAGATTTTATTCCAATGGTGCAGCAGGTTCAGGTGTGGATTCACGTAAGAATATCTTGGAACCTGATTTTGGCACATCAAATCTGTTGCATCTACACAAAATCCAATTAGTTAGGATACCCACACATTAATTTGCATGGACCTGCTGGTCAATAACCGTAAAAGCAGTCAACAATAAAGTGAGAGAGAGAAAAATAAATCTTTCTCTTTCCTAGTCACAGCTGTGATTTCTGAAACAGGAAACGAAACATGTTAAAACATAAAACAACAGATTGAAATTTTCACTGCAGAGGACAATTTAAGCTAATAATACCCAATTCATTTAGAAGAAAGTAAAACCTGTCTTTAGCAAGTGGTTTAGTGAATAGATCAGCTAGTTGAAATTCAGTACCAATGAATTGTATATCACATGCTCCATTAGCTATATGTTTTCTTAGAAAGTGATGTCTAATTTCAATGTGTTTAGTCCTTGAGTGCATGACAGGATTCTTAGATAGATTTATGGCACTAGTATTATCACAATTTATAGGTATGTTATTTAACAGAATTCCAAAATCACTTAGCTGCTGCCTTAGCCATAAGGTTTGAGCACAACAACTTCCAGCAGCTATGTATTCTGCCTCTGCTGTGGAGAGAGCAACACAAGCTTGCTTCTTGCAATGCCAAGAGATTAGACTTGATCCAAGCATGTGATAAGTTCCACTTGTGCTCTTCCTATCAACTTTGCAGCCTGCAAAATCAGAATCTGAAAAACCAATCAAATTTAAAGATACCTTGTTAGGATACCACAATCCAACATCCTTAGATCCTTGCAAATATTTCAGAATTCTCTTTGCTTCATTGTAGTGTGATTCCTTTGGATCAGATTGATATCTAGCACATAAACATACAGCAAACATAATGTCAGGCCTGCTGGCAGTTAGGTATAATAAGGAACCAATTAATCCCCTATACTTCGTTTGATCTACTGATTTTCCTGCAGCATCTTGATCCAGCTGACAACTTGTTGAAATAGGAGTGTTGATTGCTTTGCATTGATTCATATCAAACTTCTTGAGCAGTTCCTTGCAGTATTTTTCTTGGCTTATGAAAATTCCATCCTTGAGTTGCTTAACTTGTAGTCCAAGGAAGAAATTCATTTCTCCTAACATTGACATCTCAAACTCACTTTTCATGGTTTTCACAAAGTCTTCACACATCTCTTCATTTGTGGATCCAAAGATAATATCATCTACATAGACTTGCACAAGTATGATATCTTCACTTTTCTTCTTTAGAAAGAGAGTTTTATCTGAATTGCCACGACTATAACCTTGAGAAAGCAGAAATTCACTTAGCCTTTCATACCATTGCCTAGGTGCTTGCTTCAATCCATATAAGGCCTTCTTAAGCATGTACACATGTTCTGGATTTTTGTGATCTTCAAACCCTGGAGGCTGAGATACAAACACCTCTTCATTGATGTAGCCATTTAGAAATGCACTCTTGACATCCATTTGAAACAGCTTGAAACCTTGTATGCTGGAAAATGCTAGAAGAAGTCTGACAGCTTCAAGACGTGCTACTGGTGCATAGGTTTCACCAAAATCAATACCTTCTTCTTGGTTATACCCTTTAGCAACCAATCTAGCTTTATTTCTAGTGATAGCTCCATGTTCATCCATCTTGTTCCTGTACACCCACTTGGTTCCTATGATATTCATCTCATGCTTTCTTGGAACCAAAGTCCATACTTCATTGTATTCAAACTGGTTCAGCTCTTCCTGCATTGCTGTTATCCAATTGTTGTCTTGCAGTGCCTCTTCCAGGCTTTTAGGCTCAATCTATGACACAAAAGCTACTGTTCTGCAGAAATTATTGAGTGAATTCCTTGTTGAGACTCCTTTCTCAATATTACCAATTACATTGTCAAGAGTGAGATCCCTTGGAGTCTTCAATTCTTTAGGCAGTCCTGCATTCACAGTAGATTCTTTGATAGAATCTGAATTAGTTGTATCAAGCTCACTAGATTGATTCTGTTGCACAATAGTTCTTAAATCATCCATACCAGGTTCGTCCAGAACAGATTTGGGCACAGAAAAATCTGTTTCATCAAACACAACATGTATAGATTCTTCAACTGCAAGCAATCTTTTGTTATACACTCTATAAGCATGACCATTTATAGCATAACCAATATGTATTCCTTCATCTGATTTAGGATCAAACTTCCCCAGATTATCTTTACCATTATTTAAAACAAAGCATTTGCAGCCAAACACTCTAAGATGACTAATGCTAGGCTTCCTACCCTTATACAATTCATAGGGAGTTTTCTTAAGAATTGGTCTAATTAATGTTCTGTTAAGCACATAAGAAGCAGTGTATACAGCATCAGCCCAAAAATATTTAGGTAAACCAGATTCACTTAGCATAGTCCTATCTAATTCTTCTAGTGATCTATTCTTTCTTTCAACAACACCATTTTGTTGGGGTGTCCTAGGAGCAGAATAACTATGTATGATCCCATGTTTTTCACAATATTTATCAAACTTTGCATTTTGAAATTCTCCCCCATGATCACTACGAATCTGTTTTATCCTATTTTCATTTTCATTATGCAGAACCTTAGCAAGTTTCTTAAAGGCTTTATATGCATCATTTTTAGAAGCAAGAAACAAAGTCCATGTATATCTTGAAAAATCATCAACAATCACCAAAGCATAGTAATTTCCAGCTAAGCTAGCAGTCCTAGATGGTCCAAATAAGTCCATATGCAAAACATCCAAAGCTTTATTTGAAGAAACCATATCTTTTTATTTAAAGGAAGTTCTAATCTGTTTTCCCTTTACACAGGCATCACACAATCTGTTATTTTGAAACTTTATGTTTGGTAAGCCAGCAACAAGTTCCTTAGATTTTAGCTTATTCAAGTGATTTGTGTGAATGTGAGCTAGTCTCCTATGCCACAGCCATGACTCATCATTTTTAGATAGCAAACACTCATTTTCATAACAACTCTTTATAATGTCTAGGAGATAAATGTTGTTTACCCTTTTTCCAGTGAACAACACCTTACCAGAATTTTCATTTGAAATTGTACAAGTATTGGCTTCGAAATTGACCTTGTCTCCCTTGTCACACAGCTGGCTAATGCTTAGAAGACTATGTTTTAGCCCTTCAACATATAGGACATTCTCAATAGTAGTCGAGTCTTTAGTACCAAGATCTCCTCTTCCAAGAATTTTTCCTCTATTGTTATCCCCATATGTGACATGCCCTTCAGCTTTGAGTTTCAGATTTATGAACTGAGTCACATCACCAGTCATGTGCTTTGAGCAGCCACTGTCAAGGTACCACTGGTTTCTCCTGCTGTTTTTCTGCAACAAAACAGATTTAGCACTTATGGTACCCCTTTAGTCTAGGGTCCAGCATGATTAATACCTTTCCTTAGGAAGCCATTTCGCCAATCCTTTAGGAACAAGGTACCTCCTAGCTTTACAATTTTTAGATACATGACCAGACTTCATACAATAAAAACATGTTGCAATATGCATTGTTTTTGAATAACTAAAAGAGGAAAAACCTGTTTTGGAAGGAACAAAGAAACTGGACAGCTTTTTCAAATTACCTTTCATTCCAGGATTATACCCTAAACCATTTTTATTGAAAACAACATTTTGTGAACCTAATAAGGTTTCAAGATTTTCTCTTCCTTTAGTGAAATTTGAAAGTGTTTTTAACAAATACTCAACCTGTTTTTCCAGATTTTTACAATTATCACAAGTTTTAATTGATGCATGCAAACAAGTCAATTCAAGACTAATCAATTCAGTTTTAGCTTTGTGCAGTTCTTCTTCAAGAGCTTTGACCTTAGGTTCAAGTACCCTATTTACTCTATTCAATCTGTTGCACATTATAGCCAACCTGTTTGCTTCATCATGTGTTTCCTTAAAGGCTATTAGCAGCTGATCATAGTTTTCAGAGTCAGTGGAGAAATTACTTACTGAGTCAGAGTTGCATCCCTCATCATTCACCATGAAGCAAAGATTTGCTTCTTCACTTTCAGTTGAGGAATTACTAGATGAAGATACATCATTTTCTTCCCATGAGATATATGCTCTTCTACCTTTGCCTTTGTCATTCCTCTTGCTTGCTGGTTTTTCTTTATTTTGATTGTTTGGACAATCAGCTTTTATATGACCTGGTTTACCACATCCAAAGCACGTGTAATTGGAAGAATTTGAATCATTAGGTTGTTTGGAATACCTCTTTCTTTGCTGAGTTCTGTCACGGTTTTTCTTTCTGAGAAACCTGCTGAACTTTCTGGTGAGCAGACTCACGGTCTCATCATGTTCAGGATCACCTTCTTCCTCACTTGTATCATGTTCCATGGTAGTTTTCAGAGCAATTCCTTTGGCCTTCTTTTCCACTATTTATAGTTCTTTCAATCTTTTCAGCTCAATTTCTTGTTCTATCAGCTTTCCAAAAAGTGCAGCAGTGGACATCTTGGATAAATCTCTGGATTCTGAGATTGCTGTTACCTTAGGCTACCATCTCCTATCAAGACATTTTAGTACCTTTATGTTAAGCTCTTCCTTGTCAAAGACTTTACCAAGGCCAGTGAGGTGATTTACAATGTGTGTAAATCGTTTCTGCACATCTGCAATACTTTCTTCAGATTGCATTCTGAACAGCTCGTACTCCTGAATTAGTGAGTGCTTCCTTACCCGTTTCACATCATCAGTCCCTTCATGAGTCACCTCTAATACATCCCACATCTCCTTTGCTGAGTTACATTGAGAGACTCTAAAGAATTCATCCATATTCAGTGCAGAGGTGATGATATTCTTGGCTAAGGAGTCATATTGGGCCTTCTTCTTCTCGGTTTCACATTCAGACCAAGGCTTCTTTATTGTTTCATCTTTGACAACCTGCATAGGTATAAAAGGTCCACTGACCATTGCATCCCAGATTCCCATATCAATGGACTCCATAAAGATCTTCATCCTGATTTTCCAGAAAGCATAGTTAACACCACCAAACATGGGAGGTCTATTAATAGACGCACCTTCAGCAAAAGGCATTTTAAACTCAGACATCATGCACACACTTGAGCAAAATACAAGCCCTAGATCTTGATACCAATTGTTGGGTCTATTAGTGTCTAAGTTCAAGAGGGGAGGGGTGAATTGAGCCTATAAAATTTTCGCAAGAGCACACAATTTTCAGTATTCCAGAGGCAAAAAGAACAGATTGTTTTTACATGAAACAGATTGATTCTTCAGAGCAGTCTTGGCACAATTTGAATTTGTTCAATGTAAAAATGTGATCAACAGAGAATTATAACAGAATCATATCAGTTTAATATTGTGAGGATGAAGGATACAACTATGCTTAGAAATCAAACAAAATTACTCAACACAAGGTTTTAAGAAGAATGATTCTTTCTCAGATTTTAATGAATGGACAGTTTGTTCACTAATCACTTAAACCATCATATACAGCAACCTTGTTTATGATCAGAGAACTTTAACAAATCAGGAAGAACAGTTTTTACTCAAACCCAGAATTAACAGATTCAATTTCAAAAGAACAGATTTAGTTCTTGACAGAAATAAGCAAAACCAGAAATGAGTGCAGGGATGAGAAGAAAAGACACACAAGTTTTTATACTGGTTCACTCATGCAGAGCTACATCCAGTCTCACCTTACCCCAAGGTGGAATCCACTAAAAACTAGTACCAAATACTTACAAACACAGCAGTTCTTGAACAGTACAAGAACAACACAAACAATGCTGAAAAACCCTATTTCAGCACACCTTGCACTCCAAGAAACCCTATCAAGGAGTGACTAACACTTACACCTTTACAAACAAGAATAAAGGAAAGATTACACCTTAAAAGAAGATGCAAGAACTCAAAATCAGTAGCTCAATTTGCTGCAGACACTGCACCAGCACCTTCACCAAGATCAAAGGTTTCCTAGAACAAGCACACTTGAAAATCTCTTTGGAAAACCTTTCAAAAATCTCTCAATCCTTCTTCTCACATGGAAAATGTTTGATCTCTATGAAAAACGTAATTGCTCAGCTTTTTTTCATGTGAGAGAGACTTTTCTTTATATAGAAAACAGTTTCTAACTTCTTTGCAAAAAACAGTTGAAAAGCAGTTATGAAAACAACAGATTCATTTTTGAACTTAACAGATTTATTTTGTGAAAACTACCAACTCAGCTAACTGAAATAACTGTCTGAGTTGTACCTTTGGTGCCCTGACTAACTTATGAAAAACCTTTCAACTGACCAAAGGGCAAACCGATTCTTTCATAGTGAAACAGATTAAATGGAGGCAAATAGGCCAGCTCAGCTTTAACTGAAATAACGAACTAAGCTTTGCCTGTGGTGCCCTAACAGAATTTTAGAAAAGCCTTTTAACAGAGAAGAAATAAACAGATTCTTTCTCCATAAAACAAATTTATTTGTGTACTGATTTAAAACTTTTAAAAATACTTTAAAAAGCTTTTCAAAAACCATTTAACCACATCATGTGCTTGATCTAGACTTGGTTAGGCACTCAAGCCATTTTCTTCATCAAACACATAACAAGCCTTGGTAGGGAAGAAGCTTCCTCCAGCTTCAACACCTTCTCCTTTGTCTCACAGGGCGGACCTTTGCGTCCATGGTAAGATGATGGCACAAAAAATCTGGGTCTATACCTGGCATATCCGCCGCAGTCCATGCGAAAGCGTCTAGGTGGCGCGAGAGTACTGCAGCTACCTCTTCTTATTCTCCCTGACTCAACAAGCGTCCTAGTTTGAACACCTTACCCCTTATCTTCTTTTCTACTATGTTGTCTTCTGGTTTGTGGTTGCCCATTCTGCACATTCTCGGCAAGATTCTCATTCATGGAATCCTCCTCCATAGACGTCGCCCCACCGGATGCATCGGGCACCGCCTCTTCTGGCTCTCTTTCAGTGGCCGAGGCCTCTCCGTGTATTCCTCCAACCGGAGAGGCATTGTTGTTTCTTTCTTCTGTATGCGCATCTCCTATTGGCGTCGCCCCTAAGGTGATCACGATCGGCGTGGACTCCGTTGGCGTCTCCTCTTCCAACGGTTCTAACTCCATTTGTGAATCTGGAACGGGTGGTCGCTCAATCATCATGACCACGCTTCTCTTTGTCTTCAGGCTATTTTCATAGCACTTACGGGCCTCTTCCTGATCTGACTTGATCACAATCACCTTGCCACTAAGAGCTGGTAGCTTCATCTTCATGTGGCGCGTGGAGGCACCGCCCTTAATCAGTTCAAGGCGGGTCTGCCTAACAGAATGTTGTAAGCTGAGTTGGCATTAACCACCAAGTATCGAATGCCCTAGGTGCGCGATGCCGCTCCATCAGTGATAGTCGTCCTTAGCTCCAGGTACCCACATACCTCTACTGGGTTATCTACAAACCCATACAAGCATCCATTATAGGGTATCAACAGGTCAGGGGACAATTGTAGCTTGTTGAAGATCGACCAAAACATGACGTCTGCAGAACTTCCTTGGTCGACAAGGACCCTATGTACCCTTCTTCCTGCTTTGACTACCGAGATGACCCCCGGGTCATTATCATGTGGGACGACATCCCGCAGGTCAGCCCTTGTGAAAACGAGGTCTGACTCCCATGGGTCGTCCGGAACTTCTTCTGCAACCAAATTTACTAACCTCACGTATTTCGTTCGTTGGGAGGCAGTGGGTCCCCCTCCGGGAAAGCCGCCAGAGATGGTGTGCACTTCTCCGTGAGTTGGGACTTCATGCACTTGACCTTCCTCTGGCGTTGCTCCAACTGGGGTCGCAGTGGGCCCAGCGAGATAATCTTTCAAAAATCCATTCTTTACGAGCTCGTCCAATTGATAGCCCAACGCCAAGCAGTTTTTAATATGGTGTCCGAATGCTTCGTGGAATGCGCACCATGATTCCTTGTGAGGTCCTAGTACCTTGTCTGATTTCACTGGTGGCCTCAACCTGTCAGCTATATTGGGCACAACGATGAGGTCTTTAATTTCTACCACAAAGTTGTGCCTTAAAGGTCTATTTCTCTCTCTCCTTCCTTCTGATCGACCCTTAGGTTGGGTTATCCTTGTCTCGTAGATGTGCCTCCTATCTTGATTCTTTCTTTCTGTAGTAGCTTAGTGGACTCTGGCGGGTTGTGCACGCATCTGTGCTCTGGGGTGTGTAGGTGCAGCTGTCGTGCATTTCTCGTATGCTTCTCCCTCAGAGGCAATGTGTTCTACCGCCCGACGCCTTACTTCAGCAAAAGTTTTGGGACGGCTGTGATTGAGTGATTTGCTGAAAGATCCTGGACTCACGCCCTTCCTGAATGCGTACACGATCAAGGGTTCGTCGGTGGTTCCCACTTTCACCACCTGCTCCCCGAAGCGGCTTATGTGCTCTTTCAAGGTCTCTCCTTGATATTGCTTTACGTCGAAAAGGTTGTATGAGACTGGGGTTTGGGCCCTGTTAGCCAAATATTGCTCTGTAAATAGCCGCGACAACTGTGCGAAAGACATGATGTGACCCTCTGGGAGGCTGATGTTGTTGTATGGTCATCTCTTCACTCCTAGAGTGTGCAGGTCTCGTGTTCATGGCTTTCTGGAAACCTTCTTAACTTATCTGGGTTTTGAGAACTGGAACTGAAAAACTTGAGTACTGGGACTGATGTTTTATATCGGGCCCCACGGTGGGCGCCAAATGTTCTCGCCGGTTGACAAGGGTCGTCTTCGCGCGTGGCTTGTCCTCACGAGCTAGGGCACCTTCGTTCCGCTCCGTCTGTGAATACCTGAAAAGAAGTTAATAAAGGGGCGCCCTAGCGGCCGTTTTGCACTCCGACGATCAAGTCAGCTAGCGAGAAACATCAAAGGTGACACACCCTCTGAAGGTGGTCGGGAACTATACTGAATGACTGAAACTGTGTTTGATGGAGGAGGGCCAAGCACATCTAGCCATGAAAGCCAAAGCCCAACACTAGACCATGAAGAGCGTCTAGACCATGATGAGCGTCTAGCTAGAAGGATGGAGCGTCTAGGACGTGAAGAGGAAAGGCTACCCATGGAGCGTCTAGGAGGAGACCTAGACCGTCTAGGACCTATCACAAGGTCAATGACTAAGCATATTCAAGCCCAATTGAATGAAGCCACGGATGGAAGAGAGAAAGCTTTGTACATGTTGCATAAAGGCCCATTAGGGGTGCTTAGTAATTAGAGTAGTGTAGAAAGCATATTTGAGTGAAACATTCTAGAATGTGTTTTGTTTGGCCGGTCATGAGCATGTGCCATGTGCCTTGTCATTCTTGCATTTCATTTGGCTTTCATTTCATTAGACATTAGCTTAGTTTTTACGGTTCTATAGCCTATAAATAGGAAGGCTATCTCTTGTATTTTCCAAGTTTATTGTGAGTAAAGTTATGCTGCCATTTTGTGCCAAGCTTTGCTTCTCCTAGAATTCTAGGCTCTAAACTTCACTTCCTTCACATCTCCTTGGGCTGGCCGAACCTCCCTATAATCATACCTTTCATGCACCTTCAAGATCAACACCACTCTTAGGAGGATCTTGCTCACACACCTTCATAGCTTCCGCATCACTTTTGCTTACATGATTCAAGAAGACCTTCATGAAATACCATCATTTGGTATCATGAGCTATGGTTCTTCAAGATGAGTTGCTTTTGGTCTTTCATTTTTAGTTCTTCTTTTCTTTCATGTTGTTCATCTTATTTTCTATAATTGTGTTGCTGTTTTTTTACATTTTAATTGTTTTGGTGTGCTTTGTGGAAGATCCAACCGAAGCACTTTTGTTCAATTGATCTTGAACAAGTTCTTTTGCAAATTGTGATAGGATTCCATACACCTTTGAGTTGCTATTTTCTTTTAGGTTTTTGAGTCTTTATTGCTTTCTTATTTGGTTCATATTATGCTTTTGAGTGTTTAATTTCTGAATCTTATATGTTTTGTCAAGTCTGTTCATCCACAATGTCAACAATTCCTAGTAGTCCTTTATTTGGCTTGATTGTTTCTTGATTTTGGGTATCTTTAATTGCTTTGAATCTGCTGTTCTTTGATCTTTTGGTGCCTTTTTAATTTTAGTTTGAGTTCATATTGTGTGTAGATCCTACACAATTCTATTTCACAAATTTCCATTGTGTCTAAACTTTGGTATCTTGTTGTTTTTGTTTCCAGTTTCCAGAATCCCTTGTTTCAGATTTTCTGTGCTGACTGTTTTGATCCAGAAAAATATTTTCACTCATAGGAAAATTTTGATTCTCTGGAATTTGCAAGTTTGAAGTTTTATAGAAAGGACAAAAAAAGAATTAGTCCAAAAGAATCAACAGAAAAAAAATGATAAATCTTTTAAAATCAGTGTGCAAATCTGAGGCGCTACAGCTGGCGTAACTGAACACCAAAATTGAAAAATTTATTAAAAAAACTTGGTGCATGCGTTTTGAGTGATTCCAAAGCCAGATTTTAGCTAAGATCTTGAATATCTTGCATATAAAATTTCAGAATCATATCTTAAAAACACAGCTCAGCATAAATTGGGGAAAAACACGTTTCTGGCCCACAACATTTTCCAGTGGTGCTGTTTTTTTTATTTGGTCATCTAATTCTAGTGCTATTCTTAGGATTCTTTTGTGTGCCTACCTTTATTTTGGTACCTTTTATTTGCTTGCTTAATATTTCTTGGACCTCTTTCTAGTTGTCATAATCTAACTCCTTTTGGTGGTACTGTTTTATTCAATTAAATTGTTTCTTGCTTTTGTTCTTTGACCTCTAATTTGGTGCTGGAATTTATTTCTCCTTTGGTGCTTGATTGAATAGAAACTTGACTTGGGTAAGGTCCAGTCTTTTGATAGGTGCTGGAATTGGAGAATTAAAACCTTCATTCTAAGGGGAAACAAAGCCAAGGCCGAAACAAGCATTCTTGAAAAACACTACAAACACTTGGAGGATCAACAAGCAAAGACAACAAGGAAGTGCACTTAGCAAAAAGAGGATCAACAAAGGGAGTTTTCTTAATTTCCTTACAACTTAATTTGTATTAATTACCTATTAATTACGTTTTAGACAGTGAGTGTGTCTTCAAGGGCTCAAAGTGTCCAAGAAGCCTCACCTAGGGCCGCCTAGTATAGAATTCTTAATTAGCAATTGTTAATTGTTGGTAATTGTCTTTCTTTTTGCTTAGTAGTGACGCTTTGCATGTTTATTTTTATGTTAAACCGACTAGCTTTGTTAAATTAGTAGCATACATTTGATTTCTCAACTTACTTGTGTTCTAAGTGCTTTACTAAGAGAAAGTTTTGTGTAAAGGCATTGGGGGATAGTTTTTGGCAAGGAAAAGGCTTGGTACTTAAGTAGTCCTTTGTGACTCACCTCCCTTACCTGGAAAACTACCTTCTTTAACTTTCCTAAACTTTCTCAAGGTCAAACACCTATATACACAAAGTTTTAGCCATGTCTTCTTCTTCTCACTCATGCAGAAAGTTTTGAAAGGAGTATCACAAGCGATACAATTAATTTCTTTTAGACAATTGGAGAATGAGAACAAAATCAATGAGATGGCTAAGGCTCAAGAAGAGAAATCACAAAAATCACAAAAAACTCATACTCATGCATCTAGGAGTAATGAGTCTCTAGGGGAGGGAAGCCTTAGAATTAATGACTACTACCAACCACCCCCTAGAAGGAATAGGAAAAGGGAGCAAGAGGTGCCAAGGGAAACTAGAGTAGACCTACCTCATTTTCATGGAAAGGAAAATGTAGAAATCTATCTAGGTTGGGAGATGAAGGTAGAGCAACTCTTTGCTTGCCATAGGGTAAGTGAGGAACGTAAAGTACCCTTAGCCGCCCTTAGCTTCCAAGGGAACGCCATGTATTGGTGGACCTCTCTCGAAAGAGAAAGGCGTCTTCATAGCGAACCTCCCATTACATATTGGAATGACCTTAGGGGAGCCCTAAGACGCCGACACATACCTTCCTACTACCATAGGGAGTTGATGGACAAGCTCCAAAGACTCCAACAAAAAAACATGAGTGTGGAAGAGTATAGACAAAAAATGGAGCTCTACATGATGAGAGCCTCCATTAGAGAAGAGGAGGATACCACAATAGCTAGGTTCCTTAGTGGCCTATCACTTGAGATAAGAGATAGAGTGGAGCTCTTACCTTATCAAGACTTGAATGATTTGGTTCAACTTTGCATTAAAGTTGAGCAACAAATTTTACGCAAAACATCAAGTCAAAAGGTGAGCCCTTACTCTAACTTTTATCCCAAGAAAGAGTTTAGAAGGGAGGGTAGTACATCAAAAGAAAAACCAAAAGAACCTACCAAACCTTTTACCAAAGAAACCTCCACCCCACCCATCCGAGCTAGAGATGTCAAGTGTTTTAAGTGCTATGGTAGAGGGCATGTGCAAGCACAATGTCCAAACCAAAGGACTTTGTTTCTTAAGGGTGTAGACGAGTACACTAGTGGCGAGGATGAGCCTAGTGAGAGAGAAGAGGGGGGAGAGGATGAGAGGGTAGCTCCACTAGAGGGAGAATTGCTTATGATTAGGAGAACCCTCAACAATCACCCTAGCACATCCATTGAAACACAAAGAGAGAACATATTTCATACAAGATGCAATGTTTTAGAAAACATATGCTCTCTCATTGTGGATAGTGGATCTAGTTGCAATTGTTGTAGTGCTAGGATGGTGGAAAAGCTTAAGCTACAAGTAGTTCCTCACCCAAAACCTTATAAACTTCAATGGCTTAATGAAAATGGGGAACTACATGTAGACAAGCAAGTGGAAATCAAGTTTTCCATAGGGAACTACAAAGATAAGGTTTTATGTGATTGTAGTACCTATGGAAGCTTGTCATATTTTATTAGGGAGACCATGGCAATTTGATAAGAAAACCTTGCATGATGGTCTCACTAACGAAATTTCCTTCACCCACAAGTATAAAAAGTTTGTACTTAGTCCCTTACCACATTCTCAAGTGGTAAAAGACCAAATACAAATGAAGCAAAAGAGGGATGAGGAAAACAAAAAAAAAAGAGCGCTAGAAAAAGAGAAAATCCTTAGGGATAGGAAGGCGTGGGAGAAGAGTGTTCCTTCCCACAAGGTTGGTCAACAAGAAAAGCCTCTTGAAAACATTTTTGAAAATTTGCTTCTTGTTGAACAACCAAGCCTTATCTTTTGTAAAGGAGCACTTACATGCACTGCCACTAGTAGTGAACTTATGAATTTACCTCCTCAAATAGAAAACCTTTTAAGTGAATTTGAAGATCTATTCTCCCATGAGGGGCCCATTGGGCTTCCTCCTCTTAGGGGGATAGAACATCAAATTGACTTCATTCCGGGGGCAAGCCTACCAAATAGGCCTGCTTATAGAACCAACCCCGAGGAAACAAAGGAGATAGAATCACAAGTTCAAGACTTGTTGGAGAAGGGTTGGGTTCAAAAGAGCCTAAGCCCTTGTGCTGTACCTGTCTTGTTGGTGCCCAAAAAGGATGGAAAATGGCGCATGTGTTGTGATTGTCGAGCAATCAACAACATCACCATCAAGTATAGGCATCCAATCCCAAGGCTTGACGATATGCTTGATGAATTGCATGGGTCAACTCTATTTTCCAAAATTGACCTTAAAAGTGGATATCACCAAATTCGAATCAAGGAGGGTGATGAGTGGAAAACCGCTTTTAAGACCAAATTTGGATTATATGAGTGGTTGGTGATGCCCTTTGGGCTTACTAATGCCCCAAGTACATTCATGAGGCTTATGAATCACACCTTGAGGGATTGTATAGGTAAATATGTAGTAGTTTATTTTGATGATATCTTAGTATATAGTAAAACCCTAGAAGACCATCTAAGTCACCTTAGGGAAGTTCTTCTAGTGCTTAGGAAAAATAGTGTTTTTGCAAATAGGGATAAGTGTACCTTTTGTGTAGATAGTGTAGTTTTCTTAGGCTTCATAGTAAACAAAAAGGGGGTGCATGTAGATCCCGAGAAAATCAAAGCCATCCGCGTGTGGCCAACTCCACAAAATGTAAGTGATGTAAGAAGTTTTCATGGGTTAGCTAGCTTCTATAGAAGGTTTGTGCCTAATTTTTCTAATCTAGCTTCTCCTTTGAATGAACTTGTTAAAAAAGATGTTGCATTTTGTTGGAATGAAAAGCATAAGCAAGCCTTTCAAAGGCTAAAAGCTCAACTCACCAATGCACCCATTCTATCTCTCCCAAATTTTTCCAAAACTTTTGAGATAGAGTGTGATGCATCGGGGGTAGTCATAGGTGCAGTTTTGTTGCAAGGTGGACACCCCATTGCTTATTTTAGTGAAAAACTCCATGGTGCCACCCTCAACTACCCCACCTATGACAAAGAGCTCTATGCTCTTGTGCGAGCCCTAAAGACTTGGGAACACTACCTTGTGTCCAAAGAATTTTTCATCCATAGTGATCACGAGTCTTTAAAATATTTAAAGGGCCAACACAAGCTCAACAAGAGACATGCTAAATGGATGGAATTTCTTGAACAATTTCCTTATGTAATCAAATACAAGAAAGGAAGCACCAATATAGTGGCCGATGCTCTTTCAAGACGGCATACACTCTTTTCAAAATTGGGTGCCCAAATTCTTGGATTTGACCACATAAGAGAGTTTTACCAAGAAGATCAAGAACTCTCATCCATCTATGCCCAATGTCTACATAGAGCGCAAGGAGGTTACTATGTGCCTGAGGGATATCTTTTTAAAGAGGGAAAACTTTGCATTCCCCAAGGAACACATAGGAAACTCCTTGTCAAAGAATCACATGAGGGGGGACTCATGGGCCATTTTGGAGTTGATAAGACTCTAGATTTTTTAAAAGCAAAATTTTGTTGGCCACACATGAGGAAAGATGTCCAACGACATTGTTCTAGATGCATCTCATGTTTACAAGCAAAGTCTAGAACAATGCCGCATGGACTCTACACCCCTTTGTCGATTGCAAATGCTCCTTGGGAAGACATTAGCATGGATTTCATTTTAGGACTTCCTAGGACTGCAAGAGGCCATGACTCTATCTTTGTGGTAGTGGACCGTTTTAGCAAAATGTCCCATTTTATTCCATGCCACAGAGTAGATGATGCTCAAAATATTTCTAAACTCTTCTTTAGAGAAGTGGTGAGACTCCATGGTCTCCCTAGAAGTATAGTGTCCGATAGAGATCCCAAGTTTATAAGCCACTTTTGGAAAACTCTTTGGGGTAAACTTGGAACAAGACTACAATTTTCAACTTCTTGTCATCCTCAAACGGATGGGCAAACCGAAGTAGTCAATAGATCTCTTGGAACTATGCTTAGGGCTATCATGAAGGGCAGCCACAAATCTTGGGATGAGTACCTTCCCCACATTGAATTTGCTTACAATCGAGTAGTTCACAAGACTACTAATGCTTCTCCTTTTGAAGTAGTATATGGTTTTAATCCTCTCACACCCATGGATTTGATACCCCTTCCTAATCCACAAGATTTTGTGCATAAGGAAGGAGTAATCAAAGCTGACTTTGTAAAGAAAATGCATGAGAAGATTAAACTCCAAATACAACAACAAAATGAGAAGTACACAAAATACAACAATAAAGGGAAGAGAGAAATAATTTTTGAGGAAGGAGACTTAGTTTGGCTTCACCTTCGCAAAGATAGATTTCCAACTCAAAGGAAGTCCAAACTAAGTCCCCGAGGTGATGGACCCTTTCAAGTCCTCAAGCGAGTCAACAACAATGCATATAAATTGGACCTACCTCTTGAATATGGAGTACATGACACTTTTAATGTGATTGACCTTTCTCCATTTGTAGGTACCAATGACGATGACGAGCTGGATTTGAGGACAAATCCTTTCCAAGGGGGAGGGGATGATGGAGGAGGGCCAAGCACATCTAGCCATGAAAGCCAAAGCCCAACACTAGACCATGAAGAGCGTCTAGACCATGATGAGCGTCTAGCTAGAAGGATGGAGCGTCTAGGACGTGAAGAGGAAAGGCTACCCATGGAGCGTCTAGGAGGAGACCTAGACCGTCTAGGACCTATCACAAGGTCAATGGCTAAGCATACTCAAGCCCAATTGAATGAAGCCACGGATGGAAGAGAGAAAGCTTTGTACATGTTGCATAAAGGCCCATTAGGGGTGCTTAGTAATTAGAGTAGTGTAGAAAGCATATTTGAGTGAAACATTCTAGAATGTGTTTTGTTTGGCCGGTCATGAGCATGTGCCATGTGCCTTGTCATTCTTGCATTTAATTTGGCTTTCATTTCATTAGACATTAGCTTAGTTATTACGGTTCTATAGCCTATAAATAGGAAGGCTATCTCTTGTATTTTCCAAGTTTATTGTGAGTAAAGTTATGCTGCCATTTTGTGCCAAGCTTTGCTTCTCCTAGAATTCTAGGCTCTAAACTTCACTTCCTTCACATCAACTTGGGCTGGCCGAACCTCCCTATAATCATACCTTTCATGCACCTTCAAGATCAACACCACTCTTAGGAGGATCTTGCTCACACACCTTCATAGCTTCCGCACCACTTTTGCTTACATGATTCAAGAAGACCTTCATGAAATACCATCAGTGTTGCCCTAATCGTCTTGTGCACACAGTGGGTGCGTAGTGGAACAACTAGGGTTTGTGCTCTGTGTAATGCTGCGAGAATTAGGTCAAAACTCGGATCCCCTTTCAAACGCCCCAAGGTCCCTTTTTATACACCTCTCGCATTTAAAACGCGTTAAAGCGCATTGAAAGCATATAAAAATATTCCTTGGAACGTTCAAATTTTAACTAAATTAACGCGTACTGATCCGATATGTCATCGGTAGTCGATGACGTCAGCAGCAGAAAACCACGTGGACCACTCGAAGGGTGACACGTGGACCAGGTGGCAGAGAGGTCGGGGGGACGATCGCCAAGAGAGGTGATCGGTGGTCAGTAACCAAGTTACCACCGACAGATCAGGCGGCAGAGAGGTCGGGGGATAGATCACCCAGAATGGTGATCGGTGGTCAGTAGCCAAGTGACCACCAGCAGACCAGTTCCCAGACTCGCGCCTGGAGGCAGAGCGCGATAAGCGAATAAACACTGATCAGTCATCGGGTGTACTGTCTTCGGGGTCTCGTGTTACACGCAGTTAAATTGGGACTAAGGTTCCCGGCGAGAGCGTTACGCATGGACCTCGCATGAGCACTCCTCAAGGAATCATGCACGAGAGTGGCCTGAGGGAACTAGTAAGCCAGTCGGTGATTGGTGATTCCCTCAACCCATTACGTGCGTGGCATCGTGAAGGGTAAGTCGCCTACGCAGAGAGTAACGTTTGGTGAGTGTGCCTAGACCAGCCACACCCGACGTTCTCCTAAGAGTATGCGATTTACCCAGATAAGAGAAGCGCTAGAGAGGCGCTAACTTAGGCAGACAAAGAGAGGCGCTAGAGCCCTTCCAGTAAGTGACACGTGTGTGGTTAGATGTGAGTTGCAGGCCTCCACGTGTCATCATCTGAGAGGGGTGCGGTCCAGACAAAAGAGCACTCCGTACCACTAAAGGTACAGACAGGCGCAACCAAGCGCAGACATGCGCAGACTCTCATGCTCCCCATTGTTGATTCTGAAGGTACGCTTTCTCTGAAAAGCATAACAGGGTTCTGACACATGCCAGAAAAGCATAACAGAATTCTGTTATGCCCAGAAGCAGGGAGAGAGAGATAAAAGAAAGAATCGGGGTGAGAGTGGAGAGGAGGAGAAAAAAAAGGAGGAGAAAAAAGAGAGACGAAAAACAGAGTGCAAGGGTTTTTCTCACACACACATTACTAGTTTCCAGTTTCTGGTGGTTCTGTTGGACTAACTTGATCGTCGGAGTGCAAACGGCCGCTAGAGGCGCCGTCTGTGTGTTTTGCAGGTCACATTTGAAGACATCTGAGAGAAAGTTCGGAGGGTGATTCTGCAGAAGACGCAGTCGCGTAGGCAGGGCAGAGAGTGCTACGAAGCGATTCGTCCACGTTCAAGTTGCCGACAGGATCACGTACCTTAGCGAACTTTTAGGAAGGCCTTAATGTTTTCAGTGCTCATTGCCACGTGTTCTTCTGACTTGATCGCGACCCTTCATGGAGGGCCCTACAGCGCCGTAACCCAACTTAGGGTTAATCCATCGTGCAAGCCCTCCTTTCTCGAAGTGCTTCTGGCGCGTGGGGTGACTTCCTGGGTGCCAACTCGTGCGCCCCAACCTCTACTCACTCACCTTGGGGGTGTATCTACCTTTCTCTCGTACCATGCACGTGGTTCTCCCCTGGGCGTGGCCTCCTCATGGGTCGTATCTGTCCCAGGGTTTCCCAGCGGTGGTGTGGGTACTTCGCGAGTCAGGTTACCCCCTACTGGTACTAGAACTTATGGCTTTGAAGCTACCTTTTTCTTCTCTTCATTGTTGTTCTGAGCCATCGGAGCCCAAGGCTTTCTCACGATGTTGCCCCCTCCATGTTCCTCCCTACCCATGGGTATCGGGGGGTAACACTGTCGATATCTTAATCTTGACTGTTTCTTTACCTGGCGACGCCTCTCTTGGGCGATGCCCTTGCGAGGCGACGCCTTTCTTGGGCGACGCCCTTACCTGGCGACGCCTCTCTTGGGCGATGCCCTTGCGAGGCGACGCCTTTTCTTGGGCGATGCCCCAAGTGGTCAACCTGTTGACCTCCCTTCCTTTCGTTGGGGCCCTCGAGCGGTCCCACTATGTGTTGACTTTGAGTTTGACATTTGGTCAACGCCTCGGGACGGTACAGAAGCAGATATGATTTATCCCATTTTAGATAGTGCGTGGGTTAGTCTGGTACAGGTGGTACCTAAGAAAGGAGGTATGACAGTTATTTATAATGAAAAAAAATGAATTAATTCCTACAAGGACTGTTACAAGATGGAGGATGTGCATTGACTATAGGAAACTGAATCAAGCTACGTGGAAAGATCATTATCCATTACCTTTTATGGATCAAATGTTGAAAAGATTGGCAGATAAAGCATAGTATTGTTTTTTGGATGGTTATTCATGATATAATCAAAGTGTGGTTAAACCAGAAGATCAAGAGAAGACAACATTTACTTGACCATTTGGCATTTTTGCTTATCGAAAAATGCCATTTGGGTTATGTAATGCTCCACCAACTTTCCAAAGGTTTATGTTTGCTATTTTCGTAGATATGATTGAGAAATGCATTGATCTCGTACTAAAGCTGATGGAAGAGGGCCAAGCACAACCTCACAAGAAAGACAAGAGCCAAGACATAAGCATCCAAAGCCAAATCAAGAGCGTCTAGGCCAATGGAGGAAGCGTCTAGGCCCATGGGAGGAGCGTCTAAGCCAATGGAGGAAGCGTCTAGGCCAATGGAGGAAGCGTCTAGACCAATGTGAATCCAAGAAAGATTTGTGTAAGATACATGGACGACCCATTAAGGGTAGCATGGTATTAAATGTGGTGTAAATAGCACACATGGTTTCATAAGGACTTAACCTAGATTTGTTAAGATTTGGTGCGTTTTCTAGAAGGAATCTTTAGGCTAGGGCCGGCCATGTGCCTTTACTCTTTGGATGTAATTTGCATTTCATTTTGGTAGCATTAGGGTTGCATTATGGTCCTCCTTAGCCTATAAAAGGAGGAGCCTACACCTTGTATTTTCAAGTTTATTGTGAGTAAAGTTATGCTGCCATTTTGTGCCAAGCATGGCTTCTCCCTAGAATTCTAGGCTCTAAACTTCATCTCCTTCACCTCTCCTTGGGTTGGCCGAACCTCCCTAGCCTCATACACATCATGCACCTCCAAGATCAACACCACTCTTAGGAGGATCTTGCTCACACACCTTCATAGCTTCCGCACCCCTTTTCCTTACACGATTCAAGAAGACCTTCATGAAATGCCATCATTTGGTATCATGAGCTATGGTTCTTCAAGATGAGTTGCTTTTGGTCTTTCATTTTTAGTTCTTCTTTACTTTCATGTTGTTCATCTTATTTTCCATAATTGTCTTGCTGTTTTTTACATTTTAATTTGTTTGGTGTGCTTTGTGGAAGATCCAACCGAAGCACTCTTGTTCAATTGATCTTGAACAAGTTCTTGTGCAATTTGTGATAGGATTCCATACACCTTTGAGTTGCTATTTTCTTTTAGGCTTTTGAGTCTTTATTGCTTTCATTATTTGCTTCATATTATGCTTTGAGTCTTTAATTTTCTGAATCTATACATGTTTTGTCAAGTCATGTTCATCCATATTGTCAACAATTCATAGTAGTCCTTTTATTTGGCTTTATTGTTTCTTGATTTTGGGTCTCTTTAATTGCTTGAATCTGCTGTTCTTTGCTCTTTTGGTGCCTTTTTAATTTTAGTTTGAGTTCATATTGTGTTTAGATCCTACACAATTCTATTTCACAAATTTCCATTGTGTCTAAACTTTGGTATCTTGCTGTTTTTGTTTCCAGTTTTCAGAATCCCCTGTTTCAGATTTTCTGTGCTGGCTGTTTTGATCCAGAAAAATATTTTTACTCATAGGAAAATTTTGATTCTCTGGAATATGCAAGTTTGAAGTGTTATAGAAACGACAAAAAAAGAATTAGTCCAAAAGAATCAACAGAAAAAAAATGATAAATATTTTAAAATCAGTGTGCAAATCTGAGGCGCTACAGCTGGCGTAACTGAACACCAAAATTGCAAAATTTATTAAAAAAACTTGGTGCATGTGTTTTGAGTGATTCCAAAGCCAGATTTTAGCTAAGATCTTGAATATTTTGCATATCAAATTTCAGAATCATATCTTAAAAACACAGCTCAGCATAAATTGGGGAAAAACACGTTTCTGGCCCACAACATTTTCCAGTGGTGCTGTTTTTTTATTTGGTCATCTAATTCTAGTGCTATTCTTAGGATTCTTTTGTGTGCCTACCTTTATTTTGGTACCTTTTATTTGCTTGCTTAATATTTCTTGGACCTCTTTCTAGTTGTCATAATCTAACTCCTTTTGGTGGTACTGTTTTATTCAATTAAATTGTTTCTTGCTTTTGTTCCTTGACCTCTAATTTGGTGCTGGAATTTATTTCTCCTTTGGTGCTTAATTGAATGGAAACTTGACTTGGGTAAGGTCTAGTCTTTTGATAGGTGCTGGAATTGGAGAATTAAAACCTTCATTCTAAGGGGAAACAAAGCAAAGGCCGAAACAAGCTTTCTTGAAAAACACTACAAACACTTGGAGGGCCAACAAGCAAAGACAACAAGGAAGTGCATTTAGCAAAAAGAGGATCAACAAAAGGAGTTTTCTTAATTTCCTTGCAACTTAATTTGTGTTAATTACCTCTTAATTACGATTTAGACGGTGAGTGTGTCTTCAAGGGCTCAAAGTGACCAAGAAGCCTCACCTAGGGCCGACTAGTATAGAATTCTTAATTAGCAATTGTTAATGGTTTGTAATTGCCTTTTCTTTTGCTTAGTTAGTGACGCTTTGCATGAATATTTTGTTAAGTTTGTGATAAACCGTCTAGCTTTGTTGATTAGTTAGCTTGCATTGTTTTCTTGCATTAATATCTGATTTCTCAACTTAATTGTGTTCCAAGTGGTTTACTAAGAGAAAGCTTTGTGTGAAGACATTGAGGGATAGTTTTTGGCTAAGGCAAAGGCTTGGTATTTAAGTAGTCCACTGTGACTCACCTCCCTTACCTGGAAGACTACCTTCTTTGACTTCCCTAAATTTTTCTCAAGGTAAAATACTTCTACACACAAAGCTTTAGTCATGTCTTCTCACTCCTCTAAATCTCTTAAAAGTGAGGTGAAATCCTTGAAATCTCTTTTGAAACAACTTACTAAGGATATTCAATCAATTTCATCTAAACAATTGGAGAATGAGATCAAAACTAATGAATTGATTAAAGCAAAGAATGAGAAGTCTCAATTTTCAAAAAAATTACATTCTCATGCATCTAGCTCTAAACATCATGATTATCTTGGGGAAGAAAGTCTTAGGAAAAATGAATATCATCAACAATTCCCTAGGAGAGCTAGGAAAGAGAGACAAGAAAACCTAACCAAACATATCTCTCACACTCAAGCTAGAGAAATTCCATGTTTAGAATACCTTGGCAATGATCAATTAGCATCTCAATGTTTCAATGAAAGATCTATGATCTTAAGGGACAAAGATGAGAATAGTAGCCAAGAAAAAGAAGCTAGTGAGAGTGAAGAAAACGTAAAAATAGAAAAGCAAGAGAAAACCCTTGGGAAACAAAAGGCGTGGGAGAAGAGTGTTCCTTCCCACAAGGTCATTCAACAAGAAGGAAAAGTTGAAAATACATTTGAAAATATACCTCTTGTTGAACAACCTAGCCTTACCTTTTGTAAAGGAACACTTGCAAGCCTAGAAAAAAAAGAAGAATCTTTAAAAAAGGCTTGCATAGATAAAAATATAGTAGATTATTTTACATACATGCCAAGATATCACCAAGTGAAGGTCAAGTCATCTATAGGCATCTACAAAGACAATTTTTTATGTGAAGTAGTGCCTAAAGAAACTTGTCATGTCTTATTGAGACAACCTTTGCAAAGAATTGAAATTTCCATGAACAAAGGTTGTATCAACGAGACCACCTTCACACATAAAAGAGAAATTCTTCATGAAGGAGAACTCATGGGTCAAATTAGAGTTGATAAAACTCTAGAGCTTTTAAAAGGAAAATTATTGTCACCCATGAGAAAAGATGTTCAAAGACATTACCCTAGATACATTCCGTGTTTTAAAAATACATCTAAGGCGATGTCTCATGAACTCTATACTCCTTCACCTTTTGCAAATGATCCTTGGGAAGACATAAGCCTAAATTTTATATTAGATCTTCCTAGGACAACAAAAGGTTTTGATTCCATTTTCATGGACATGGATAAACTCTTCCTTAAAGAAGTGATAAGTCTTCATGATTTCTCTTCAAACTTAGTGTTGGATAGAGCTCCAAAATTTGAAAACCATCATTTGAGGATTCTCTTGGAAAAACTTGCAACTAAGTTGTCCTTTTCAAATTCTTATCATCCTCAAAAGAATGGTCAAAATCAAATTGAAAACATAGCTCTTGTTACTATGCCTAGAGAAATCATGAAAGCCAACCACAATTCTTGGGATGAGTATCCTTTTTCTATTGAGCATGCATACAATAGAGTAGTCCACAAGATTACTAATATTTCTACATTTGAAGTTGTATGTGAACACAGTCATCTTTCTCTTTTTGCGTTGTTACCACTTCCTAAAGGAATTATGCCTAAGGAACAAGTAACCACTATTGAAAATTTTACAAAGCATGAGAGGATTAGAGAACACATGCAACCATCAAAAGAGAAATCTTGTAAAAAGTTGCCAAAAACAAAAGAAAAACAAAAATGGCAACTTCATAAAATTGATTTGTATATAACTGCTTCAACTAACTCATTTGCTTTATTTGATAATTCCCCTAGGTGGACGTTTGATCCGGGAGGGCAAGCATAGTTGAAGAAGCAAGAGGCTGCTATCCGAGATCAAATCTCTAGATCTGAGGATAGATCTTCTCAAGGAGAAGGAGATGATGGACACCATCCAGCCACATCCTTTCCCCTAGCCATGAAGAAGAAGAAGCAATGGATTTGAGGACAAATCCTTTTCAAGAGGGAGGGGATGATGGAAGAGGCCCAAGCACAAGCCCACATGCAACCCACCAAAGGGTAGATTTGGGCCAACCATAGAGTTATGGCCAAGAGGATCCAAGAAGACGTTCTTTTACATGTTCAAATGCCATAAACTCTAGTGTAGAGTAGACTTTAATTTCTTGTCAAAATTAGCATAGGAACTTTATTTGTAATTTTCTTAGAATTAATTTTGGCACCTAAAACACCAACCTAGGTAAACTTAGAGTTTCTATAAAAACCTCTAAATTTACCAAGGCCGGTCTAGAAAGCCCATGGAGGGGGTGAGCATAAAAACTAGACACACCCCTCCCCATGTGCTCATTTGTGCACCCATGTGCTTCACATTTACATTTCATTTGGCTAGCATTAGGGTTGCATTATGGTCCTCCTTAGCCTATAAAAGGAGGAGCCTACACCTTGTATTTTCAAGTTTATTATGAGTAAAGTTATGCTGCCATTTTGTGCCAAGCTTTGCTTCTCCCTAGAACTCTAGGCTCTAAACTTCACTTCTTTCACATCTTCTTGGGCTGGCCGAACCTCCCTATAATCATACCTATCATGCACCTTCAAGATCAACACCACTCTTAGGAGGATCTTGCACACACACCTTCATAGCTTCCGCACCACTTTCTTACATGATTCAAGAAGACCTTCATGAAAATGCCATCACGATGTCAGACCACCTGATCTTCCATTATCTAACACGGCGATGACTCAAAAACCTGGCGACAATCGACTATGTATACTGCAGAACGCCACTTCCACAAACGGCGACTAGGCTCACTTCTGGACCATTCATCTTTCTCTTGTCCACGTGTCCCGTTAAGCGCGCCCCACGTAGTCACTTACTAAACACGTCGTCACACCCGATGACCTGATCGGTACACAAGCCCCCCAGTCTTGAGCTGCGGCTTGTCCAGCGAAAAGACTAAGGAGTTGAACTTTCGGCGATCTACGTGGCCTTGTGCGCTGGCGCTCATACTGTTTACTGATTCGACATTTCACCAACCCCTCCGATCAAACGACACGTGGGCTTATCAACGACTATTATTCGTTGTCGTTTGCGCTTCTTGCAACGTTTGAAATTCTTAAACCTTCGCGCCACTTCACTGTTTCATTATCTTCTTCTTCACTCTAAACTCTTAAAATACTCTAGCGAACGCTTCGTCTCCCTCAATCATCATCTTGCTCAACACACTTCTGATCATCAAAAGGTAACCGTTCATCTCTTCCCACTGACATTTGCTGCATTTTAATCGGTTTGCATCATCCATTAACTGTCTGGAGCATACGTTGTGGGTTGCTTTCGTTCTTTGCTTCACTTTTTCCTGCGTCTAGGTTTTCTAGCTTTTTCTCTGCGAGCCCCCCTTGTTTGTTCTGTCTTCTTCTTTTCTGTTGAGTCATTCTGTTTATAAACTCTCATCTCTTCCCTTTTCCATTTTCTTTGCAGCTCTAACGATGGCTCGCACCAAAATCACTCCAAACCCTTCTCCATCTTCTCAAAACCCTCCGACGAAAACTCGTAGGGTCAACCTTTCTTCTTCTCGCAATCCACCAAGGGATCCCAGTGTCCCTTCGAGCCAGGCCGTGAGACCCGTGTCCTCTCGACCCAACCAACCACAACCAACCCCACGTCAAACCAGTGCAACTGTAAGACCCCTCCCTGACTACAAACAGCTGTATCCCTGGGCTACTTCAGCTTTGCTGGGTGAGACCTCTTCTATCAACACCGACATCGACGTCCTTCGCCTCCAGAAAGGTGACCAAGCTCACCTTTCTTTCAGCAAGGAACATGATGACAAGGTGACTGTTCACCCTTGTCCTCCCGGAGAACCCATTTGCACTTACGACCAGGGGAACAACGACAAACCCTTATGCTTCGTCTATGCCACAATGTTCAAGAAGGTCAAGCTCCGCTTCCCCTTCACTCGTTTCGAGAGGGAGCTCTTGACCGAGCTTGACATAGCCCCCGCCCAGCTTCGTCCTAACAGTTGGGCGTTCGTCAGGGCATATCAGATTATCTGCGCGCACTTGGGACACCCAACTTCGGTGGACGTGTACCTCTATTTGTTCGAGGCCAAGAACCCAGGCGATCGTCTATGGGTCAGCCTCAACGGGGTTGTTGGGAGGTTCATCCTCTCCATATTCCAGCAATCCTACAAAGACTGGAAAGGCAAGTTCGTGCGCGTCTGCTGCAATAACCAAGACCCCACTCTCCTCGACGGATTTCCCATGTATTGGGTGAACAAGGGAAAGAAGGAGTCTAAGGACAACTTCAAGAGGGCTAGAGGTCCAGAAAAGATGGGGGAGCTCGACAAAGACCTATGCAACTTCTGGAAAGGAGTTGCCTCCTCCAACATAACTTTGGCCACCTCCTCCGTCATCACCTATGAATTCCACGAAAGTCAACTGGACTTTCATATAGGTTTGTCTTCCCCTCATCTCCCAGTCCCTTTCCTTGAATTCGCATCACCTGCCTTTTATATTGATGTTGCTTGTGTCGATTTGCACGTAGTCTTAACTAGTTAATCCATGCATTAACTCACAACGCTTATTTTCTTGTGTATCATCAACTTCTTGAATTGGACTGGTTTGTGACCACTGGTTTCTTTATGCAGATACAATGTTGGGGAAAGAAAAGATGGCCAAGTTGCGCTCCATCGCCAAACTTCACAATCTGGCGGCGGGCTCCCAAACCATCCCCAATTCTGTTGCAGAAGCCGCCGCTGCCCAAGGCAAATCTCCGCCGGTTGGCCCATCCACTGCTATTGCTCTTCCTGCCCCTGAGCGAAAGAAGCTGCTACCCAAAAGGGCTAAGAGGAAGGCCCCCAGGGTGGTGTCGGAGGAGGAGGAGGACGAAAGCACCGAGGACGGGCTAGTCTATAAGAGGAAAAGGGCCACTGCAGCTGAGCCACCAGCAGTTGAAGGCACCACCCCGGACTACGCCGAGAACCCCCCAGCGCCTCCACGCCCTTCGAGTCCGCTGGGGATGTTCTCGCTTCAAACGCCTCAGCTGCTGAAGCTATACCCGAACAGCTTGCAGATACGCAAGCTTCTTCTCAACCTGCAGCGGAACTACCTGCCTCACCACCACGCCTCGACACTCCCTTCGCCATCCAACCTTGCGAGGGTGGTGGTGAGAATCAACCTTCACCTCCTCCTCCAATTCCAGCCCTTCCAGCTCCTCTCCAGGAAGCCCTGAAGTCCTTCACCGCGCGCCTAAACGCCATGGTTGTCGAGAATCTACCTCAAATCGTCGGTGAAGGTCTGAAAGATTCCTTAAGCAAGTTCGAAATCGATAACCGCATCCTTCAGGAGGAGGCGAGCACCGCGATAGCCGAAGCTGACAAAGTCAAATGTGACATGATGATGCAAGGGCTAGAGTTCTCGCGGGTGGAATATGCTCTCAACGACGAGCTCCGAAGTTTGCGCAAGGACAAAGTTGAATTGCGCCAGAAACTGCACAACAAACTTCAAGACGTCGTTGAGTTAGAGAGCAAGCTCGTTCGTTTGAGGACCAGAATTACAGAGCTGGAGGAAGCCCAAAAAGCTGATGGGGCCAAGATGGCTAAGCTGGAGAAGAGGTCAACCGAGAGAGAAACCCTTCTGGGGCAAGTCGAAGCAGATCGGGACAAGAAATCCAAAGAGCTGAACGACACTACTGTAGAGCTTGCCCTAGTGCGCAAGGAGAATAGTGGGCTCAAGAAGAAGATCGTCGAGCTTGAACTTGAGGCCGCCCAGGTTCGTGAACAGAACAGTGGGTTGAAGAAAAAAATCGACGAGCTTGAGTTTGAAGTTGCCCAGGTTCTTACCTCAGGCTTTGGGGCTGCTTTGGAGCAGTTTGCTTGCAAATTCCACGATCTCGACCTCTCCGAGTTTTCAGTGTACAACAAAGTGGTGGATGGCAAGATCATGCCTCCGACTTAATTGCTCCCATCTGCGACTTCAATTCTATCACCTTGAAACTCTTGTATTTATCTTTAATTTATATGTAATAACTTTCATTCTGTTCAAATTGTTTTGACATACATGTATATATGTGGCTTCTAACTTTATCTGTTGTGCAATCACCTGATATAAATGGCTAGTTTTTACTCAACCCAATGTGCTTAGCACAAACTGATACTTAATTCTCTGGAAATCAACTTAACTTAAACAAACTGTTAGTCTATAGCAATAACATTTGACACGAGATCACTTACTGGGCAGTAGGCGTGGGTCAATCTTAGTATCTGGAATCTCGCTCGCCTGATCTGCCAAGTGACATGTGTGTTTCTATGTTATCGCCTAAAACTTTGTTGATCTGGTTCTCGCCGTGTAACCTTCTTTCTATTTCAATCTCAAAGCCATAGGCTTTCGGCGACGCTATTTTCCTTTTAACTGAAAACGTCCCCTGCGGGGCCACCTCATGACTTCATCTTTGCTCGACTGGAAGGAGAGCTGCCTTTCGGATCTCCCTCTACCTTCCCTGAGTCTTTAACCTGAGATGGTTTAAGTCATTGTTCCCTCATCTGAGGGTAGAGCCGCCTTTCGGATCCTTCTCTAGCTCCCTGAGTTTTAGAACAATGATTTAGGTGGTGAGGTGTCCTCTGCGAACCTTCCCCAGCCATCCTTTAACTTCTTTTTTAACTGGTCTTACTAGGTCAATATTGATGTTTCACTCAAGGGAAAAGGCGTTTTCCATCAACCTTCCTTTCCCATACTTAAGATCATTAACACCCCTGACTTTTCAGCTTCATCTTCCCTGAACTCACTTGAGGGTGAGAAGGGATTTTCCTGATACCTCAACTTGCCCAGGGGTTACATCTCCTCCTCCCCTGGATGCACTGAGGACTTTCAAACTTGCCTCAATTTGCTTACGCAAAGAGGTCTTGCAATCTGCTCTTGCCTGTACTCGCTCAGGGCGAGGAGGACTTTTTAATCTTCTCTCGCCTACACTCGCTCAAGGCGAGGAGGGCTTTTTAATCTTTTCTTGCCTACACTCCCTCAAGGCGAGTAGGTCTTTTTAATCACTTCTCGCCTACACCTGCTCAAGGCGAGGAGGACTTTTTAATCTTTTCTCGCCAGATGGCGATGAGAACTTAAAAAACTTTATACTTGTGGCTCTGATCGCCAGGTGGCGATGAGGACTTAAAACTTTAACTTGTACCTCTGATCGCCAGGTGGCGATGAGGGTTTAAAACTTTATGCTTTAAAACTTTGTACTGAATGCATGCGATCTGAATTCATCGTTGCTTTAAATTACACAAGGGCGACAAAGTCTCTTTTCCGAAAACTTAAAAACGATAATCATGAAAACTTAATAACTTGGAAACTTTGATAAACTTCGAAACCTTCTTTATTGGGTGGCCTCGTTAAAAACCCTCCTTAGGGAAAAAAGAGTGCCCCCTTGAAAAACTGTTTTAACTGAAACTGCTTTAAACTGTTCGAGTTAACCACTACTTACAATGCTTTAACTGTAATAAAACTTGAGATGGGTGGCGTTCCAAGTGCGAGGAATCGCCCCTCCTTCCAGCGTCTCCAAGCAGTAGGCGTCGTTCTCCAAGCGGTGGGTGTCCTGTCCACTTGGGTGACAATTTGTTCTCCATCTCATACTGGTGGGCCTTCCTCATCACCAAGTCGCCATCTTTGAATTGCCTTGGCCTTATTCTAGAGTTGTACTTGCATTCAACTCTTCTCTTCATTGCTTCGGCCTTCACCCGGGCCTCCTCCCTGACTTCATCCAGCAAATCCAAGTTCATTCTCTTTTCTTCGTTCGAGTCTTTCGCCACGAAGTTTTGGAATCTCGGCGAGCTTTCCTGGATTTCAACTGGAATCATCGCATCACACCCATACACCAAACTAAACGGGGTTTCATGGGTTCCCGATTGCTCAGTGGTATGATATGCCCACACTCTACGGGGAACTTCTTCAGCCCAAGACCCCTTGGCCTTCTCCAACCTCCTCTTCAAGCCTCTCAACAAAACCCGATTGGCTGACTCCACTTGCCCATTCGTTTGTGGGTGCTCCACAGAAGCAAACACCTGCTGTATTCCAACATCCCCGCACAGCTTCTTCAACAGGTGACTTGCAAATTGAGTCCCATTATCTGATACTAAACGCTTAGGCACACCAAATCGACACACAATATTCTTCCACACGAAACTCTGAATCTTGTGCGCGGTAATTGGGCTACTGGTTCTGCTTCAATCCACTTTGTGAAGTACTCGATCGCCACAACCAAATACTTCATTTGCCTGATCGCCAATGGAAAGAGTCCCAGAATATCGATTCCCCACTTATGGAACGGCCAGGGGCTGTAAATTGACTTTAGCTCTTCTGGAGGCGCCTTGTGCCAATCGGCGTGCTGCTGGCATTGCTTGCAACACTGGGCATATTTCTTGCAATCTTCCCTCATTGTGGGCCAATAATAACCTGCACGGAGAGTTCTTGTTGCCAAAGCTCGACCTCCGATGTGACTCCCACAAATCCCCTCATGGAGCTCAGCCATAATTCTCATGCACTTCTCTCCATGTACACATACTAAAAGAGGATGTGTAAACCCAAACCTGTACAACTCGCCATCGATGAGGGTGAACCTGCTGGAGTTCTTCTTTATCTTTCTAGCCTCCGTCGGGTCCATTGGAAGCACGCCATCCGCCATGTAGCGCTGGTATGGCGTTATCCATGTATCTGGCTCATGGATAGCGCAAACTTGCGTCATCTTTGTCTCTCCCACTGGATGTGCTGTAACTCTCGGCGTCCTCAAAGTCTCCTGAGTCAAAGATCTATGACTCCTCGTCGTCCCTTCCATTGACTTGCCAACTTGAAGAACCTGGTGATCTGCCACAAATGCTCGAGGTGTCTTCAAAGTTTCTTGTATACCTCTGTCTGGCCCCCTTGCCCGAACTGGCGAGCTTGGCTAGCAAGTCAGCTCGGGCATTCTGCTCCCTTGGCACGTGCACCACTTCAAACAAAACAAAGGACCTCTTTAACTCTTGCACACACTCTAGGTAAGCCGCCATCTGCGGATCTTTGGCCTGAAACTCGCAGTTACCTGCCCAGTGACCAACAACAAATCACTCTTGGCCATCAGCACCTTTGCTCCCATCTCCTTTGCCAACAAAATTCCGGCGATCAAAGCCTCATACTCCGCTTGATTATTGTTGGCTTTGAAGGCAAACCTCAGAGATTGTTCTATCAACACACCGTTGAGTCCTTCCAAAATAACTCCAGCTCCGCTACCCAGCTGGTTAGACGACCCATCCACCGAGAGCACCCAACGAAAATCATCCCCCGCACTTTGCACTGTTTCAGAAGATAGCTCGACCACAAAGTCAGCGAAGATTTGCCCCTTGATCGGTCCTCGGGGCTCATACTTAATGTCGAATTCTGACAACTCCACCGCCCATTTTACCATCCTCCCAGCTACATCTGGTTTCTTCAAAACCTTCTGGATGGGTAAGTCAGTCATTACCAACACCGTAAAGCTCTGGAAGTAATGACGCAGCCTCCTTGCCGAAAACACAACCGCCAGCGCTGCTTTCTCTAAGGCCTGATATCTCACTTCTGGACCCTGCAACACCTTGCTAACAAAATAGATAGGTTTCTGGACTTGATCTTGATCCTGGACGAGCACCGCACTTATCGCCTTCTTAGTTATGGCAAAATATAACCTGAGGGGCGTTCCCATTTGAGGTTTGCACAGAACTGGCGGGCTCGCCAAATACTCTTTGAGCTTCACAAAAGCTTCTTTACACTCCCTCGTCCAGACAAACCTGTTATTCCTCTTCAGACATTGGAAGTACGGGTGGCTTTTCTCTCCACTGGCAGATAAGAATCGAGACAGGGCGGTCATCCGGCCTGTGAGCTGTTGCACCTCCTTTACAGTGGCAGGACTCCTCATCGCCAGAATGGCAGCACACTTGTCGGGATTTGCCTCGATTCCCCTCTCTGTCAAGAGAAATCCAAGAAACTACCCTGCCTCCACGCCGAAAATGCACATCTCGGGATTCAATTTCAGCTTGTACTTGGCTATTGTAACGAACAACTCTTCCAGATCAGACTCTTCCAGATCAGTAACGTGCCTGCTCTTTTCCAGAGATGTCACGACCATATCGTCAACATATGCTTGCACATTCCTCCCAAGCATAGGCGCAAGCACCTTATCCATTAGCCTCTGGTACGTGGCTCCCGCATTCTTTTGCCCAAAGGGCATCACCTTGTAGCAATAACACGACCTTTCCGTCATGACAGCAGTCTTTTCCTCATCCATGGGATGCATCTTAATCTGGTTATATCCCGAGAAGGCGTCCAAGAAGCTGAGCATTTTACACCCTGACGCACTGTCCACCAGGGCATCTTACCTCCGCAGAGGATAAGAATCCTTTGGACAGGCTTTATTCAGATCCGTAAAATCAACACACATCCGCCATTTCCCACTGTTCTTCTTGACCAGAACGACATTGGCGAGCCATTCTGGATATTGAATTTCCCTGATATGGCCTGCCGCGAGGAGTTTCTGCGTCTTGTCCTTGATCGCCTGTCTCTTTTCTTCGTTCAACTTTCTCCTTCTCTGGCGGATTGGCCTGACTTGGGGATCCATTGCTAAGCAATGACACAGAAAATCGGGGTCAATCCCCGGCATGTCTAAAGCAGACCATGAAAATGCGTCCAGATGTCTACTTATTACCTTGGCGATCTGGTCTCGTGTCTTGCCATCTAAAGTCTTCCCCAGCTTACACGTTTTGCCGCCAATCTTCTTCTCAAGCCACTCCTTGACCGGTTGAGGCCTCTTCTCACTGGCGATCAGCGCTCTCGCAATTCCTGACTCCCTGGCGAGCTCCGGGCAGTTTTTCTCTTCCTCCGCCTGAGCGGCGTTTTCAGACCTCACCTCAACATCCACCATCACCCTATCCCTTTCGGCGGCCACTTCAAATGTTGTATCCACAACTAGCCGATTTACCTGTTCAGGCTCCACATCAGGGGGCGGCGTTGTGGTTACATGGCATACTGATCTCTTGTTCTTGAGGCTGTTTTCATAGCACTTCTTTGCCTCCTTTTGATCAGAGCGGATGGTGATGACCACCCCCTCCATTGAAGGTAACTTGACCTTCATGTGCCTCGTTGAAGGCACAGCTCCTATCCTGTTGAGTGTTGGCCTTCCCAACAGGATATTATATGCCGAAGGAGCGTTCATAACAAGGTACCTGATCTTCTCTGTGCGCGAGGCCAACCCATCTGTGAACGTCGTCCTTAACTCAATGTACCCCCTGACCTCAACTTGATCACCAGCAAAACCGTACAAGCAGCCCCCGTATGGCCTCAGCTGGTCGGGGGATAACTGTAACTTTTCGAAAGTCGGCCAAAACATCACATCTGCCGAGCTTCCTTGATCGACGAACACCCAATGAACCATCCTCCCCGCCGTAACAAGCGAGATTACAATGGGATCGTTGTCATGGGGCACAACATCCCTAAGATCTTCTTTGGTGAACATGATGTCCACATCGAGTGAGTGATCCTCAAAAGCCTCCACTGACATCACGGACCTTGCATATCTCTTCCGCTGTGATGCAGTACACCCACCA
Organism: Phaseolus vulgaris; assembly: GCF_000499845.2. NCBI lineage: Eukaryota > Viridiplantae > Streptophyta > Magnoliopsida > Fabales > Fabaceae > Phaseolus > Phaseolus vulgaris. The sequence continues at coordinate 23,718,364 of NC_023752.2, forward strand.
CCCGAGAATCCAGCGGCTATAGTGTGGATCTCGCCGTGAATGGGTACTTCATGTTGTTGTCCCTCACCGCTCGCCGGTTGTGAACCTGACGATTGCCCCGTTTGCTTTTCCAGCAAATAGTCTTTCAAGAAACCACACCTGACCAACTTGGCGAGTTAGTATCCCAAAGCCAAACACGAATTGATGGAGTGGCCAAAGCTCTTGTGGAACTCACACCACGCGTCTGGTTTTGACCCCAACACCTTATCCGTCGTCTTCTCAGGTACTTTGAGCCCGGCAGCAATGTTCGGAATGGCAATCAGGTCAGCCAATCCCATCACAAACTCGTACCTCGGCGGGCGATTAGACTCTCTAGGCCGCCCTGACCCCTTCCCTTTGCTCTTCTTTGGATCATAAGGATGATGCATCCTTTGGTCCTTCTTCCCGGCCGCTGCCTCCATCACCCTCTGCGGCTGAATCCTCGTCTGAGCGTGTGGCTTAGCTGGAGCCACATTTCCTCTCTTCTCGGAAACTTCGCTCTCAGCGGCGATGTGAGCCACGACACGTCGCCGGATTTCCGCGAACGTGGCGGGGTGGCTACTGATCAGCGATTCGCTAAACGGCCCAGGCAACACGCCCTTTTTGAAGGCATGCACAAACATGTCCTCATCCTTTCCTGGCAAGTGAACAATCTGAGCTCCAAATCTGTTCAGAAAGTCCTTCAGAGACTCCCCTTGATACTGCCTCACATTGAACAGATCGTAAGACACCAATGGCGGTGCCTTGTTTACTATGTACTGCTCAACGAACATCTTGGAGAACTGCTGGAAGGTGGTAATGTGGCCAGTAGGTAGACTGACGAACCAGTCCAGCGTTGTTCCACTGAGAGTGCTCATGAACACCTTGCAGTAGGTTGCGTCTGAACCCCCTGAGAGCATCATCTGCGTGTGAAACGCCGTGAGATGAGCCTCAGGATCTTCCACCCCGGTGAAAGATGCTTTCACCGCTACCGCATTTCCAGGGACCACCGTGTCCATGATCTCCTGAGAAAACGGCATGGGAAAACTACGCGGTTGACTAAGCTCAAGAACGATGCCTCGTCACGATCTTTCTTCACCAGCTTTAACACCACATGCGCCTCAAGTCCACGCTACAGATGGTCTCCCTGAGAACCTTAAAACACAAGATGGCGCCTCTGCGGCCGATGGCGCTCCGACGCTCAAGTCAGTAACAGGAACACCCAAAAGTGCTCCTGTTAAGTTTATGTTGTAGAACCGTACTAAAGAGCTCTCAACCCAAAAAGTAATGAGCTGTAATCAACGTACCTCTGCAAATTCTGTTAAGATTATGTTTATACCTAGGTTTTTTCTCTCTCCAGGAAGTTATGCTTTGGACGCGTGGCTCGCATCCAATCCTGCACGTGTCATCATCTGGGCTGGGGTAACAGGTAGTACCCAACCCTACACGTGTCATCATCTGAGCTAGGATATCTTGAACGTCATTTTTATGTAACATTCAACCTTACACGTGTCATTATCTGGGTTGGGGTAACAGGTAGTACCCAGCCCTACACGTGTCATCATCTGAGCTATGATAACTTGAGCGTCATTTCTATGTAGTAACCAGTCGCACGGCCAAACCTCCTCTTCAAGGAGTAATCTAGCACGTAACACGCTCTGGAACACCATCCGACAAGGCGAGTATCGGATGCAACAAAGTACACCGTCTCTGTGATATCGCTTGTCCTAAGTGCCACTCTCCTCATTGCTACGCCATGCATGTTCTAGCTAAGGAAACCTCGCCATCGACGAATGTCCACTATGGGAATCTCGTCGTCGATGAGCAAGCTATTTCCTCCAACTCACTCGACCTTCACGTCCCATGTTGACGTAACAATCATCTTTACTGAACTTACACGCTTGAACTTACTCGCCTGAACCTCCAACAGCTTCAACTAAGTTTACTGGGAAACCCGGCGATGTGCTTCTTGTGGCGATGTCAGACCACCTGATCTTCCATTATCTAACACGGCGATGACACAAAAACCTGGCGACAATCGACTATGTATACTGCAGAACGCCACTTCCACAAACGGCGACTAGGCTCACTTCTGGACCATTCATCTTTCTCTTGTCCACGTGTCCCGTTAAACGTGCCCCACGTAGTCACTTACTAAACACGTCATCACACCCGATGACCTGATCGGTACACAATGGATACTTTTATTGCAGGAATTGGATTTGGAGATCAAAGATAAGAAAGGATGTGAGAACAATGTAGCAGATAATTTATCAAGACTAGCAAATGATAAGGTGACCACATTGGAGCCTGAAGTTCTTGCTGAATTTCAAAATGAGAAGCTACTGATAACCAAATTTAGCACGTAACGTGGACAAGAGAAAGGTGGGGCGTTCTGCGGCATACATAAGCGGTTGTCGCCGCTTTGTGGGTCACCAATGTGTTAGAAATGGAAGATCAGGTGATCTGACATCGCCCAAGAGAGGCATCGCTGAGCGAAGACATCGCCCAAGAGGAACAGTCGCCAAGTTAAGGCGTCGCTAGGAGAAGACGTAGCCAAGCGGAGATATCGATGGTGTTACCCCCCGATGCCCATGGGTAGGAAAGACCGTGGAGGGGGCGACATCATGAGGAAGTCTTGGACCTTAATAGCTCAGAACAGTAACAAAGAAAGGTGGCTCCAAGGCCATAAGTTCTAGTACCAGTAGGGGTAAACCTGACTCGTGAAGTATCCACGCCACTGCTGGAAGACCCTGGTACAGATACGACCCATGAGAGGGCCATGATCAGGGGAGAACCACGTGTATGATACGAGAGAAAGGTAGATGCACCCCCAGGGCGAGTGACTAGCGATTGGGGCGCATGAGTTGGCACCCAGAAAGTCACCCCACGCGCTAGGAGCACTTCGCAGGAAGGAGGGCCCACACAATGAAATAACCCTAAGTTGGGTTCCGGCGCTATGGGACCCTCTGCGCAGAAAAAAGATAAAGTCAGAAGGGCACGTGGCAATGCACACGTGCTCATTAAAGATTTCAGTGAAAGTTTGCTAAGGTACGCGTTAATTTAGTTGACGTATCAAATGTTTCAAGGCACATTTTTATACGCTTTCAATGCGCTTCAACGCGCTTTAAATGTAGGAGGTGTATAAAAAGGGGCCTTGGGACATTTGAAAGGGACTTTTGGACCTAATTCTCAGAGTTACACAGAGCACAAACCCTAGTTGTTTTTGCTGCGCACCCACTGTGAGCACAAGGCAATTAGGGCAACCCAGTTTCAGTGATTCAGTACAGTTATTTTTGACCACCTCCAAAGGGTGTGTCACCTTTGATGTTCCTCGTTAGCTGACTTGATCGTCGGAGTGCAAACGGCCGCGAGGGCGCCCCTTTGTTCACTTCTTTTCAGGTATTTACAGACGGAGCGGAACGAAGGTGCCATAGCTCGTGAGGACAAGCCACGCACGAAGACGACCCTGGTCAACCGGCGGGAACATTACTCTTCTGAGGTACCGAGGCCCGAGGCCTCCACGCCCTTACCGTGCCGCCTCCTATCGTGCCGCCCCCTCCACGGTCACTCTTACCCATGGGTATCGGGGGGCGCCTCCTACCGTGCCGCCCCCTCCACGGTCATTCTTACCCGTGGGCATCGGGGGGTGGCCCCACCTATCTGTAGGCGCTTCCTGCTTCGAGCCTACTCAACACCCGAGGCCGGTCAACACCCGAGGCCGGTCAACACCCGAGGCCAGTCAATGCTCGGGGCCTGACCGTCTCCCTTCTCATCTCCCTGTGCCCTTGATGGGTCCCACCAAGTGTTGATCTTGGTCAACGCCCGAGGACGGGTCGATACACAAATAATAAAATAAAAAATCCTATGTGCTTCCTAATCACTATTTAGGTTATGTATTTTAGAACAAGTTTTATTATTCAGGGAGCAGATCCAGCAAATGAAGTAAGACTGTAGATAAAGATTTTAACAAAAAGTTGGATGACTTCTTAAGAAAATAGGATTGAGCAAAAATATGGTTTTATCTTTCTAATTCTCTTTTCTTTTCGGTTATTTAATTATTTTTTTTGTTTAGTTTTTATTTTATTTTTTTTCGGTTATTTTGTTTTCTATTTATTTGCTTATTTGTTTAGTTTGTTTTAATTGCTTATTTTGTATTTTGAATAATTTGTTGTTTTATTATTTTGTTAGTTTTAGGTCTTGAATTATCTTTCTTGAATAAATTTCAATTTCAATTTGTTTGTTTTCTAGTTTATTTTTCACAAATAAAAAAAAAACAAGAATATTAATTTTGAATTGTGGAAAAAAAATTGTGTTTAAATATTAAATAGTGAAATGAATTAGACACAGGTTAGAAAAGAAAATATGATTGAATCCCTATTCAGATATAATTGAAATTGTGATACATGAAAATGTAAAAGGATGATTGATTAAGACAGAGAATGACAAAACAAAAAGGAATGAGACCAATTAAACCAAGTGAATGTGTGAACCTTAAACAGTCTTGAGAGTTTTACTGGTGAATTGACAGTTGTGGTTGCTTAATTTTTATTTTTGTTACATCATAAAAGAACATGAAGATGATTGATACATTTGTTTGTGTTAATTCGGAACCCAAGGTCAAATAGTCAACCTTTATCTTATTAGAATCTCATTTTTTTTATATATCCCCTTTGGGCCAAGAATTATTTTTTTAATATTGCATCTTAACTATTTCTGCCGGTTGACTCGAAACGCCTTCGTACGTCTACGTCACGCTTACGTCCAGAGTCCTTGCGTTCGCGTATGCTGTCCCTGTGATGAACACCTAAAACACAAAGACAATGGGTGCCCTAGCGACCATTTGCACTCAGACGCTCAAGACAGTACTAGGGCTAGGAAACACCAAAAACTGTATATTCTTGCTCTTGTGTGTGTAACAGCGCAAAAGGATTCTCCCTGGCCAAGTTTGTTAACTTACTATTTATAGACTGAAAACTAGGGTTTCCTATTTACCTGAAATGGGCCTTTCTGATGGGCGAGCCCAGCACTGTTGTTACCTTACTCTTAGGATAACCTAGCACGTGGGGTCCCTTACTGGAGTGCGACCTTTGACGGGATGACCACCTGGATGCCTTCTTGTGCACCTGATCTCTAGGATCACCCGCCTCTGAGAGTGCCCTAGCTGTTATCCATGCAGGCAACTCACCCCTGATCGTGGCCCTGGCTGGCCATATTCTTCCTACACCGTCCCGGGGCGTTAACCAAAAGTCAAAGTCAAAGTCAACACATGGTGGGACCGCTCGAGGGCCCCAAAGAAGGGAAAGAAAGTCAACAGGTTGACCGCTTGGGGCATCGCAAGGGTAGGGCGTCGCCGAAGAAAGGCGTCGCCTCGCAAGGGCGTCACCCAAGAAAGGCGTCGCCTCGCAAGGGCTCGCCCAAGAAAGGCGTCGCCTAAGAAACAGTCAAGTTAAGACATCGACGGTGTTACCCCCCGATACCCATGGGTAGGAAAGACCATGGAGGGGGCAACACCGTGAGGAAGTCTCAGGCCCCGATGGCTCAGAACAACAACACATGAAATGCCATCAACAATGATGGCATTTCATGTGTTCTTCTTGAATCAAAGTAGTAAAATGGATGCGGAAGCAATGGGTGAGTGAAACAAAGCCCTCCTAGGAGTTGTGATGGCTTTGAAGGTGCATGATGAGTATGAATTTAGAGAGGTTCGGCCAGCTCTATGAAGAAAGGTGAAGGGAGTGAAGTTTATAGCCTAGATTTCTAGGAGAAGTATAGCTAGTGCACAAAATGGGCAGCATAACAATACTCAAATAAACTTCTCCAATACAAAGAGATAGCCTTCCTATTTATAGGCTATTTGGGCTTAAATGTTAAGCTACATTTCTAAGGAAAAGAAAACCAAAATTAAATCTAAATTCTAAGCCATGTGCCATGCAATGACCGGCCACACAACCCTAGGTTCTAGAAGGTTTCCTTCACAAAGTTCTTTCTACACTACCTATCTTACTAAGTACCCCTAATGGGCCTTTTATGCAACAAAGCCTCTTCTCTCCCAAACCGTAGCTTTGGCCCTTGTGTGTGTGAAGCTAGACGGTCTAGGACTCTTCATAGATGCTCCTCATGTAGCCTTGGACTAGACGCTCCTCATCATGGCTAGACGCTCCCTTTGTGAGGCTAGACGCTCCTTGTGAGGCTAGACGCTCCTTTTGGAAGGCTAGACGGTCTTGGTCTTGGAAGCTTGGCTTTCATAGTGTGGTGAGCTTGGGCCTTCCTCCATCATCCCCTCCCTCTTGAAAAGGATTTGTCCTCAAATCCAAGGCTTTGCTTAGGAGGTGGTTGTGGCTGGATGGTGTCCATCATCTCCTCCGGCTTGAGAAGATCTATCCTCAGATTTGCATTCTTGATCTCGGATAGCAGCCTCTTGCTTCGTCAAGGTGTGTCCTCCCGGATCAAATGGCAATCTATGTGACCCTTGAAACAAAGCAAAGGAGTTAGGGTGATCTTTTGAAAAACAAATAAATGTGGGAAGTTGCCATTTTTGTTTTTCTTTTGTTGTGGCCAACTTCTCACAATACCTCCCTTTTGAGGGTTGTAGGTGCCCTCTAATCCTCTTATGTTTTCTAAAATTTTCAAAAGGAGTTACTTTTCCCTTAGGCATAATCTTTTTAAGACAGAGTAACAACTTTATAAAGGCAAGAGGACATAGAACACATACAACTTCGAATGGAGAAATATGAGTAATTTTGTGGATTACTCCTTTGTATGCATGCTTATAAGGGAAAGGATTCTTATCCCAAGATTTGTGAGTGTCTCTCATGATTTCGTGAAACATAGAAGAAAGAGCTATGTTTTCAAATTTTGGAGCTCTATCTATTATGTTGGAAAATAAATCATGGAGGCTTGTCACATTTCTTAGGAAGAGGTTATCCACATCCTTAAAGAAAGAAAAACCCTTTGTTGTCCTAGGAAGCGCCAAAATGGAATGTGTGTCTTCCCAAAGATCTTTTACAAAAGGTGAAGGAGGATAGAGTTCGTAGGACGTTGCTTTAGGTGTAGTTTGAAAACAAGAATTGTACCTAAGGTAATGTCTTTGAACTTCTTTTCTCATGGGGGACAAAAGTTTTCCTTTTAAAAGCTCTAGAGTTTTATCAACTCTAATTTGTCCCATGAGTTCTCCTTCATGAAGAATTTCTCTTTTATGTGTGAAGGTAGTCTCGTTGATACAACCTTTGTTCATGGAAATTTCAATTTTTTGCAAAGGTTGTCTCAATAAGACATGACAAGTTTCTTTAGGCACTACTTCACATAAAAAATTGTCTTTGTAGATGCCTATAGATGACTTGACCTTCACTTGGTGATATCTTGGCATGTATGTAAAATAATCTACTATATTTTTATCTATGCAAACCTTTTTTAAGGATTCTTCTTTTTTTTCTAGGCTTGCAAGTGTTCCTTTACAAAAGGTAAGGCTAGGTTGTTCAACAAGAGGTATATTTTCAAATGTATTTTCAACTTTTCCTTCTTGTTGAATGACCTTGTGGGAAGGAACACTCTTCTCCCACACCTTTTGTTTTCCAAGGGTTTTCTCTTGCTTTTCTATTTTTACATTTTCTTTACTCTCACTAGCTTCTTTTTCTTGGCTACTATTCTCATCTTTGTCCCTTAAGATCATAGATCTTTCATTGAAACATTGAGATGCTAATTGATCATTGCCAAGGTATTCTAAACATGGAATTTCTCTAGCTTGAGTGTGAGAGATATGCTTGGTTAGGTTTTCTTGTCTCTCTTTCCTAGCTCTCCTAGGGAATTGTTGATGATATTCATTTTTCCTAAGACTTTCTTCCCCAAGATAATCATGATGTTTAGAGCTAGATGCATGAGAATGTAATTTTTTTGAAAATTGAGACTTCTCATTCTTTGCTTTAGTCAAAACATTAAGTTTAGTCTCACTCTCCAATTGTCTATATGCAATTGATTGCACAGTTTGTGAAACTTCTTTCAAAAGAGTTTTTAAAGATTTTAATTCACTTCCAATAGACTTTGTAGAATGAGAAGAAGAAGACATGGCTAAAGCTTTGTGTATACAAGTATTTTACCTTGAGAAAACTTAGGAAAGTCAAAGAAGGTAGTTTTCCAGGTAAGGGAGGTGAGTCACAGTGGACTACTTAAATACCAAGCCTTTGCCTTAGCCAAAAACTATCCCTCAATGTCCTCACACAAAGCTTTCTCTTAGTAAACCACTTGGAACACAATTAAGTTGAGAAATCAGATTTTAATGCAAGAAAACAATGCATGCTAACTAATTAACAAACCTAGACGGTTTTTAACAAAACTTAAACAAAATTAAACATGCAAAGCGTAGCTAACAAAGCAAAAGAAAAGCAAGTAACAATTACTAATCAAGAATGCTATACTATTCGGCCCTAGGTGAGGCTTCTTGGACACTTTGAGCCCTTGAAGACACACTCACCATCTAAAGCGTAGTTAACAAGGTAATTAACAATAAACCAAGTTGTAAAGGAGATAAGAAAACCCCCTTTGTTGTTCCTCTTTTTTTTTGTTAGTGCACTTTCTTTGTTGTCTTGATTGTTGATCTTCTAGGTGTTTGTAGTGTTTGTTTCAAGAAGCTTGTTTCGGCCTTAGCTTGACTCCTCCTTAGAAAGTTGGCTTTAATTCTCCAATTTCCAGCACCTATTCACAAAGGCTTAACCTTAAACCAAGTCAATTTCCATGCACATAAGCACCAAGAGAGAATTAATTTCCAGCACCCACAAAAGAGAGGTCAAGAAATGTACCGCCCTGGTGGTCGGATGCGATGACGTGGCATCCTGTTACAGTGTAGGCGTGTTGACAAGGGGCCAGGTTGACAGTTGGGAAGGAAGTCGGGAGGCACGTGTAGTCGCCGATAGTTAAGTTGGCGTGTTCCGATCTCCAGCTTACCAGAATAGGCGATCGACAGGTTGAGAACGAAGTCGCCAGATGCAGACTCAGGCGACCAGGCGGTCGGAGATCGCCAGAACAAGCACATCGCCGAAGTTAAAGGAGAAGCAGATTATGAAGGCGGCCGGCGAGACCACAGGGAAGGTGTATGAAGGCCCTACCTCGCCAGTTTCAGTAGGGATCGCACTCCTGAGTTAGCTATGCACTGGGCAGCACCATGCATAGGTAACTTAGCCAAAATGAGAGTAGAAGTAGCGCCAAGTCAGGGAGCCTCCAGATGATGGCACGTGTACGGTTGGATACGAGCCACGTGTCCAAATCAGTAACTGCCAGGAGAGAGAAAATCACCAGGTATATAAGAGTTCCTAACAGATTTCCTAAGGTACGCACGTTCAGTTCATACACTTTACGCTTGCGAGTGACAGAGCTGTTTGTGAGAGAGGTTTGCACGGTTCCAGTCCTTAGTATTTGGTGATACCGTCACTGACTTGAGCGTCGGAGTGCGATCGGCCGCAGCGGCGCCGTATCGTTTCTTTGCAGGTTCTTGAGATAGATCCAGAGGAGGAACGGAAGTGAGAAGCGGCGCGCACGTCGATCCTTTGACGAGGCATTCTCCAGCGCTCCGGTCAACAGGCAGGATCATCAGGCGCCCACCGTGGGGCCGGGTAAAGCGTGCTCCCATCCACAGCGTGAGTTCGTGGAGGTTTTGAGGTTTTCTGCGCGGGTTGTGTGCTGGTGCAACCGTCGTTCTTGGTTTCTCTGAGTTTTGTTCGGTGAAGTTTGTGTTTTAAACCGTTCGTTTGGCTTTTCGATCGGTGGATTCGAGTGCTTTCGAGTGGTTGTTTGGTTCGCGGAGAAACGGTGGTTTTTGGTGAGGCTGCGATTTTCTTCGAAGGCTCGCGGTGTTCTTGAAGTTCTTGCGCAGTTTCTTGAATCTTCTCCGATCGGTCGCTAGCTCGTTCGTGGTTGAAGTGTTATTTGCTGTATTTCTGTGGTTCGCTGAAGTTGATGAGAAAGATGAGGAGCAATCGTTCCAGTCACGTGGCTCCCGTCGCAGCTGAAGGCGACGCCACCATGACCATGGCGCAGATGGCAGAAATGATGCGCTCATTGCAGGCTACTGTGGAAGCCTCGCGCGTCGAGCAGGCCAGGATACATGAAGACCTGGTCGCCTCTCGCGCCAGGAACGAGGAGCTCAGCAAAGTAGCTGAAGAGCTACGTCGAGCTCTTCAGGAGCAGCAGGTTCGTTCTTCCGCTGAAGAGGTGGCACCGTCGACGCCGCCTCGTGTTTTCCCAATGCCTTTCATTCAGGCGATTACCGATACGCCAATTCCCACGAGCGTGGTCCCGGTTAAAGCTGTTTTTACTGGCGTGGAAGATCCAGAGGCTCATCTGACCACGTTCCACACACAGATGATGCTGTCAGGAGGGTCGGATGCTGTCTATTGTAAGATGTTCGTGAGCACGCTCCAGGGAACAGCGATGGAGTGGTTTGTGAGCCTGCCTAATGGCCACATAACTAATTTTCAGCAATTCTCGAAAATCTTTGTCGAGAAGTATATTGTGAACAAGGCACCGCCCAGGGTGTCCTATGACCTGTTTGATATAAGGCAGTACCATGGGGAGTCCCTCAGAGACTACCTCAATCGCTTCGGAGCGCAGATGGTCAGGTCGCCGGCCAAGGATGAAGAAATGCTGGTTTATGCCTTCAAGAAGGGCGTGCAGCCAGGGCCATTCTGCGAAGCCTTGATCAGGGCTCATCCAGCGACGTTTGCCGAAGTCAGGCGACTTGCGGTGGCTCACATCGCCGACGAGAGTGAGGTCACCGAGAAGAGAGGCAGTGTGGCTCCCATCAGGCCACGCGCCCAGACCAGGATCCAGCCACAGAGGGTGCTAGAAACGGCAGCGGCGGCCAGAAAGGATCAAAGGACTCGCTATCCTTACGATAGGAGAAACAAGGGAAGAAGCCAAGCGCGCCAACCGCCAGCACGCCAACAACCGGCACGCCGGGAATACAATCGCCCGCCTAAGCACAAATTTGTCATGGGACTAGCGGACCTGATAGCTATCCCTAACATATCTGCTAGGTTGAAGGCGCCCGAGAAGGTGGGCGACAAGGTGCTGGGGTCGAAGCCGGACGTCTGGTGCGAGTTTCACCAGTGCTTTGGCCACAACCTGGACTCGTGTTTGTCTTTAGGATACCAGCTCGACGATCTGGTTAAGAGCGGGTTCCTAAACGACTATCTGCTAGACAGAAGGACCGGAGGAGCGTCGAGTTCCCAGCCGGCAGGGGGAGAAGCCCAGCAACACGAGATGCCCATCCATGGGGAGATCCACACCATTGCAGGGGGTTTCTCAGGTGGTGGATGCACCGCGTCGCAGAGGAAAAAGTACGCGCGATCGGTGATGTCATTGGACATGTTTGAAGATCACTCGCCCGAAGTGGACATTACGTTCACCAAGCAGGATCTTCGGGACGTTGTGCCTCATGACAACGATCCCATTGTTATTTCGTTGATCACGGCGGGGAGGAAGGTCCACCGAGTTCTGGTGGATCAAGGAAGTTCGGCAGACGTGATGTTCTGGCCGACTTTCACGCAGTTGGAGTTGCCCCTTGACCAGCTAAGGCCCTATGGAGGGTGCTTGTATGGGTTCGCTGGCGACCAGGTGGAGGTCAGGGGGTACATCGAGCTGAGAACCACGTTTACCGATGAGGCTGGGTCGAGGACGGAGAAAATCAAGTACCTCATCGTAAACGCCCCTTCAGCATACAACATCCTGCTGGGAAGGCCCACTCTCAACAGGATAGGCGCAATTCCATCGACTCGGCACATGAAGGTCAAGCTGCCGTCCATGGAAGGGGTGGTAATCACGATAAAGTCTGATCAGAAGGAAGCGAAAAAGTGCTATGAAAATAGCCTGAAAAATAAAAGATCAGTGAGCTATGTTACAACCACCCCACCGCCCGGTGTGAAGCCCAGACCGCCGATAATGGAGGAGGCCGCTGGAAGGGACGTAGAGATGGTAGATGCTGAGCTGGGGGAGAGGAATGCTGCCCTGGAGGAGGAAGAGGCGCGGAATCGCCCGGAGGAAGCAAGGGAACTCGGAATCACCAAGGCGGTGATCGCCAGAGAGTCCAGGCCCAAACCCGTCGAGCAGTGGCTCGAGAAGGAGATCGGGGGAAAGGTTTTTAAGCTCGGAAGATCTCTGGAGGTCGATCTCCAGGACCAGATCGCCAAGGTGATTGAACGGCATCTGGACGCGTTTGCCTGGTCTGCTTCGGACATGCCCGGGATCGATCCCGACTTCTTGTGCCATCATCTGCCGATGGACAGCATGGTGAGACCGGTGCGGCAAAGAAGGAGGAAGTTTAACGAAGAAAGGAGGCAGGCGATCAAGGATGAGACCCAGAAACTCCTCGCTGCAGGCCACATCAGGGAAGTCCAGTACCCTGAGTGGCTGGCAAATGTCGTGCTGGTGAAGAAGAGCAACGGGAAATGGCGCATGTGCGTCGATTTCACCGACCTGAATAAGGCTTGCCCAAAGGATTCGTATCCTTTACCAAGCATTGATGCCCTGGTTGATAGTGCTGCAGGGTGCAAGCTGCTAAGTTTCCTGGACGCCTTCTCGGGCTATAATCAGATCAAGATGCATCCCATGGATGAAGAAAAAACAGCCTTCATGACGGAAAGGTCGTGCTACTGCTATAAGGTGATGCCGTTCGGGCTGAAGAACGCGGGGGCCACGTACCAGAGGCTGATGGATCGAGTACTTGCACCGATGCTGGGAAGGAACGTGCAAGCTTACGTCGATGACATGGTCGTGACCTCGTAGGAGAAAAGCAAGCACGTTGCAGACTTGGAAGAATTGTTCACGACGATCGCCAAGTTCAAGTTGAAGCTCAACCCGGAGAAATGCATTTTCGGCGTGGAGGCTGGAAAATTTTTGGGTTTTCTATTGACTGAAAGGGGATAGAGGCCAACCCGGACAAGTGTGCCGCCGTCTTGGCAATGAGGAGCCCGACTACAGTGAAAGAAGTCCAGCAGCTGACTGGTCGGATGGCGGCCCTATCCCGCTTCGTGTCAGCGAGCGGAGAGAAGGGACATCCCTATTTCCAGTGTCTGCGGCGCAATAACAAGTTCGCTTGGACGAAAGAGTGCGAGGAAGCTTTCGTCAAGTTGAAGGAATATTTGGCGAGCCCGCCGATTTTGTGCAAGCCACTGGCGGGAATCCCTCTCAGGTTGTATTTCGCTGTGACTGAGAGGGCGGTGAGTGCGGTGCTCGCCCAAGACCAGGATCAGGCTCAGAAGCCTATTTATTTCGTGAGCAAGGTGTTGCAGGGCCCAGAAACGAGATATCAGGCCCTAGAGAAGGCTGCTTTGGCTGTGGTGTTTTCGGCGAGAAGGTTACGCCACTATTTCCACAGTTTCACAATACTGGTGATGACTGACCTGCCCATCCAGAAGGTCTTGAAGAAACCTGACGTTGCAGGAAGAATGGTGAAGTGGGCAGTCGAGTTGTCAGAGTTTGACATTAAATATGAGCCTCGAGGACCGATCAAAGGGCAAATCTTTGCAGATTTTGTAGTCGAGCTCTCTTCAGAGGCGACGCGGGTTGAAGGAGATGATTTCCGTTGGGTACTCTCGGTGGATGGATCGTCAAACCAGCAGGGTAGCGGTGCTGGAGTCATATTGGAAGGACCCAACGGCGTGCTGATCGAACAATCGTTGAGATTCGCCTTCAAAGCCAGCAACAATCAAGCAGAGTATGAGGCGCTGATCGCCGGGATTCTGCTGGCTAAAGAAATGGGAGCCAGAGTGCTGATGGCTAAGAGTGACTCGCTGCTAGTCACAGGGCAAGTAACAGGCGAGTTCCAGGCTAAAGATCCACAAATGGCGGCTTACTTGGCGTATGTGCAGGAATTGAAGAGTTCCTTTGCCTCTTTTGAAGTGGTGCATGTGCCCCGAGAACAGAATGCCCGAGCTGACTTGCTTGCTAAGCTCGCCAGTTCGGGCAAGGGGGGTAGGCAGAGGACAGTGATTCAAGAAACTTTGAAGATGCCGAGGGCATTTGTAGCAGATCACCTGGTCCTTCAGATAAGCAGGTCGACGGAGAGAGCAGCGAGAAGCCATAAGTCTTTGACGCAAGAAACCCTGAGATCGCCAAGAGTTAGAGCTTGTCGAGGGGAGAGGGTGGACGTGATGCAGGTCTGCGCTACCCACGAGCCAGACACTTGGATAACACAGTACAAGCGGTGCCTGGCAGATGGTCTCCTCCCGTTAGATCCAACAGAAGCTAGGAAGGTAAAGAAGAATTCCAGCAAGTATACACTGATTGATGGCGATCTGTACAGGTTTGGATTCACTCACCCACTCCTGGAATGCATACACGGCGAGAAGTGCACGAGGATTATGGCAGAGCTCCACGAAGGAATATGTGGAAGTCATGTCGGGGGTCGAGCTCTAGCCGCCAGGACTCTCCGTGCAGGCTACTACTGGCCATCCATGAGAGAAGATTGCAAGAAGTACGCCCAGTGCTGCAAACAATGCCAGCAGCACGCTGATTGGCACAAGGCACCTCCCGAGGAGTTGAAGTCGATCTACAGCCCTTGGCCGTTTCATACTTGGGGAATCGACATCCTGGGGCCTTTTCCACTGGCGATCAGGCAGATGAAGTACTTGGTGGTGGCGATTGAGTATTTCACCAAGTGGATTGAAGCAGAACCAGTGGCCCAGATCACCGCGCACAAGATCGAAGGCTTCGTATGGAAGAATATTGTGTGCCGGTTTGGAGTGCCTAAGCGCCTGGTATCAGATAATGGGACTCAGTTTGCGAGCCACCTGTTGAAGAAGCTTTGCGAAGGGGTCGGAATTCAGCAAGTGTTTGCATCCGTCGAGCACCCTCAGACTAATGGCCAGGTGGAATCGGCTAACCGGGTATTGCTGAGAGGTTTGAAGAGAAGGCTCGAGAAAGCCAAGGGAAGTTGGGCTGAGGAGGTACCCCGAATAGTTTGGGCATACCACACCACCGAGCAGTCAGGAACCCATGAGACCCCGTTTAGTTTGGTCTATGGGTGTGATGCCATGATCCCAGTCGAGATTCAGGAGAGCTCGCCGAGATTCCAGAACTTTGTGGAGGAAGACTCGAATGAAGAGCGAAGACTGAACCTGGATCTGCTGGATGAAGTCAGGGAGGAGGCAAGGCTGAAGGCTGAGGCGGTGAAGAGAAGGGTCGAGCGGAGGTACAACTCAAAGGTGATGCCAAGGCAGTTTAGAGAAGGCAATCTGGTGATGAGAAAGGCCCACCAGTACGAGATGGAGAACAAGCTATCACCCAAGTGGACTGGACCGCTCAGAATCACCGAGGCACTCGGGAACGGAGCCTATCGCTTGGAGACGTTGGAGGGGGGGGGGCGATTCTTCGTACCTGGAACGCCACACACCTGAAGTTGTACTATAGCTAAGAACTTTGTAAGTAAAGACAAACACAAATATTACATTGCAATGTCTCTGTAAAAACAGTTTTAAGGGGGCACTCTTTTTTCCCTAAGGAGGGTTTTTAATGAGGCCACCCAATAAAAGAAGAGTTTTCGAAGTATAAGGTGTTTTCAGATTGCATATGTGTTATTTCCAAAAAGTTTCGAAGAAAGACCTTGCCATTCGTACATGATTTAAGGCACGAGAAGATATGTCGCATGCTTTCTAAAGTTTTAAAGTCCTCATCGTTTTTCGGCGATTAGAGGCACCAGGTAAGGTTTTAAAGTCCTCATCGTTTTTCGGCGATCGGAGGCACCAGATGGAAGACCTCAACGCCCTCGCGCGTTTTGAGGCAAGTTAAAGACCTCCTCGCCGTTGAGCGAGTGCAGGCGAGAAAGAGAAAAAGTCCTCCGTGTTTCTGGGAGCGAGAAGATGTAACTCCCGGGGCAACGTAGAGGCAAGTTAAAGACCTCCTCGCCGTTGAGCGAGTGCAGGCGAGAAAGAGAAAAAGTCCTCCGTGTTTCTGGGAACGAGAAGATGTAACTCCCGGGGCAACGTAGAGGCAAGTTTAAGACCTCCTCGCCGTTGAGCGAGTGCAGGCGAGAAAGAGCAAAAGTCCTCCGTGTTTCTGGGAGCGAGAAGATGTAACTCCCGGGGCAACGTAGAGGCAAGTTAAAGACTTCCTCGCCGTTGAGCGGGCGCAGGCGAGAAAGGTCCTCAGTGCATCCAGGGGGGAGGAGATGTACGCCCTGGGCAAGTTGAGGCACCGGATAAAGTCCTTATCGCCGTTGTGCGAACTAAGGCCCATCAAAGACCTCCTCGCCGTCGAGCGAGTGCAGGCGTGAGAAAAGAAAGGTCCTCAGTGCATCCAGGGGGGAGGGGATGTACACCCTGGGCAAGTTGAGGCACCTGACAAAGTCCTTCTCGCCGTCGAGCGAGTTAAGGCCGTTTAAAGTCCTTCTCGCCGATGAGCGAGTTCAGGCGAGTAAAAGACCTTCTCGCCTGTGCGCGAGTATAGGCGAGATAAAATCCTTCTCATCTTGAACGAGTTCAGGTATGGCGAAGAGGGTGGAAGAAGCTTGAAGGGTGGCTAGGGTAGGTTCGAAGAGAACGCCTAGCCAGCCAGTCTTTAGCTCTGAGGTTCAGGGGAGGTAAAGGAAGGTCCCAAAGGGCATTTCTGCCTCAGATAAAGAGATGACTGCCAAAGCCTGAGGCTAAGGAAAGTTGGTGTCGCCAAGAGGTCTAGGTGATTGCGAAAGTTCAAATACGGCGAGAAGGTTGAAAGACTTGTTTGATAAAGCGGGTCAAGTGGGACGTTGTTTGAACCAATGATTGAATCACAGTTCATTGCTTGGAACTTTTCTTACGATCAGGTTAGTGCCTCAGGGGTACAAGTTGTTTAAAGCGATTATTACTTAAGTTCGAATTGGCTCGAAGCGGTTACGCCAAAGGTCATGTTTGCGAAATCGTTAAGTTAAACGCAGCAGAGTTAAACATACAAAGAAAGTAAAGCACTCAAGAGAAGTCAGAAGACATATCCAAATTTTGCTATTGAAGTAAATGGCTGTTCAAAATATATGTGCAAGAGTTTTTACAAGATAAAATACAAGTGAATTCATAAAGAGGCAGATGGGGTAGAGTTGGTTGAGCCTTCGGCGGGAACGACTTTCCCATCTACCACTTCGTTGTCTAACGACACCATGCTAAGGTCAAGATCAGGGAAGAGGCATGCAAACTGTTCTCGAGCGGCATCAAACCCAGCAACCAGAATCTGAGCAGAGCTTAGCTTAAGTTCTTCGATTTGCTTTTGAAATCCTTCAACTTGCTGCTTAAGCTCCTTGTTCTGCTGCTCCAGCTCTTCGACCTGTTTTTGGAGTTGTTTGTTGGTCTCTTGAGCTTGGAGAAGGTCGTCAGCCACCTTCTTAGATTCTTGGGATGGTAGTGATGATCCCAGTGGATTGGACTTAAAGGGGGAGGTGCTGGAGGCGCCACCCTTTGCAGACTGTGCGCCAAGGCGAGCCTTCAAGGACCTAGCCAATTCAGCCCTTGTTGTAGAATCCATCACCGATGCTGCACCAAGGCAAACAAGCAACAAAGGTTAGTTAGGGGGGAAGTATCAAATATATATGGCGATACATAAAAGTATGGAATCAATATTTGAACTCAGAACCAGGCACATGATTCAATTCTACTACTAAAGTAAATTTACAGAGCAACAGCGCACATGGAGATTAAAACATACAAACATTGATCACCATAATTGGAGAGAAGCACGACTAAGAATCAGATATGAAGAAAACAAGTATAGGATGAGACTCCCTACCAAAGTATGAAGAGAGGGTGTCGGCCTTAAACTCGCGAGAAATCAATGTTGGGGTGTGGAAGATGACTTTCAGGCCAGCCAACGCCACACAGACCTCCCTGTCTGCGGAGGCCAACTCATCCAAAGACTTAGGTTTGGTGGGATTGGGCTTCTCCGTCCAATATAGGGGAAAGCCATCCAGGGCTGTAGGGTTGTGCTTGGCGCAACACACCCTGAAGAAGTTACCCTTCCAACCTTTGAAGGAGTTTTGGAAGAGGGTGAAGAGGATCATGCTGGCGACCCCGGAAAAGCTCACCCAAAGACTTTTCCCTTGCTTTTTTACTTCAAAGAAGTGGAGGAAAACATCCACTGATGGTGGGATGCCCAGGTACCCACACAAGATTTGGATGTAGTTGGGCAGGGGCAACGTTGACCTCTGTGAGCAGCTCCCTCTCGAAGGGTGTGAATGGGAGGCGCAGACCAATGCGTTTGAATACCGCTTGGAAGAGGAAAAAGAAAGGCTTTCCCCCATTGGACCTGTCGTCCACACAAACTGGCTCCCCAGGGGTGCCATGGCGAATAGAGATATGAGAATCGTGGGTTTTGCAAAAGGAGTTAAAGTTGTATAACCGCAGGTCACCCAGGTGATTCTCTACGTCTTCAACGGTGGTCAGTTTGGTGCATTCGTTCAATAGCTCTTCGGAAGCCCATGAATAGAGGGCCTTGTAATGAGCACTTGGGGGAGGGGGATTGGGAGTTATTTTTGTTCGCGCCATGGATGGATGAAGAGCTGAAGAAAGAAGAAAAGGCAAAGGTTTAGCAAAGAGGGCTCGAAGAAGCAAACGGGGAAGAAAACCCTAGGAAAATCCTACCCACATGGAAAGGAGAAGAACCGGGAAAAAACGAAGAAAACAAGTAGAACACAGAAGAAGAAAAACCGTAAATACAGTAAAGAGAAGGAGTCATCGAAGAAGAAAAATCGTAGCTTTGAGTGATCGGGTTAACGAAGAGTGGGGTGCGAAGAAAGAATGTAGAGAGAGAGTTTCAGAGAAGGTGAACAGTATGAGAGAAATGAGAAGTGATGAAACAGTGCTCTAAGCGCGCATTTTTTGAAAGGTTATAACGTTAACTCGAAGAAACGCTAGCGACGCACACCCTCAGCCGTTGGATCGCACACGTGTCGAAGGATTAAGCGCTAACTTGAAGCGCAAAGGGCACCAAGCGCTGGCCGTGCAATTGAGCCACGTGTGAAGAGATGAGGGCATGACCCAAAGCGTCAACTTTCTAGCTCAGAAAAGGTCACCTCGTCAGAACACTCGAAGGCATGTCACATCCGCCGTATAGAGAATGTCACGTCAGCTGATCAGAGAATGACACGTCATCAGAATGCCACGTGGACAATAGGGCGAAGCCTTAGTCTTTTTGCTGAAAACAAGTTATCAGTTCAAGACTAAGAGGCTTGTGTACCGTCCCGGGGTGTTGACCAAAAGTCAAAGTCAAAGTCAACACATGGTGGGACCGCTCAAGGGCCCCAAAGAAGGGAAAGAAAGTCAACCGGTTGACCGCTTGGGGCATCGCCAGGGTAGGGCGTCGCCTCGCAAAGGAATCGCCTAAGAAAGGCGTCGCCTAAGAAAGGCGTCGCCCAAGAAAGGCGTTGCCTCGCAAGGGCGTCGCCAGGTTAAGAAACAATCAAGTTAAGACATCGACGGTGTTACCCCCCGATACCCATGGGTAGGAAACACTATGGAGGGGGCAACACCTTGAGGAAGTCTCGGGCACCGATGGCTCAGAACAACAATGAAGAGAAGAGAAAGGTGGCTTCAAGGCCATAGTTCTAGTACCAGTAGGGAGTAACCTCACTCGTGAAGTACCCGCGCCACCTCAGGGAGACCCCCGGAACAGATACAACCCATGAGAGGGTCATGCTCAGGGGTGAACCAGGTGCATGGTGCAAGAGGAAGGTAGATACACTCCCGGGGTGAGGGACTAGAGGTTGGGGCGCATGAGTTGGCATCCAGGAAGTCACCCCGCGCGCCAGAAGCACTTCGAGGAAAGAGGGCTCACGCAATGGAATAACCCTAAGTTGGGTTACGGCACTGAGGGACCCTCTACACAGAATAACGATCAAGTCAGCAGAGCACGTGGCAATAAGCACGTGCTCATTAAATGTTTCAGTGAAAGTTTGCCAAGGTACGCGTTAATTCAGTTAAGATTCGAACGTTCCAAGGAATATTTTTATACGCTTTCAATGCGCTTTAACACGTTTTAAACACGAGGGATGTATAAAAAGGGACCTTGGGGCATTTGAAAAGGGATCGGAGTTTTGACCTAATTCTCGCAGTTTTACATAGAGCACGAACCCTAGTTGTTTTCGCTGCGCACCCACTGTGAGCACAAGACGATTAGGGCAACACAGTTTGGTTATTGAGTATAGTTTTCGACCATCTTCAGAGGGTGTGTCACCTTTGATGTTTCTCGCTAGCTGACTTGATCGTCGAAGTGCAAACGGCCGCGAGGGGGCCCCTTTGTTCACTTCTTTTCAGGTATCATAGACGGAGCATAATGAAGGTGCCCTAGCTCGCAAGGACGAGCCATGCGCAAAGACGACCTTGGTCAACCGGCGGTAACACTTCCAGTGGCTTTTATACTTAGTGTCACGCCTGAATGGGTCGTCCATTCTACATGCATGGGCACTCGTGACCTAGGCTCCTCCCTTACTGATAACTTGTGTGTGATCTAGGATCCACATCTCGTGGCCCATCTCTACTGTTTGGATCTCCAATGCCCGATCTCTCCACACTGTTTAGTGGCAAGTCGGTACATCCTGATGACCGATGTCTGACCACTCTCAGCTCCTTGGCGCACGTGCTTTGCGAGGTACTGGCCCGCGCTGCTCGTGGGACTCGCTTACGTGGCACCAACATTACCAGTGGTTAGTCAACGCCCGGACTGGTCGGTACACAAGCCCCCCATCCTTGATCATTAACTCTTTCAGCGAAGAGGCTAAGTCCTTGCCCTCGGTGATCTACGTGGCTATGTGCCACAGGACGTAAATACGGCGCCAAAGTGACGTCTTTCCGGACCTGTCTTATCTGTGCACACGTGTCTTGATCAACGACTAGGGTTTAACGTCGCTTACGCTTCTTCGTTTGCTTTTAAACTCTGGAAAACGCGCGCGTCTAATTTCTTGTTACATCATTCTCCGAAACCTTTATCGTTTCGCCTTCTTCCCCAAGCATTCTCACACTCCCCCGCGTGTTTCTGTTTTCATTCGCTATCATCTGCAGGTATGAATACTGACTCTCATTTATCCCTGTTTACTTGGTTCTGGATAACTGCCTGTTTGCTTAATCTTCGTATCGATTACTTTCTGTTTTTGGGGTTCCTTTTGATTCAAGAACCCCTAATCTCTAGAAGGTGTTGTTTCTTGTCACTGTAGCGTCGTGTTTGCTGATGGAAACCGTCCAGCCTCAAAACTTTCGGCCAAGAAGATAGACGAAGATCGAGCTTTAATGAAGAGTTTGTAAAGTCTTTTTCTTCTTCTTAGCCTTGTAAAAATTGTATAGAGTAGTTAGGAAGTTTTGGGCCTTGAATTTTGGGCCAAAGTAGAGAAAGATGTAAATAGAAAACAAAGTAATGTGTAAAATAGTAAAAGAGGGGAGCAAATAGAAATGTAGGCAAGGAAGACATGAGTCTCCACATGTCTTCTTCTTAATGGAGAGGATTTGCACCAATAAGGTGGTGACACTTGTCACACTCTCATTTGAGAGTTTTTGAGAGACTTTATCCTATAAATAGGAGTCTCTTATACATGTATTTCTTTAACTTGGAATTAGTAATGAAATGTTGCCTAATTTTGGCCATTCTACTTGTTCTTAAGTTCTCCCTAGGTTAGTCTCCTTCAAGACTTAGCCTAGACTCTTTCCTAGTGAGTTGGCCTCACCTCTCACTCTCACAAATTCCTACTCCACTTCAATCCATGGAAACTCCTCTTGAGTTTCTTTAATGCTTCCGCTCATCATATCTCCTTCATCATTCATCCAAAGAAGAAATTACAAAGATCATTACTAGAAGAAGATCGTTTTTCCATCATTTGCGCTTTTCTTTCGCACATTCGCATGGTTTATCTCCATATTTCTTGAACTTTGTGTGCAGGCATGGGTTTAACCGAGGAAAAATGGGTCAAGTTAACTGATATTCTCACTCGTTTTCACGGGGTTTCTAGGTACGTGGGCACCTCTCTCCAGCATGCCCGCGCCCTCGCTGCCGCTGCGTCTTCACCCATTCCCTTCAATCTTGGGGTTTCGGTCCCTCTTCCCGCCGTCCAACCATCTCCCACTTCCCTCTCTTGCCGGGGTAAAGCCGTGGTGATTGAGTCAAACGAGGATTCTGCTAAGGGGTCAATCTACAAGAAACCCAAACCTACACCGGTGATGGTTTCTCCTTCGTCTTCCTCCGATCACTCTGTCTCCCCCCAGGGTCGCACAACCAGTGCTTCTCTGCTCCCTGATCTTGGTGAAATCGGTGCCTCTCCCTCTTCTGTCCCTGAACTGCCCTTTGTGCTTCAACATGCCATTAAGGGCTTTCAGCAAGGGGTGACTGTGGACTTGGATGAAGCTGCTGTCAGGAAGAGACTGGGTTTCAACTTCGGGGCACTTCTCGCTCAGGTCCACGTTTCACTGTCCAGGGCTGAGTCGGGGAACTCTTCTTCACTAGCTCGCTCATTGGCCGCCTGCGAGGGTACTCTGAGAGAAGAGTTGGTCCATTTCTCGAAGCTACTCCACGCCAAGCGCCAAGAGGTCACTGCGCTGGAGGTGAGAGTTCTGTCCCTGCGGGTTCGGGTCTTTGAGCTGGAAGAGGCTAAGGAGGAGTCTAAGGCCCAGATTACGGGACTTGAATGAAGGTCCGCCAAACTTGAGGTGCAGTTGGATCAAGCGAAGGCCGAATTTCGTCAGCAAGCCAAGAGGTTTGAAGAAGCTGAGGCCGACCTGACTGGAAACGTCCTGGATGCTTACAACGAGGGATTTAAGGATGCTCTTGCTCAAGTTGCCTGTGTGCATCCAGGAGTGGACACTACCCCTTTTTCCACGTCGAACTTGGTTGACAATGGGAAGATCGTTCCCAGGGTCCTTCCTTGACTTATATTGGACTGATGCACAAACACTTTTATCTGCTTGCTACCTTTACTGTCTGAACTTATATCTGCTTTATTTCTATATGTCAAACTGCATTTTGATTCTCATAACTGCTTCTGTCGTGGTGCCTTGCGCCAAGACATTTCCTCTAGTGTTCTGTTGCCTGCCCCCTTTGTCGTGTGGGGAGGCTTTTACTGTGAACTGGATCGTTCCGCCTTGGCATTCTTTGTAAGGGAAACAAACTCTTAACTGCCCTCGGCTTCACTCAAAGGCGCGAAGGATTTACTTGGCGAATTATTTTGTTTTCCTCGGCACTTTCACTTACAAGGGGAGGTGTTCTCTCACAAACCTTCCTCTCTGTCCATAAGGTTTCTAGCGCAGAGGAAATTAGTTCCTAACTGACCTCCGCTTCGCTCGAAGGCGAGGAGGATTTATCTTGTAACTATTAACTGACCTCTGCTTCGCTCGAGGGCGAGGAGGGTTTAACTTGTAACTATATAACTGACCTCAGCTTCGCTCGAGGGCGAGGAGGATTTATCCTGTAACTATTAACTAACCTCAGCTTCGCTAAAGGGCGAGGAGGATTTAACTGATAACTATTACGTTTAACCTTGGCGCTCTCACTCGAGAGGGGAGGTGTTCTCTGCAAACCTACCTCTCCGCCTACGAGGCTTCTAACGCGAGGAAAACAACTGCTTGACTAACCTCAGCTTCGCTCGAGGACGAGGAGGATTTAACTGATAACTATTATATTTAACCTTAGCGCTCTCACTCGAGTGGGGAGGTGTTCTCTGCGAACCTACCTCTCCGCCTACAGGGCTTCTAACGTGGGGAAAACTACTGCTTGACTAACCTCAGCTTCGCTCAACGGCGAGGAGGATTTAACTGATAACTATTACGTTTAACCTTAGCGCTCTCACTCGAGTGGGGAGGTGTTCTCTACGAACCTACCTCTCCGCCTACGAGTCTTCTAACGCAAGGAAAACAAGTTCTTAACTGACCTCAGCTTCGCTCAACGGCGAGGAGGATTTAACTGGCGAACTATTTCGTTCAACCTTGGCGCTTTCACTCGAGAGGGGAGGTGTTCTCTCACGAACATATCTCTCCGCTCACAAGACCTCTTACACAAGGAAAACAAGTTCTTAACTGAATTGTACAAAACTCGGGAAAAATACTTCAATTATCTGGGACCTCATTAAAAAACCCTTGTAAGGGAAAAATAGTGTCCTCTAATACCACGCACAATATTCCTGTTTAACTGAAATAAACTTGTAGTCAGCTACGTTCCGTGTACAAGGAATCGAGCCTTACTTCAATGCCTAAACATGCGTGCTTCATCCCCAAAGATCTTTGTTTTCCTGAGGGAATTGGTCCACACAGGGGAGAGTGGGTGCGATGGTACCTGAAGTTTCTCTCCAGGCTCTTAGCATACGCTGCTTCCCCTGGGTGTAAGACCTTGAAACTGACCCTGTCTTTGTTCGGGGGCCGAACTGATCGCCTAGTCGATCATCACTGGTTATCCCGATTCCGGACTCTATGGTCTTCTCAACTGGGGCTTGCACCGTTTGACCGGGAATGTTGCTTAAGTTGGAGATTCTCTCTCCAATCTCTCTTTCCCCAGGGTCGCCAAACGGATCATATTTGGCCCTACGGGCGATTTCTGCTATGGCCTCGTCGGGTTTGGAGCGGCTGGTCTCGGGCAGGGGACTCTCTTAATGTACGGTGGTCCATTAGTGACCATAGATACCCCTCACCTTGCTTTGAGGCTATTCTCGTAGCATCGCTTGGCCTCCTTCTGATCTGACTTGATGGTAATCACCTTTCCTGTCAGGTCCGGTAACTTCATCTTCATGTGCCTTGTCGACGGCACCGCCCCTAACCTATTCAGTGTTGGTCTGCCCAACAACATGTTATAAGCAGAGAAGGTGTTAATGACAAGGTACCTGATGCTCTCCGTTCGTGACGCGGTACCATCTCTGAAGGTGGTCCTCAGCTCCAAGTATCCCCGCACCTCTACATGGTCTCCTGTGAAATTGTAAAGGCAGCCGCTATAGTGCCTTAGCATGTCGGGGGATAGTTGTAGCTTGTTGAAAGTCGTCCAGAACATTACGTTTGTCGAGCTTCCCTGGTCCACTAGCACGCGGTGCACCTTCCTTCCTGCGGTTACCGCCGAGATCACCACTGGATCGTTGTCATGGGGCACAACGTCCTCTAGGTCGGCCTTAGTAAAGACCAGGTCTACATCGAAGGCGTCGCTGGTTCTCTGTGCTTCTACCGACATCACCGTTCGTGCGTACCTCCTTCGTTGAGAAGCGGTACAGCCTCCGCCTGAGAACCCTCCCGCGATGGTGTGGACCTCACCATGTACAGGGACTTCGTTTCCCAGGCCACCCCCTGTTGCCGTCGTGTCCTCGGTCCCCTGTTTTTCTTGCAGATAATCTCTTAGGAGATCGTTCTTCACCAGCTCATCTAGCTGATGTCCAGTGTTAAGCAATTGCGTATGGGGTGGCCGTATGCTTGGTGGAACTCACACCCTGCGTTCTTATTGGGCCCGAGCTTCTTGTCGGTCTTGGGAGGCACCTTCAATCTCTCCGTTATGTTTGGGATAGCGATGAGGTCTTTCAGCGCTACTATGAAGTCGTGCCTTGGCGGCGCGTTATCTCTCCCTCACCCCCTCGTATTGGGCCTTTGATAGGGCTGCTGCTTCACGGGGGCCTTCATCTCTATCGTCGCCTCGTGGACCCTTAGGGCTTGAGGGTGACCTGCTGCACGTGGCCGCGTAGGGACCACGCATGTGCGCTTTTTCACTAAGTTCCTCCTCCGCCGTGATATGGACCACCGCGTGGCGCTTTATCTCGGCGAAGGTCTTGAGGTGGTTCTTGATGAGTGACTCACTGAAGGGTCCTGGCACGATGCCCTTCCTAAACGCGTGCACCATCATCTTTTTTCTGTGAGGTTCAACCTCACCACTTGCGCTCCAAAACGGTGGAGGAACTCCTTCAAAGACTCTCCTTGATACTGTTTTACGTAAAAGAGGTCGTAGGAGACTAACCGGGGGTGCTCGATTCGTGAGGTATTGTGCCCTGAACAACTTTGTGAGTTGCGGGAACAACGTTACATGGCCTTCAGGGAGGCTCATGAACCACTTCATCGTTGTTCCTGTCAAAGTGCTAATGAACAGCTTGCATCGCACCGCATCGGAGCCCCCAACCAGCATCATCTGTGTATGGAAGGCCGCAAGGTGGGCCTCCGGGTCTTCCATCCCATTGAAGGACACCTTGGGCCCTCACGAGCATGGCTGGTATCACCGCCTCCACAATCTCTGTCGAGAACGGTGTCGAGAATTCTCTGGGTGGCGTCACAGGCCCCTGATCTGCAGCCTCACGCTCAGTCGTGTGGGTTTGCAGGTTTCTCTGCAACTCCTCGTTCATGGCTTGCGACGCAACCAAATCAGCTTGGATGCGTTCTTGATTTGCTCTTGACACGACCATTTCCTCCTGAAAGGCTCTCATCATCTCCATAACCTGCTGCAGGGTGAGGCCCTCACCCCCGTTTGGTGCAGCAGGTCCTTGCCTCGTACTTCTCATCTTTTGGACCTTCCTGGTTCTTGCTGGTGGGATAGTTTTTTGTATCGTGCCCCATGGTGGGCGCCAAATGTTCCTGCCGCTTGACTCGAAACGCCTTCGTACGTCTACATCACGCTTACGTCCAGAGTCCTTGCGTTTGCATATGTTGTCCCTGTGATGAACACCTGAAACACAAAGACAATGGGCGCCCTAGCGGTCGTTTGCACTCTGATGCTCAAGTCAGTACTAGGGCAAGGAAACACCAAAAACTGTATACTCTTGCTCTTGTGTTTGTAACGGCACAAGAGAATTCTCCCCTGACCAACTTTGTTAACTTACTATTTATAGACTGAAAACTAGGGTTTCCTGTTTACCTGAAATGGGCCTTTCTGATGGGCGGGCCCAGCACTGTTGTTACCTTACTCTTAGGATAACCTAGCACGTGGGGTCCCTTACAGGAGTGCGACCTCTGACGGGATGACCACCTGGATGCCTCCTCGTGCACCTGATCTATGGGATCACCCGTCTCTGAGAGTGCCCTAGCTGTTCACGTGCCATGCATGCAGCTCACCCGTGATCATGGCCCTGGCTGGCCATATCCTTCCAGTGGCTTTTATACTTTGTGTCACGCCTGAATGCGTCGTCCACTCTACATGCATGGGCACTCGTGACCTAGGCTCCTCCCTTACTGATAACTAGTGTGTGATCTGGAATCCACTTCTCGTGGCCCATCTCTACTGTTTGGATCTCCGATGCCCGATCTCTCCACACTATTTAGTGGCAAGTCGATACATCCTGATGACCGATGGCTGACTACTCTCGGCTCCTTGGCGCACGTGCTTTGCGAGGTACTGGCTCGCGCTGCTCGTGAGACCCCCTTGCGTGGCACGAAGATTACCAGTGGTTAGTCAACGCCCGGACTGGTCGGTATATTAACCTTTAATGATATATTTTCCTACCCTTTAGCATGTTTAAGGAAGAATAAAATAGATGCAATACATATAGAAAAGGGAATTGTTGGTTCTGATTGTGAAAGCGAAAAAAGTTGAAAATAGGAAGAATCTTTTCCTATTAATGAAAAAAAAAAACGAAAAAATAAAAAGAAAATAGAAAAGAAAAAAATTCATAATGAAAATCATTAAAGTTAGAAAGAAAATGAGGAAAAAGGTGGAATCAAAAGAAAATGGTGATTAGATAACATATATGTTCCTATAATTGAATTATAGGTATGTTCTTCTTCTTTAAGATGTGCATTTTGTTATCTATGAAAAACCAATATTTTTTTGCAAGCCCAACCTCATTACAACACTGGAAAAGACCTCAAGATTCATGTTTTTAATATGCTTTTGATTTGAAGATGAAAAGAAAAACAACTGTGATTTTTTATGATTAAGTGAAAATAGAGAGAAACACTTACATGTGAGCATATGAGAATAAATTCCTTGATGAATTATCATTTATTTGTTTTGATTTGATCCTAGAAGTTAATTGTGTTTATATTTTTCTGTATTTGAATTTAGAAACATCATAAGTTTCTAATTTAATCTATTGTTTAATAAATTAAGTTGTTTTGAAATTTAACTTCAAATATATACTTTGCTTGAGGACAAGCAAGATTCTAAGTTGAGGATGTTAGAATATATGGCCTTAAACGAGAGGGGGGTGAATTGTTTAAAGGGGGTTTTTGAAAACTTTTTAAGCTAGAACAAAATCCTTTATATGAAACTCAATCAGAAATTCAGTTAGCCAAGATATAAAGCACAAAACAGCAAAGCACCAGAAAAACAATCGGTTGTTTCTTCGAAACAATCGGTTGTTTATACCAGCAAAGCAATAACAACTGAATTTAGATGAGTTTAAGTGAAAAAAGAGATACACAAACAGTTTATACTGGTTCACTCTTAAACCAAGAGCTACATCCAATCCCCAGAAGTCACTGGGCAATCCACTAAGCAATCAAATACAAATTACACACAAAACCACCAAAGAAGTGACCTTGAACCCTTCAAGAAACACACTTCCTTTGACACAGCACACACCAAGAATGTTGATCTTGACAACCTCAAGAGCACACAACACTCCTTGGCTTACAACACCAGAAATTACAAAGAATTCAGAACGAATTACACTTGTTTACAGAACAAACTGAAATCAATACACATGTAATCCTATTTCACTCTCTCTTGAGAATACCAAAGCTAAAAGTGAATATTCAAAACTTCAAAACAATCTTTCACAACTTAAAAACTCAAATATGTTTTAAACATAAACAAACTATTTATAGCTTTCAAAGATTGGTCAAAGCATTTAATATAGGACCGTATTCATTTGAAAATCATTTAAAGCACACTCAACTAACAAAACAACATTCTATTAGGATTTTCAAACAAACAATCGATTGAAATCACGAAACAATCAATTGTTTTGGTTTGACAGCAAGTCAACCAACCAAAACAGTTTTCAACCTTTTCAAAAACACCTAAGAGTAAAACAATTGGTTGTTTCGACAAAACAACAGGTTGTTTTTCAGTTAGTTTGAAAGACACTTTAATCTTAAAAGATTTTAAAAACACTTTAGCTTTAGATTCAACAAACAGTGGATTACACAAATAAACTACTCAGATCCTATCCTAAACACAACAACAACTCCAGCCTTGCATCAAACACTTGGATTTGGATTCTTCAAAGCCTTTGATCACTCTTGATCAACAGAGGAGAGTGACAAGTGCCTAATTTTAGTAATATTTCATATTAAAATATAGACACTTATGAGTATTAATTTCAAAAATAAATATAAAATAATTCCTAATTTATGAATTTATACCTTTTTACATATTTTATGATTTTTATTTGAATAAGAATATTTTATTCCCAAATTTGGTGTTAATTTC
Organism: Phaseolus vulgaris; assembly: GCF_000499845.2. Lineage (NCBI taxonomy): Eukaryota > Viridiplantae > Streptophyta > Magnoliopsida > Fabales > Fabaceae > Phaseolus > Phaseolus vulgaris. Next base: position 23,747,671 of record NC_023752.2, read on the forward strand.
AGGTTTTTAGGGAAGAATGGAAATGATTGGGCTAAAGAAGAATAATATAAGCTCAAGGGAGAAAGGTGGAAGGCCCAAAATGATAGAAGAGGCCCAAGCACAAGCCCACATGCAAGCCCACCAAAGGGTAGATTTGGGCCAACCATAGAGTTATGGCCAAGAGGATCCAAGAAGACGTTCTTTTACATGTTCAAATGCCATAAACTCTAGTGTAGAGTAGACTTTAATTTCTTGTCAAAATTAGCATAGGAACTTTATTTGTAATTTTCTTAGAATTAATTTTGGCACCTAAAACACCAACCTTGGTAAACTTAGAGTTTCTAAAAAAAACCTCTAAATTTACCAAGGCCGGTCTAGAAAGCCCATGGAGGGGGTGAGCATAAAAACTAGACACACCCCTCCCCATGTGCTCATTTGTGCACCCATGTGCCATGTGCACCCATGTGCTTCACATTTACATTTCATTTGGCTAGCATTAGGGTTGCATTATGGTCCTCCTTAGCCTATAAAAGGAGGAGCCTACACCTTGTATTTTCAATTTTATTGTGAGTAAAGTTATGCTGCCCATTTGTGCTCAACTTTGCTTCTCCCTAGAATCTTAGGCTCTAAACTTCAATTCCTTCATCTTTTCCCTTGAGCTGGCCGAACCACTTAATACCCATACTTATCATGCACCTACAAGATCAACACCACTCTTAGGAGGATCTTGCTCACTCTCATACATTGCTTCTGCCCCATACTCTACATTGATTCAAGAAGAACTTCATGAAAATGCCATCACAAAATGCATAAGTGCACAAAAAAACTCAAATGCGCTACTTAGAAAGTCACCTAACCTTATCAAATTATGTTAAATAGGGGGTTAAAGGCGTGCTAGATTGAGAGAAAAACACCATAGAGTGAAATGTAACCCAATTGGGAGAATGGAAGGTGCTAGAAGTATGCGTGGCTAGTTCTACCATTTGGGATTGGGAGTAATCTGCTCAAATTCTTATGTATTGAGGTGATATCTTATATATTAATATTCAATTCTTGATTGATTGTTGGTAATTGAGAATTTTAAATCTGATTGAGAGATAGTTTTAGGGATCGAACCTAAACATCAACACTTAACATATTTGAGTCTAGAGATAGACTTGAAATGTTAATTGCCATTAACGTTCGATTATGATTTCTAAGTTATTTTTATAAGTATGTGAGAGATTGATATTTAGGAAACATTTTTAAGAATTTTATATGCGAGACATCAATATAAATTAATTTTCTACGGGCATCAATTTCAGTCAAAAAACATAATATTGACATGCTAATCAAAATACATGAGAGTGAGAGAGATGAAACCTAATCCCTATTTTTCCATCTTGAAGCAACTAATTCTTTGTCTTTTTTCTTATTCATCATTGCCAACACACTCAATTCAACATTATTTTTATTGTTCTGTTCTATATTTAGCGATTATTGTACTTGATAATTCACTGTTACTTTTCCATCTTTTGGAACAATTATTACTTTTGACAAACGTGGTCCACTTGCCGTAAAAAGTCATCAGTTACAAGAAAACAACATCACAATACTAAACACAACTGTCTCCTTGAGCAAGAATAGTTATATGTACCTACATCGAATTTTTTCTGTAGAATATAACGAAGAGATTTATCGATCGAGATTAATTAAGTTATTTATATTATTCTACTTTAGAATTGTTTTATATTTAGTAAAATTAATATAGATTGAAATTATATGTATAGTTAATCATTAATTTGTATAATATTGCACCAGATAGGTTACAAGTGTTATTAAAAGGTTTGAAATTTTGATAGTAAATGCACATGAATTTGGTAGAGCAGTGCCATCACTATGTACAATGTAGAAATTGCTCCCTTTCCTTCTCCATACAATATGTATATGACATGACAAAATGGGCACAATGAAGGTGAATTATTTATCCATTATTAAATTACAAGACAGAAGAGAGGTGGCCATACTGTGTGGTTATGGTGTTGAATAATATAGTAAGTAACTTGAAACTTACCAAAAGAATATTAAACAACTTGGGGGGAATTGGTAGGTGAATGGACATGCAGTACAGGTATGGGAGTCTAATTAAGCAACTCATTATAGTGCTTCCAATACTTTCCAACAAAATTTTAAAGAAGTGAGGTTTAATGACACTTTCACTAGCAATTAAGTTTTAGTGGCACACAAAGGAATAAGTTTCCAATCTACATGTTAGCTGGAGTACATACAAGCCATGTGGCCCCAAAATTAGTTTACTATGAGGCTCATTCTACTTCCCAAGGGAAAATTAAATATATCTTTTCTGTCACTTTGCCATATTTTAATTAATCTGCATAAGCCATCTAACATTGATTTTGTACAAATAGTTCATAGGTTTTATAATATTCTATAATACTAATTAATATTTATTTGTCTTTACTTTATGGAAGAAAGGAGTGTTTAAGATGCCCCCAAGGAGACTCTTGTCTCACTATAAGGTTGATTCTAGAAGAGACCGGCTACTCACTGTGTCATGCAATTCCGAAGACATGTTGCTTCCACGCAGTAATTTTACATTTACTGGTAAGTAATAATAAGAAAGACAAATGATTCTGAAACCTTAAGGTCTATAATTTAATTTTTGAGAAAAGATTAACTTTACTTTACTTATTTATTTTCTGCATAAATTTATTACGGAATATATGTAGCTTTGATTAAATTTTGACCTATTTTTTGTGTTTTATTTTATCATTAAAAAATAAAATAAATTAAAAAAAACTTCAGAAAAGTGTTTTAACCTTTGTACAAATACTAAGAACTCTTCACAACTTTAACTTTTTGTCTTCTCTGTACCATAAGACTCAAATTTCTATGTAGTACAGAAGCAAAATTTCAGAATGCCTGATCACTTGATGATCCATGATTGGGCTTTCACAGATACTCATTGCATTGTATTTTCCAATCGCATAAAACTTGATGTACTGGGTAAGAATTGATGCTTGAAAAGCAGAGCCATATTTTCTTCCTTTATATCCGTAAAGCAAGCCAAGTAATAAATAATATTTTTTAATTAAATTTTTTTATTAATAAAGAATAAATAAAAATATTTAAAAAACACTTTAATTCTTATACAAAGACTAATACTATTCCAACCCAACCAAACATCATAGAAATCTTACATGTTTCTAATTGATATAATATCACAATGAAGATGAATGAAAGTGGAAGGATCACGAGACACTCTTACTGTAAAATGTATATAAAAAGCTAGAGGACCATAGTACTGGTAAATATACAAAGGTATATATAAGTTGTTTCGCAGAGTAAAAGTTTTACCATCTACATAATTTTCGGGACGGAGGTTACTTTTAAATAGAGTGACAATAAAAGAAAAACTTGAGGTGTATTAAATAGAGTGACAATAAAAGAAAAACTTGAGGTGTAGAGGAAAAGGGATGAATATTGATATACATGAAGAATATGTTAGTCATATATTTTTTAGTTATAAAATAACTACAAAATATTTATTAAATAAAAATTAATTTTAAAAATAAAATAATTAAGTATTATATTGATTAAATTAGATATCAATATATTAAAAAAACTATTAGTATTTGAATTAGTTTTTATTATTGATAAATAGTTTCTAAATTGGTATCTAATTAACTATTAAGGTTTTAGCTAACAATTTTAGAATTTAAATAATTGATAGCTAAAACTTTGATAGCTAATTAGTTATAAGTTTAGAAACTATTTACTAATAATAGAAATTACTTTAAATATCAATAATTTTTTTAGTTTCAAAAATAGTATCTAATTCAATCAATATAGTAATTAATTATATTTTTGTCTCTAAAATTAGATTTTATTTAATAATTTTCTAGTACTAGTAGCCGTTAATGCTTAGAATATGTGTAATAAGTGGATAAGATAAAATCCATTTTCAACGCTTTACCCTTGTGGAATTCAATGGTAAAGGGGATAAATGTGACCATATACGTGGATAGTCATTTTCTGGAATATATGAAATCAAAAGAAAAAGAATTAATTTAGGAATTTGATAGCTGAGGAAATATTTAGTACGACACAAATAAATTTGAGTTTAGATAAGATATAGATTTCCAAAAGCGACATTCTCATACTTTGTGTACCGTCCTGGTAGTCGGAAGTGATGACGTGGCATCAAGCTACTGTATAGGCGTGTTGATGGGACGCCTGGCTGGCAGAAGGGAAGGAAGTCGGGGGGCTCGTGTAGTCGCCAGTTATTAAGTTGGCGTGCTCCGATCTCCAGCACACCAGAACCGGCGGTCACCGGGTTGAAGATGAAGTCGCCAGATGCGAACCCAGGCGACCTAGTGGTTAGAGATCGCCGAAACAAGGACATCGCTGAAGATGAAGGCAGATGGTCGTTTTCCCAGCTGGCCAGAGGATGAGGTCGGGGGATAGCTTACTTGAGCATATACGGTGAAACAGGTGGTGCAGATCATGAAGGCGGCCGGCGAGACCACAGGGAAGGTGTGTACGAAGGCACCCGAACTCGCCATCCAGAAGAGATCGCGCTCCAAGGCAACTATGCACTGAGTAGTATTATGCATAGGTAACTTAGCCAAAGAAGAGTCAGAAGTAACGCCCAAGTCAAGGATGCTCCAGATGAAGGCACGTGTACAGCTGGATGCGAGCCACGTGTCCAGATGTGTAACTGCCAGGAGAGAGAAAGTATCCAAGTATATAAGAGTTTCCAACGAACTTCTGAGGTACGCACGTTCAGATTGTCTTCTTTACGCTTGCGAGTTCTTGAGTATACTGAGAGAGAACTGGTCCACGGTTCCTTAGAGTTCTTGAGTTTTATTCTTAAGTAATTGGTGGTTTAGTCGCTGACTTGGGCGTCAGAGCGCGATCGGCCGCAGCGGCGCCGCTTCGTCTTTTGCAGGTTCTTGAGGTGGATCACGGTGAAGGACGGAGGCTGACACGGCGCATACGTCGATCCAAGTTTGACGAGGCAAAGCTCCAGCGTTTTGGTCAACAGGCAGGATCATCAGGCGCCCACCGTGGGGCCGTGTAAAACCTGTTCCCATCCGCAGCGTGAGTTCTTGGAGGTTTCTGCAGTTTCTGTGTGGTTGTGTGCTGGTGTAACCATTGTCCGCTGTTCATCTAGTTTCTGTTCGGTAATTTCGCGTTTTCCACCGTTCGTTTGGGTTTTTGTTCGGTGAGGTGAAGTTTTCTGCTGCTTACGCGAGTTTTGATCGGTGAGATCTGAGTTCTGTTGCTCGTTTGGATTTTCGTGGAAGAAGCGTTGGTTTTTGGGGGAGTTGTGAGTTTCTGCGAAGGTTCGTTGGGTTCTTGAGGTTTCTTTCGAAGTTTCGCGAAGTTCTGACCGATTGATCGCGGAATCGATCGTCGCTGAAGAAGGTGTTGTTCTTTGCTCTCTGTGATTCGTCAAGTTTTCATGAGAAAAATGAGAAGCAACCGTTCAAGTCCAGTTGCGCCCGTTGCTGCTGAAGGCGCCATGACTATGGCGCAGATGGTGGAAATCATGCGCTCACTGCAGGCGAATGTGGAAGCCTCGCGTATAGAGCAAGCAAGAATGCACGAGGACCTGATCGCCTCTCGGGCCAGGAATGATGAGCTTGGCAGAGTGACTGAGGAATTGCGTCAGGCTCTTCAGGAGCAGCGAGGGCGTCTAGTTGCTGAAGAGGTCGCGCCGTCAACGCCGCCTCGCGTTTTTCCTATGCCTTTCGCTCAGGCGATTACCGACACGCCTATCCCTGCGAGTGTGGTACCTGTGAAGGCTGTTTTTACCGGCGTGGAGGATCCTAAGGCACATCTCACCACGTTCCATACGCAGATGATGCTGCCAGGAGGATCAGATGCCGTGTACTGCAAGATGTTTGTGAGCACACTCCAGGGAACGACGCTGGAATGGTTTGTGAGCCTGCCTACAGGTCACATTACCAACTTCCAACAGTTTTCAAAGATCTTCGTCGAGCAGTACATCGTGAACAAGGCACCGCCCAGGGTGTCTTATGATTTGTTCGACATAAGGCAGTATCAGGGAGAGTCCCTTAGGGACTACCTGAATCGTTTTGGGGTGCAGATGGTCCGCTCGCCAGCCAAAGACGAAGAGATGCTGGTCTACGCATTCAAGAAGGGCGTGCTGCCGGGACCATTATGCGAGGCATTGATCAGGGCTCACCCTGCCACATTTGCTGAGGTCAGGCGACTTGCGGTGGCCCACATCACCGATGAGAGTGAGGTCGCCTAGAAGAGGGGAAGCGTGGCTCCCGCTAGGCCACGAGCCCAGACCAGGATCCAGCCACAGAGGGTGCTGGAGACAGCGGCAGCCAGGAGGGATCAGAGGCCTTGAGTACAATCGCCCGCCAAAGCACAAGTTTGTCATGAGATTGGCGGACCTGATCGCCATTCCCAATATATCAGCTAGGTTGAAAGCGCTCGAGAAGGTGGGCGACAAGGTGCTGGGGCCAAAGCCAGACGCCTGGTGTGAGTTCCACCAGGGCTTTGGCAACACCGTGGATTCGTGTTTGGCTTTAGGATACCAGCTCGACGATCTAGTCAAGAGCGGGTTCCTAAACGACTATCTGCTGGACAGAAGGACGGGGGGCGCGTCGAGCTCCCAACCAGCAGGTGGTGAGGCTCAGCAACACGAGATGCCTACCCACGGGGAAATCCACACCATTGCAGGAGGTTTCTCGGGTGGTGGATGCACCGCGTCATAGAGAAAGAAGTATGCGAGGTCTGTGATGACGGTGGATATGTTTGAAGACCACTCGCCGGATATGGACATTACGTTCACAAAGCAAGATCTTCGGGACGTTGTGCCTCATGACAACGACCCCATAGTCATCTCGCTGATCACAGCAGGAAGGAAGCTCCACAGGGTTCTGGTGGACCAAGGAAGCTCGGCAGACGTGATGTTCTGGCCGACTTTCACGCAGTTGGAGCTACCCCTTGACCAGCTGAGGCCCTATGGAGGGTGTTTGTATGGTTTCGCTGGTGACCAGGTGAAGGCCAGGGGGTACATTGAGTTGAGGACTACGTTTACAGATGAGGCGGGTTCGAGAACAGAGAAAATCAAGTACCTTATCGTGAACGCTCCTTCAGCATACAACATTCTGCTGGGAAGGCCCACGCTCAACAGAATAGGCGCTATACCGTCGACCCGGCACATGAAGGTGAAGCTGCCGTCTATGGAAGGGGTGGTGATCACCATCAAGTCCGACCAGAAAGAAGCGAAGAAGTGCTATGAGAATAGCCTGAAGAACAAGAGGTTGGTGAGTTACGTGACAACCACCCCGCCTCCTGGTGTGAAGCCCAGACTGACGGTAATAGAAGAGACCGCCGGAAGTGACGTGGTGATGGTGGATGCTGAGCTGGGGGAGGGGAACGCCGGTCTAGAGGAAGAAGAGGCGAGGAATCGCCCTGAGGAAGCGAGGGAGCTGGGAATCGCCAGGGCGGTGATCGCCAGGGCGGTGATCGCCAGAGAAACCAGGCCAAAACCCGTCGAGCAGTGGCTCGAAAGAGAGATCGGAGGAAAGATCTTCAAGCTGGGAAGATCTCTGGAGGTTGAGCTCCAGCACCAGATCGCCAAGGTGATAGAGCGGCATCTGGATGCGTTTGCATGGTTCGCTTCGGACATGCCCGGGATCGATCCCGACTTCTTGTGCCATCATTTGGCGATGGACAATCAGGTCAGACCGGTACGCCAGAGGAGAAGGAAGTTCAACGAGGAGAGGAGGCAGGCGATTAGAGACGAAACACAGAAACTCCTCGCTGCAGGCCATATCAAGGAGGTGCAGTACCCTGATTGGCTGGCCAATGTCGTACTGGTGGAGAAGAGCAATGGGAAATGGCGCATGTGCGTCGATTTCACCGATCTGAACAAGGCCTGCCCAAAGGATTCGTATCCTTTGCCAAGCATAGATGCCCTGGTGGACAGTGCTGCAGGGTGTAAGTTGTTGAGTTTCCTGGATGCCTTCTCGGGGTATAACCAAATCAAGATGCATCCCATGGATGAAGAGAAGATTGCCTTCATGACCGAGAGATCGTGCTACTGCTACAAGGTGATGCCTTTTGGGCTGAAGAACGCGGGGGCCACGTACCAGAGGTTGATGGATCGAGTACTTGCGCCAATGCTGGGAAGAAATGTCCAAGCCTACATAGATGACATGGTCGTGACCTCGCCAGAGAAGAGCAAGCACGTTGCAAACTTGGAGGAATTGTTCACCACGATCGCCAAGTTCAGGTTAAAGCTGAATCCCGAGAAGTGCATCTTTGGCGTGGAGGCAGGAAAGTTCCTGGGATTTCTCTTAACTGAAAGAGGAATAGAGGCAAACCCGGATAAGTGCGCTGCCATCTTGGCGATGAGGAGCCCCACTACCGTGAAGGAAGTGCAGCAGCTTACAGGTCGGATTGCCGCCCTGTCTCGCTTCGTGTCGGCTAGCGGAGAGAAGGGCCATCCATATTTCCAGTGTTTAAGACGGAATAACAAGTTTGCCTGGACGAAGGAGTGTGAAGAAGCCTTCGTCAAGCTTAAGGAGTATCTGGCGAGCCCGCCGGTTTTGTGCAAACCGCTGGTGGGAACCCCTCTCAGGTTGTATTTTGCTGTAACTGAGAGAGCGGTGAGTGCGGTGCTCGCCCAGGACCAAGATCAGGTTCAAAAGCCTATTTATTTTGTTAGTAAGGTGCTGCAGGGCCCCGAAAGGAGATATCAGGCCCTGGAGAAGGCTGCACTGGCAGTAGTCTTTTCGGCAAGGAGGTTACGCCACTATTTCCATAGCTTCACGATACTGGTGATGACCGACCTGCCAATCCAGAAGGTCTTGAAGAAGCCCGATGTTGCGGGAAGGATGGTGAAGTGGGCAGTGGAGCTGTCGGAGTTTGATATTAAGTATGAGCCCCGAGGCCCGATCAAGGGGCAGATCTTCGCAGATTTCGTGGTCGAGCTCTCGTCTGAAGCGACGCGAGTTGAGGGGGATGACTTCCGTTGGGTGCTCTCAGTGGACGGATCGTCGAACCAGCAGGGTAGCGGTGCTGGGGTCATCTTGGAGGGGCCCAACGGCGTGCTGATCGAACAATCTTTGAGGTTTGCCTTCAAGGCCAGCAACAATCAAGCAGAATATGAGGCGCTGATTGCCGGTATCTTGCTGGCCAAGGAGATGGGAGCTAGGGTGCTGATGGCTAAGAGTGACTCGCTGCTAGTCACGGGGCAAGTAATAGGCGAGTTCCAGGCCAAGGATCCACAAATGGCGGCTTACCTGGAGTATGTGCAGGAGCTGAAGAGTTCTTTTGTCTCCTTTGAAGTAGTACATGTGCCCAGAGAGCAGAATGCCCGAGCTGACTTGCTAGCTAAGCTCGCCAGTTCGGGCAAGGGGGGTAGGCAGAGGACGGTGATTCAAGAAACTCTGAAGACGCCTAGAGCATTTGTAGCAGATCACCTGGTCCTTCAAATAAGCAAGTCGACGGAGAAAGCGGCGAGGAGTCACAGGTCTTTGGCTCAAGAGACCTTGAGATCGCCGAGAATAAGAGCATGTCGGGGAGAAAGGGTGAACATGACGCAGGTCTGCGCTACACATGAGCCAGACACCTGGGTAACGCAGTACAAGCGATGCCTGGCGGATAGCCTTCTCCCGCTGGATCCGACAGAGGCCAGAAAGATAAAGAAGAATTATAGCAAGTTCACAATGATTGATGGCGATCTGTATAGGTTTGGGTTCACTCACCCACTCCTGGAATGTGTGCATGGCGAGAAGTGTACAAGAATTATGGCAGAGCTCCATGAAGGGATATGCGGAAGCCACGTCAGGGGTCGAGCTCTAGCCGCAAGGACTCTCCGTGTAGGTTACTACTGGCCAACAATGAGAGAAGACTGCAAGAAGTATGCGCAGTGCTACAAACAATGCCAGCAGCACGCCGATTGGCACAAGGTGCCTCCCGAGGAGTTGAAGTCGATTTACAGCCCTTGGTCGTTTCATACATGGGGAATCGACATTCTGGGACCATTCCCGCTGGCGATCAGGCAGATGAAGTACTTGGTGGTGGCGATTGAATATTTCACCAAGTGGATCGAAGCAGAACCAGTGGCCCAGATTACCGCACACAAGTGGATCGAAGCACCCTCAGACGAATGGCCAAGTAGAGTCAGCCAATCGGGTGTTGCTAAGAGGTTTGAAGAGAAGGCTAGAGAAAGCCAAAGGAAGTTGGGCTGAGGAGGTACCCCGTATAGTCTGGGCGTACCACACCACCGAGCAGTCAGGAACCCATGAGACCCCGTTCAGCCTGGTCTATGGATGCGACGCAATGATTCCAGTAGAAATCCAAGAGAGCTCGCCAAGATTCCAGAACTTTGTAGCGGAAGACTCGAATGAGGAAAGAAGGCTGAATCTGGATTTGCTGGATGAGGTTAGGGAGGAGGCGAGATTGAAAGCTGAGGCGGTGAAGAGAAGGATTGAACGAAGATATAACTCGAAGGTGATGCCAAGACAGTTCAGAGAGGGCGACCTGGTGATGAGGAAGGCCCACCAGTACGAGATGGAGAATAAGTTGTCGCCTAAGTGGACGGGACCGTTCAGGATAACCGAGGCGCTCGGGAACGGCGCCTACCGCTTAGAAACGTTGGAAGGAGGGGCGATTCCTCGCACTTGGAACGCCACGCACCTCAAGTTATATTACAGTTAAGAACTTTGTAAGTAAGAACAAACACGAAGAGCTTTACAATGTTTCTGTTAAAACAGTTTGGAGGGGGCACTCTTTTTTCCCTAAGGAGGGTTTTTAATGAGGCCGCCCAATAAAGATGAGTTTTCGAAGTTTAAAGTGTTTTAGATTGCATGCTTGTTGTTTTCCGAAAGTTTTGAAGAAAGACCTTGTCACTTATATGTGATTTATGACCAATTATTCTTTTATCTCTAAATTCGGTTGTTATTTAATGATTTCCGTGTAGTGTTATAAGCTTCAACATGCTTTAGTTTGGTGCATGGTCATGTAAGTGCATTAGTGGGTCGTGAGTCTTCTGTTCTTACCTCTTCAATTAAGATTTTGACTTTCCAAATGGAGATCATTGTACATTGACTCTAAAATTGGGGTTTGACTTCTTAAATTGGGGCTTTAACTCCTAAGTCAGACCCCAATTAAGTTCAAACTAAGTTCACTTTGTCTTTATTTTTGTGTAAATGATATTTAACTTGTATAATTTTGTGTAGAAGGATATGTCAGCCTAATATCATTGTTATAATAATTCTTTTTTTCCTAAAAAAAAGACCATATAATTATATCAAAATCAAGTGTTAAACTTATTTAATTATTGATTAACATATTAATATTAAAATAAAAAAAATATCAAATAATATTTTATTTAAAATTGTATAGAACTTTTCAAAACATATGAAATTTCTCATTTATATTGGATAGTAAAATTTCTAGCAATTTTCATTTCTTTTCTATGTGGCTTTAGGACACTTCACATATGAAGCTTATTCATGATTTTTGGGCTCATAAGGTTGTTGGTTGTCCTATGTTTATTTTGAAACATAAGTTAAAAAGGTTGAAAATTGAGTTTCGAGAATGGAATAAATATTCTTTTGGTAATGTTCACAATGGAGTTCTTTTTAAGCAGGGTCTCCTCCTTGGTATTCAACAAAACTTAGAGACTGCTAGTTTGTTTGTTATTGATGAGCTTCCCTGTCAAGAAAAGATTGCTAAGGAGGAGCTTGATCATGCTCTTCACTGTCAATATTTGTTTTGGAAAGAAAGGGCTAAGATGTTATGGTTTAAAGATGGGGATCATAATACTGCTTTTTTCCATGCTATGGTCAAGGGGAGAAATAATTCTAGTGGGATTCATCGTCTACAGATTGATAATGAGGTTATTGAGGATCATATACTCATTGAAGATCATATTTTGAACTTTTATAAAAATCTTTATGCTGAGTCTATTTCTAATGTTCTGAATATAAGTAATATGGAAGATTTTATTGGTACTTATATTCCTGACCTAGTTTCCTCTGAGGAGAATATGATATTGATTAAATGTCTTGATTTTTCAGAAATCCTGAATGCTAGTTTTAATCTTAATGGTAATAGTGCTTCTAGTCCTGTTGGTTTTGGTGGTGTTTTATATCATTCTTGTTGGGAAATTATTGGGACAAATGTTTGCAACGCTGTTCAACATTTTTTAACAAAACTGGATCCTACCTGAAATGAACAATAATGTGGTATCTCTTATTCCTAAGATGCAGGGTGCTGGCTCCATTAAAGATTACAGGTCAATTGTTGTTGCTAATTTCAAATTTAAGATTATTTTCAAAATAGTGGCGGATAGGCTTGCACTTGTGGCTGCTATAATCATTTCTCCAAACCAATATGGTTTTGTGCAGGGTAGACAGATTCAGGATTGCATTGGTATTGCTATTGAAGCTATTAACATGTTTTCTAAAAAGGTTAGAGGAGGTAATGTGGCTTACAAAGTAGATATTCATAAATCCTTTGACACTCTGAGTTGGAAGTTCTTATTATTAGTTTTGACACGCTTTGGTTTTCACCCCTTGTTTGTCGGTTGGATTAGTACAATTCTCCATTCAGCTGTGCTTTCTATCAGAATAAATGGCAGTTTGGTGGGTTTTTTTCCTTGTAGAGGTGTCAAACAAGGTGATCATCTGTCTCTTTTACTTTTCTGTCTTGTAGAGGAATTTTTTAGTAGAGGTATCTTTAAGCTTGTGAATGATAAGAAAATTCTACATATGACTAGTCTGCAAGGTTATCTCACTTGCTCTCATATTTTATATGCTTATGACATATTTGTTTTTTGTAGGGGGATAATAAGTCTCTTAGAAATTTGAGTATTTTTCTTAAAACATATGGTGATTTTTCTGGTCAATATGTTAATAATTCTAAGAGTAGTTTTTTCACCATGGATAATTCTGCAAGATTTGTCACCAAAATTCAATGCATTCTTTCTTGTAGTCATGGTTGTTTGCCTTTCAATTATTTAGGAGTGCCTATCTTTGTTGGTGCTCCAAAGTGTCGATTTGTTCAACCTTTGGTTGATAAAGTCAAATTGAAGCTACCTTGGAAAGGTAAATCTCTTAGCATGATGGATCAGTTTCAGTTGGTCAATACGGTGATTACTGGATTTCTAGCTTATAGTTTTAATATGTATAAATGGTCTGTTTCACTTCTTAAGCAAGTTGAGCAGTGGTGTCGAAATTTTATTTGGACTAATGATACTCTGAAAAAAGGCATAGTTATCGTTAATTGGGATACGATTTGTTCTCCTCTTGAGAATGGAGGTTTGAATATTATTAATCTTCGTCATGAAAATAATGCATATTTCTTAAGCTTGCTTGGAACTTTGCTTATAGCATCATGCCTTAGTCTTTTCTTCTGAAAGTCAGGGTTCTTAAATCAAAATACGAGTTTAGAATGGTTTATAGATCCTCGTCTCTTTGGCCTGGAATTAAGCAGATTTATGCTACTATACTTGATTATACTTCTTGGACTATTGGTATAGGTACTTTTATTAATTTTTGGAATGATAAATGGTGTTCTACTACTTCTTTAGCAAATATTGCAGGGTTATCTGATGGTGCTAGCATTCCGGATACAGTCTCTTAGTTTTGGACAGGTTGTGATTGGAATATTCTCTTGTCTTTACAGCAAATGCCTCATTTTTTTGATGATATCATGGTTAAGGAGATATAGGATATTCCTAATTGGAATCTAGATGAGTCTGTTCGTTTCACTCTTAAATCGACTCGGACTTTTTTCTTGGAACCAGGAGTTCCCTGTGGCTGGGGTAAATTCATTTGGTCTTCATTTATTCTGCCTTCCAAAACTATAGTACTCTGGAAATTTTTTCATGGGCGACTTCCTACATATCAGCATATTAAGAATAAAGGTTTGCATATATGTTCTATGTGTATGCTTTGTGAAAAGCACGAGGAATCTTTTCAGCATTTTATTTTTTGAATGTTCTAATGCTTTGCATATTTGGTGTTGGGTTCAGTAGATTTTTCTTACTTCTCATTTCTCTCATAAGGATGATCTTCTTTATTTTATTAAGAGTGACGGTAGTCCTTTGGTTAAATTTATTAAGCTTCCTGTGATAATTTTTTCTACTTGGATGATATGGCGTATGAGGAATTGTGCTATATTTCAAGATAAAATTGATGTTTCTAGGGCTATTTGGTAATTAAAGATTTAACTTGTCTAGTGGGAAATTCGTCAAAAGCTTCAATGAAGAATGATATGTTGGATTTCAATGTGATTAATTTTTTGGTATTAATACTCGTACTGGTAAAGTTCTTCATCCTCTTCCTGTTAGATGGATGTTCCCTTCACTAGGCTGAGTTAAAATTAACACTGATGGAGCTGCTAGGGGATATCCTGGTTTTGCTACTTATGGAGGTATTTTCGTGGGAGTATGGGAGAGTTTATTGGTACTTTCTTTGCGTTTTTTGAAGTTCATATTGCTATGGTTGCTGAGTTTTATGGCGTTATACATGCTATCGAGGAAGCTCAAAACATGAGGCTTACTAATGTTTGGCTTGAATTTGATTTTGTCTTGGTTTGTGTTGCGTTTACTGCTAGGACTAATTTGTTGTGGATGCTTCGTAGTTCGATGGAATACTTATCTTAATTACTGTGGGAAAATCAGGTTTAGGGTCACTCATATTTTATGTGAAGGGAATGCGTGTGCTGATAAGTTGACTGATTTAGGATTTGTTCTTGCCAGTTGACTTGGTCGCCGGTTGACTTCAAAGGCAAGCGGTAGCTCCTCCTATTTCTAGTGGATTTTGTTCTTCCTCTTGGATGTTGGAAAGCGGCTTTGTTAAAACAGTGGGGGCCCTACCTGTTGATTGCACTCTGACGATCAAGTCAGTTCATGGCTTATAGCAACAATAAGTAAGTAAGTAATTTCAGTCTTATTAACGGTGTACCTTTATCAGGGATCTCAGGTCCCTTTTATAGACTGCTTTTAGGTTACCTTATTGTAACAACCCCTCTCTCACGAGAACCCTATCTCGAGTGAAAGTGGGCTTGATGGGAAAGCATTTTGTTACGTTGTTACACAATCTTAGTGTATCAACCGCAAAGAATCTTCCTCCTTGGAGTGCACAATCTTAACAACATGGTCATCAGGGTACCAACTCATGTACCAGCATTATAGGGCCCATTTGTAACTGTAGGCGTTCTAGCCTCTACGTAGCATGCATGCGGCTTACCCTTGAAACCCTAACCCTCTTGGGCCTAGGTGTTTCTAACGAGTACTTACTTGTGCTAGACCCACATGTACTATACACACCACATGCACGTTCACTAACCAGGTTTTTCATATATACGAATTTCAACACACGCATCTTTGGGGCCGCCTCACATGGCTCACTATCTCGACCAGACCACCGAGCCGACCTGCTCCACACAGGTGTCGATGTCTGATGCCGATGCCGATGTCCGATGTTTAGTCTAGTACACAAGATCCCCAGGCTTGAGCTGGAACTTGTTCCAGTGAAGAGGCTAACTGCTTGCCTGTGGCGACCTACGTGTCTAGTGGGTGATGGGACGTGCACAATGCATCGAGGTGATATTTAACCATACTCCCTCACCAACGTACATGTGTCCAGATAAGCGGTTGAGAAGCGTGGTCGCTTGCACTTCCCCTTATATGTTAACCTTTCAATTTTACGCTCCCTTCACTGTTTCATTCCCTCTTTGCATATCTCTTCAAGCACTTCTGCCTTGAATGCCCTGCTCTCTTCTCACCAAACAACTCGTCTTCTCTCAATAATCATTCCAAGGTACGTTCTTTACCTTATAACTGTCTTTGCCCTATCATTTCTATGCTCTTAATTTGCTCAGAATTGCGCTGGGACTGTTGTATTTTTCGCACCTATAATCGTTGTTCTCTGTTTTTCTGCCTGTTTGCATTGTTTTCTTCCAAAATGCGTGCATTTCTTCTTCTGAGTGCTGTATTTGCTTTTTCCTCTCTGTTTTAGATTTTGTAATATGGATCAACCACCCCCGAACTACAAAACCCTTTACCCCTGGGCTTCTAGTGACCTGTTAGGGGAGACCTCAGATTTCACAACCCATGCGAGTATAGTGTCCTATAAGAAGAGTGAACACCCCAAAGAGCATGACAAATTCGTCAAAGTTGTGCCTTGCGGAGTGGGTGAGCCAATTTGTTGTGACGAGTCGTCGAACCCAAAAGGGAGACCACTCTTCTTTATCTACTCCACTATCTTTAAAAAAACTTCTCCTTCACCTACCCTTTACCAGCTTTGAGAGAGCCCTCCTTACTGAAATTAATGTCGCCCCTGCTCAGCTACACCCAAATAGTTGGGCATTCGTTCTGGCATTCTCCATCTTATGTCACCACTTTGGCCATCTACCATCAGTGGACGTATTCCTCTAATTTTTTGAAGCCAAAAGCCTAGGTAAAAACCTGTGGGTGAGCTTTAACGGTTTTGTTGGGAGAGTCTTGCTGACCCTCTTCCAGCAATCGTACAATGGCTTCAAAGGGAAGTTCTTCAAGATTCACTGCAGCGCTAATGATCGAAACCTTTTGGGTAAGTTTTGATATGATTCCAATAGCACAATATGAATGATTCTTGACACTCTTAGGAATCATCTTGAGTTGGATATGAGATAGGCACTTTATCATAGAATTGGATCAAGGTTCTATGAACAAGAACTCACCAAAACTAGTACCAAAATCCAAACTCATATGGAAGTTCCACATATTGTCAAATTGAACCGATTGAATTGGAAGAAAAGGCAAAGGCACCGATTAAACAACACAAAAATAAAAATCCACCGATCAAAAGAATTGAATTGAAGAAGAAAAGATGAAGAACAACAAAGAAACAAAAACACCGAAGCAAAACTAAAAAGAAGCTGACAATACCGAACAGAATTTTAAGAGAAGCAAGCTAAGACATGAACAAATAAAGAGAATGAAGGAAGGAGAAGAGAAAGCTCATGAAGATGGAGGAATGGTTGGATGATCACGCCACTAGGAGGATGGAGACTCCAAGATAAGTGTGCAAGCCGCCACTTGAGGTAACCATTGAACCATCAAGATAAGACTAGTGAGGAAGGCACAAAGCTCTCCAATGCTCTCTCAAAAATTGAGTATAGTTTCTCTAATCAAAATTCAAATCTCAAATGTACAAGGGCAGCACCTTAATTTATAGCCTAGAGGTGCTGAAATGCAAGGCAAATTAAATTCAAAATTCCCCCCAAAAGCTAATGGAAGTGGCGCCAACTATGGTCATGAAGAAGGTGTGACCTTCTCTCTCACTTTGGCACCTCCCTAGTTACTCCTACACCTATCTACTAACGCACCCCCCCTAATACTCCTAACTAAGGACCTAAAGATGCTTTAACAAAAGAGGTTTCTAATGTTTCCCTCTTAAGCACCCTAACACAAAGAAATTACAAAAAGAGAAAATAATCGTCCATTAGCTCCTAAAGCTTTGAACATGCTTCTTGTAAGCCTTTGAGGTGGGCTTTGACCTCCATGGGCGTCCTCCACTTGAGCCTCAACCTCTTCTTGCTCTTGATGATTGGCCACCATGTCCACTTGAGCTTGATCTCCATCATACTCCCCGAGTTGGAGAGAATTCTGGAGACCTACAGAAAAAGGAGTTAGATCACTGACATTAAAAGTATGACTACCTAAGAATGTATCAGGCATATCTAACTCATAAGCATTGTCATTAATCCTCTTGAGGACTTGGAAAGGTCCATCCCCACGAGGCATTAGTTTGGACTTCCTTTGAGTAGGAAAACGATCCTTCCTTTGATGCAAACGAACCACTTCCATGCAAACGAACCACTTCTTGGAAGAAGAGGTTTGCAATGTGGCATGCATCATCCACTTTGTGGCAAGGAATAAAATGAGCCATCTTTGAAAAACGATCCACTACCACAAAAATGGAGTCCTTTGGCTTTGATGTTTTGGTTAATCCTAAGATGAAATCCATAGATATATCAACCCAAGGCATTGAAGGGATAGGAAGAGGAGTATATAAACCATGGGGATGCATCTTAGACTTAGCTTTGCGGCAAGCTATGCATTTATCACACAAACTATGAACATGTTTATGCATATGAGGCCAAAAGAAATGTTCATGCAACACATCCAAAGTTTTAGCAACCCCAAAGTGACCCATTAAACCCCCCTCATGAGCTTCTCTAACAAGAGATAATCTAATAGAGCATTGAGGAACACAAAGACGTTTTCCTTTAAAAAGAAAGCCATCTTGTATAAAAAAATCTTTGTGTCCTCCCTTAAGACACTCTTGATAGATGAGAGAAAAATCAAGGTCATCATGATAAAGTTCCTTAATGTGATCAAAACCAAGATATTGAGAGCTTAAAAGATTTAGCAAAGTGTACCTTCTAGAAAGAGCATCCGCCACAATGTTTACTTTGTCTTGCTTGTGTTTGATCACATAAGGAAATTGCTCAATGAATTCCACCCACTTAGCATGCCTCAATGAATTCAAAATTCTCTCACTTTGGCACCTCCTTATTTACTCCTACACCTATCTACTAACACACCCCCCCTCCTAAAGCTCCTAACTAAAGACTAAAAGATGCTATAACAATAGAGGTTTCTAATGTTTCCCTCTAAGCACCTTCAACCAAAGAAATTACAAAAAGAGAAAATAATTGTCCCCTAGCTCCTAAAGCTTTGAACATGCTTCTTGTAAGCCTTTGAGGTGGGCTTTGACCTCCATGGGCGTCCTCCATTTGCGCCTCTACCTCTTCTTGATCTTGTTGATTGGCCTCCATGTCCACTTGAGCTTGATCTCCATCATACTCCCCGAGTTGGAGAGAATTCAACCACGAATTCTGGAGACCTCCAGAAAAAGGAGTTAGATCGCTGACATTAAAAGTATGACTACCTAAGAATGTATCAGCATATCTAACTCATAAGCATTGTCATTAATCCTCTCGAGGATTTGGAAAGGTCCATCCCCTCGAGGCATTAGTTTGGACTTCCTTTGACTAGGAAAACGATCCTTCCTTTGATGCAAACGAACCACTTCCATGCAAACGAACCACTTCTTGGAAGAAGAGGTTTGCAATGTGGCATGCATCATCCACTTTGTGGCAAGGAATAAAATGAGCCATCTTTGAAAAACGATCCACTACCACAAAAATGGAGTCCTATGGCTTTGATGTTTTGGGTAATCCTAAGATGAAATCCATAGATATATCAACCCAAGGCATTGAAGGGATAGGAAGAGGAGTATATAAACCATGGGGATGCATCTTAGACTTAGCTTTGCGGCAAGCTATGCATTTATCACACAAACTATGAACATGTTTATGCATATGAGGCCAAAAGAAATTGTACCGCCCTGGTGGTCGGGTGCGATGACGTGGCATCCTGCTACAGTATAGGCGTGTTGACAAGGCGCCAGGTTGACAGTTGGGAAGGAAGTCGGGAGGCACGTGTAGTCGCCGATAGTTAAGTTGGCGTGTTCCGATCTCCAGCTTACCAGAATAGGCGATCGCCAGGTTGGGGACAAAGTCGCCAGATGCAGACTCAGGCGACCCGGCAGTCGGAGATCGCCAGAACAAGCACATCGCCGAAGTTAAAGGAGAAGCAGATTATGAAGGCGGCCGGCGAGACCACAGGGAATGTGTATAAAGGCCCTACCTCGCCAGTTTCAGTAGAGATCACACTCCTGAGTTAGCTATGCACTGGGCAGTACCATGCATAGGTAACTTAGCCAAAATGAGAGTAGAAGCAGCGCCAAGTCAGGGAGCCTCCAGATGATGGCACGTGTACGGTTGGATACAAGCCACGTGTCCAAGTTTGTAACTGCCAGGAGAGAGAAAACCACCAGGTATATAAGAGTTCCTAACAGATTTTCTAAGGTACGCACGTTCAGTTCATACACTTTACGCTTGCGAGTGACAGAGCTGTTTGTGAGAGAGATTTGCACGGTTCCAGTTCTTAGTATTTGGTGATACCGTCACTGACTTGAGCGTCGGAGTGCGATCGGCCGCAGCGGCGCCGTATCGTTTCTTTGCAGGTTCTTGAGACAGATCCAGAGGAGGAACAGAGGTGAGGAGCGGCGCGCACGTCGATCCTTTGACGAGGCATTCTCCAGCGCTCCGGTCAACAGGCAGGATCATCAGGCGCCCACCGTGGGGCCGTGTAAAACGTGCTCCCATCCACAGCGTGAGTTCGTGGAAGTTTTCGAGGTTTTCTGCGCGGTTGTGTGTTAGTGCAACAGTCGTTCTTGGTTTCTTTGAGTTTCGTTCGGTGAAGTTTGTGTTTTAAACCGTTCGTTCGGCTTTTCGATCGGTGGATTCGAGTTCTTTCGTTTGGTTGTTTGGTTCGCGGGGAAACGGTGGTTTTTGGTGAAGCTGCGATCTTCTTCGAAGGTTTGCGGTGTTCTTGAAGTTCTTGCGCAGTTTCTTGAAATCTTCTCCGATCGATCGCTGATTCGTTCGTGGTTGAAGTGTTATTTGCTGTGTTTCTGTGGTTCGCTGAAGTTAATGAGAAAGATGAGAAGCAATCGTTCCAGTCCCGTGGCTCCCGTCGCAGCCGAAGGCGACGCCGCCATGACCATGGCACAGATGGCAGAAATGATGCGCTCATTGCAGGCCACTGTAGAAGCCTCGCGCGTCGAGCAGGCAAGGATACATGAAGACCTGGTCGCCTCTCGCGCCAGGAACGAGGAGCTCAGCAAGGTAGCTGAGGAGCTACGTCGAGCTCTTCAGGAGCAGCAGGTTCGTTCTTCTGCTGAAGAGGTGGCACTGTCGACGCCGCCTCGTGTTTTCCCAATGCCTTTCATTCAGGCGATTACCGACACGCCAATTCCCACGAGCGTGGTCCCGGTTAAAGCTGTTTTTATTGGCGTGGAGGATCCAGAGGCTCATCTGACCACGTTCCACACACAGATGATGCTGTCAGGGGGGTCGGACGCCGTCTATTGTAAGATGTTCGTGAGCACGCTCCAGGGAACGGCGATGGAGTGGTTTGTGAGCCTGCCTAATGGCCACATAACCAATTTTCAACAATTCTCGAAGATCTTTGTCGAGCAGTATATCGTGAACAAGGCACCGCCCAGAGTGTCCTATGATCTGTTTGATATAAGGCAGTACCATGGGGAGTCCCTCAGAGACTACCTCAATCGCTTCGGAGCGCAGATGGTCAGATCGCCGGCCAAGGATGAAGAAATGCTGGTCTATGCCTTCAAGAAGGGCGTGCAGCCAGGGCCATTCTGCGAGGCCTTGATCAGGGCTCATTCAGCGACGTTTGCTGAGGTCAGGCGACTTGCGGTGGCCCACATCGCCGACGAGAGTGAAGTCGCCGAGAAGAGAGGCAGCGTGGCTCCCGCCAGGCCACGCGCCCAGACCAGGATCCAGCCACAGAGGGTGCTGGAAACGGCAGCGGCGGCCAGAAAGGACCAAAGGACTCGCTATCCTTACGATAGAAGAAATAAGGGAAGAAGCCAAGCGCGCCAACCGCCAGCACGCCAACAACCAGCACGCCGGGAATACAATCGCCCGCCTAAGCACAAATTCGTCATGGGACTAGCGGACCTGATCGCTATCCCTAACATATCTGCTAGATTGAAGGCGCCCGAGAAGGTGGGCGACAAGGTGCTAGGGTCAAAGCCGGATGTCTGGTGCGAGTTTCACCAGTGCTTTGGCCACAACCTGGACTCGTGTTTGTCTTTAGGGTACCAGCTCGACGATCTGGTTATGAGCGGGTTCCTAAACGACTATCTGCTGGACAGAAGAACCGGAGGAGCGTCGAGTTCCCAGCCGGCAGGTGGAGAAGCCCAGCAACACGAGATGCCTATCCATGGGGAGATCCACACCATTGCAGGGGGTTTCTCAGGTGGTGGATGCACCGCATCGCAGAGGAAAAAGTACGCGCGATCGGTGATGTCAGTGGACATGTTTGAAGATCACTCGCCCGAAGTGGACATTACGTTCACCAAGCAGGATCTTCGGGACGTTGTGCCTCACGACAACGATCCCATTGTTATTTCGTTGATCACGGCGGGGAGGAAGGTTCACCGAGTTCTGGTGGACCAAGGAAGTTCGGCAGACGTGATGTTCTGGCCGACTTTCACGCAGCTAGAATTGCCCCTTGACCAGCTAAGGCCCTATGGAGGGTGCTTGTATGGGTTCGCTGGCGACCAGGTGGAAGTCAGGGGGTACATTGAGCTGAGAACCACGTTTACCGATGAGGCTGGGTCGAGGACGGAGAAAATCAAGTACCTCATCGTAAACGCCCCTTCAGCATATAACATCCTGCTGGGAAGGCCCACTCTTAACAGGATAGGCGCAATTCCATCGACTCGGCACATGAAGGTGAAGCTGCCGTCCATGGAAGGGGTGGTAATCACGATAAAGTCTGATCAGAAGGAAGCGAAAAAGTGCTATGAAAATAGCCTGAAAAATAAAACATCAGTGAGCTATGTTACAACCACCCCACCTCCCGGTGTGAAGCCCAGACCGCCGATAATGGAGGAGGCCGCCGGAAGGGACGTAGAGATGGTAGATGCTGAGCTGGGGGAGAGAAATGCTGGCCTGGAGGAAGAAGAGGCGCGGAATCGCCCGGAGGAAGCAAGGGAGCTCGGAATCGCCTTGGCGGTGATCGCCAGAGAATCAAGGCCCAAGCCCGTCGAGCAGTGGCTCGAGAAGGAGATCGGGGGGAAAGTTTTCAAGCTCGGAAGATCTCTGGAGGTCGATCTCCAGGAACAGATCGCCAAGGTGATTGAACGGCATCTGGACGCGTTTGCCTGGTCCGCTTCGGACATGCCCGGGATCGATCCCGACTTCTTGTGCCATCATCTGGCGATGGACAACATGGTGAGACCGGTGCGGCAAAGCAGGAGGAAATTTAATGAAGAGAGGAGGCAGGCAATCAAGGATGAGACCCAGAAACTCCTCGCTGCAGGCCACATCAGGGAAGTCCAGTACCCTGAGTGGTTGGCAAATGTCGTGCTGGTGAAGAAGAGCAACAGGAAATGGCGCATGTGCGTCGATTTCACCGATCTGAATAAGGCTTGCCCAAAGGATTCGTATCCTTTACCAAGCATTGATGCCCTGGTTGATAGTGCTGCAGGGTGCAAGCTGCTGAGTTTCCTGGATGCCTTCTCGGGCTATAATCAGATCAAGATGCATCCCATGGATGAAGAAAACACAGCCTTCATGACGGAGAGGTCGTGCTACTGCTATAAGGTGATGCCGTTTGGGCTGAAGAATGCGGGGGCCACGTACCAGAGGCTGATGGACCGAGTACTTGCACCAATGCTGGGAAGGAACGTGCAAGCTTACGTCGATGACATGGTCGTGACCTCGCAGGAGAAAAACAAGCACGTTGCAGACTTGGAAGAATTGTTCACGACGATCGCCAGGTTCAAGTTGAAGCTCAACCCGGAGAAATGCATTTTCGGCGTGGAGGCTGGAAAATTTTTGGGTTTTCTCTTGACTGAAAGAGGAATAGAAGCCAATCCGGACAAGTGTGCCGCCATCTTGGCGATGAGAAGCCCGGCTACAGTGAAAGAGGTCCAGCAGCTGACAGGTCGGATGGCAGCCCTATCCCGCTTCGTGTCAGCAAGCGAAGAAAAGGGACATCCTTATTTCCAGTGTCTGCGGCGCAATAACAAGTTCGCTTGGACGAAAGAGTGCGAGGAAGCTTTCGTCAAGCTGAAGGAATATTTGGCGAGCCCGCCGGTTCTGTGCAAACCGCTGGCTGGAATCCCTCTCAGATTGTATTTTGCTGTGACTGAGAGGGCGGTGAGTGCGGTGCTCGCCCAGGACCAAGATCAGGCTCAGAAGCCTATCTATTTTGTGAGCAAGGTGTTGCAGGGCCCAGAAATGAGATATCAGGCCCTGGAGAAGGCTGCGCTGGCTGTGGTGTTTTCGGCGAGGAGGTTGCGCCACTACTTCCACAGCTTCACAATACTGGTGATGACTGACCTGCCCATCCAGAAGGTCTTGAAGAAGCCTGACGTTGCGGGAAGAATGGTGAAGTGGGCAGTGGAGTTGTCAGAGTTTGACATTAAATATGAGCCTCGAGGCCCGATCAAAGGGCAAATCTTTGCAGATTTTGTAGTCGAGCTCTCTTCAGAGGCGACGCGGGTTGAAGGAGACAATTTCCGTTGGGTACTCTCGGTGGATGGATCGTCAAACCAGCAGGGTAGCGGTGCTGGAGTCATATTGGAAGGACCCAACGGCGTGCTGATCGAACAATCGTTGAGATTCGCCTTCAAAGCCAGCAACAATCAAGCAGAGTATGAGGCGCTGATCGCCGGGATTCTGCTGGCTAAGGAAATGGGAGCCAGAGTGCTGATGGCTAAGAGTGACTCGCTGCTAGTCACAGGGCAAGTAACAGGCGAGTTCCAGGCTAAAGATCCACAAATGGCGGCTTACTTGGCGTATGTGCAAGAATTGAAGAGTTCCTTTGCCTCTTTTGAAGTGGTGCATGTGCCCCGAGAACAGAATGCCCGAGCTGACTTGCTTGCTAAGCTCGCCAGCTCCGGCAAGGGGGGTAGGCAGAGGACAGTGATTCAAGAAACTTTAAAGACGCCGAGGGCATTTGTAGCAGATCACCTGGTCCTTCAGATAAGCAGGTCGACGGAGAGAGCAGCGAGAAGCCATAAGTCTTTGACGCAGGAAACTCTGAGATCGCCGAGAATTAGAGCATGTCGAGGAGAGAAAGTGGACGTGATGCAGGTCTGTGCCACCCATGAGCCAGACACTTGGATAACACAGTACAAGCGGTGCCTGGCGGATGGCCTCCTCCCGCTAGATCCAACAGAAGCTAGGAAGGTAAAGAAAAATTCCAGCAAGTATACGTTGATTGATGGCGATCTGTACAGGTTTGGATTCACTCACCCACTCCTGGAATGTATACACGGCGAGAAGTACACGAGAATTATGGCAGAGCTCCACGAAGGAATATGTGGAAGTCACGTCGGGGGTCGAGCTCTGGCCGCGAGGACTCTCCGTGCAGGCTACTATTGGCCATCCATGAGAGAAGATTGCAAGAAGTATGCCCAATGCTGCAAACAGTGCCAGCAGCACGCCGATTGGCATAAGGCACCTCCCAAGGAGTTGAAGTCGATCTATAGCCCTTGGCCGTTTCATACTTGGGGGATCGACATCCTGGGACCTTTTCCACTGGCGATCAGGCAGATGAAGTACTTGGTAGTGGCGATTGAGTACTTCACCAAATGGATTGAAGCAGAACCAGTGGCCCAGATCACCGCGCACAAGATCGAAGGCTTTGTATGGAAGAACATTGTGTGCCGGTTTGGAGTGCCTAAGCGCCTGGTATCAGATAATGGGACTCAGTTTGCAAGCCACTTGTTGAAGAAGCTTTGTGAAGGGGTTGGAATTCAGCAAGTGTTTGCATCCGTCGAGCACCCTCAGACGAATGGCCAGGTGGAATCAGCTAATCGGGTGTTGCTGAGAGGTTTGAAGAGAAGGCTCGAGAAAGCCAAGGGAAGTTGGGTTGAGGAGGTACCCCGTATAGTTTGGGCGTACCACACCACCGAGCAGTCAGGAACCCATGAGACCCCGTTTAGCTTGGTCTATGGGTGTGATGCCATGATTCCAGTCGAGATTCAGGAGAGCTCGCCGAGATTCCAGAACTTTGTAGAGGAAGACTCGAATGAAGAGAGAAGGCTGAACCTGGATCTGCTGGACGAAGTCAGGGAGGAGGCAAGGCTGAAGGCTGAGGCGGTGAAGAGAAGGGTCGAGCGAAGGTACAACTCAAAGGTGATGCCAAGGCAGTTTAGAGAAGGCAATCTGGTGATGAGGAAGGCCCACCAGTACGAGATGGAGAATAAGCTATCACCCAAGTGGACTGGACCGTTCAGAGTAACCGAGGCACTCGGGAACGGAGCCTATCGCTTGGAGACGCTGGAAGGGGGGGCGATCCCTCGTACCTGGAACGCCACACACCTGAAGTTGTACTATAGCTAAGAGCTTTGTAAGTAAAGACAAACACAAATATTACATTACAATGTCTCTGTTAAAACAGTTTCAAGGGGGCGCTCTTTTTTCCCTAAGGAGGGTTTTTAATGAGGCCACCCAATAAAAGAAGAGTTTTCGAAGTATAAGGTGTTTTCAGATTGCATATGTGTTATTTCCAAAAGTTTCGAAGAAAGACCTTGTCATTCGTACGTGATTTAAGGCACGAAAAGATATGTCGCGTGTTTTCTAAAAGTTTTAAAGTCCTCATCGTTTTTCGGCGATTAGAGGCACCAGTTAAGCTTTTAAAGTCCTCATCGTTTTTCGCCGATTAGAGGTATCAGTTAAGTTTTTAATGTCCTCATCGTTTTTCGGCGATTAGAGGCACCAGTTAAGTTTTTAAGTCCTCATCGTTTATCGGCGATCGGAGGGACCAGATGAAAGACCTCCTCGCCGTCGAGCGAGTGCAGGCGAGAAAGAGGAAAAGTCCTCCATGATTCTGGGAGCGAGAAGATGTAACTCCCGGGGCAACGTAGAGGCAAGTTAAAGACCTCCTCGCCGTCGTGCGGGCGCAGGCGGGAAAGGTCCTCAGTGCATCCAGGGGGGAGGAGATGTACGCCCTGGGCAAGTTGAGGCACCGGACAAAGTCCTTATCGCCGTTGTGCGAACTAAGGCCCATCAAAGACCTCTTCGCCGTCGAGCGAGTGCAGACGTGAGAAAGAAAAGGTCCTCAGTGCATCCACGGGGGAGGAGATGTACACCCTGGGCAAGTTGAGACACCAGACAAAGTTGCTCGCTCGGGGATCACCCGGGACCTCTCGTGTCGCCACCACCACTGCCAACCTCCACCGCTACCGCTGAAGGTGGGGGGGCCAGCTCTCGACCAAGCGGCTCTGGAGCAACCAATGAGAACTTCAGCCGCGTCATTGCTCTAGTTCGACAGCTCATTCGCAGCCGGGAGCTCATCGAGTGGAACGGGGAGGAGGTGGACATGCACCTGGCGAAGCAGATAGTGCTTTCCCTGGAGTTTTCCACCCAGCACCGCAAGCAGCTAATCATGGAGAAAAAGATCAAGGAGCTTGAGCATGACAAGGAGTCACTGCAAAGTGACTTTGAGGCTGCCCAAGGATCCATAGAGCTGATGAGGGGCATGGTGGAGAAAACCAGGGGAGAGTACCTAGCGCAGGTCCAAGAGACCATCAAGACTGAGTTCTTGATGGGGCAAGCCATCAATGTCTTGGACTGCGAGGTGGTGGAGCTGCGGGGCAAGGTGACCCACCTGGAGGCCGAGACTTCCTCCCTACGCAAACTGAACTCACAACTGGCGGGGGATCTCGAGTCTGCCAGGGAAACGGGCACTACTGGGGAGAAGAAGCTTGAGGAGGTGGTGAGCAAGCTGTCTGAGGCAAATGGCCAATTGGAAGAAGCTGTTTCTTCCATTGCTTCCCTTACCACCGAGAAGAATGTTGCAGAGGCCTCCAAGCAAAAGCTCGAAGTGGAGAACGCTGACCTTATGGGCGTGGGCGCTGAAGCCCTTGCTGATGGGTTCGAGCTGGCACTCGAGCAGATCAAATGCGTTCTTCCGGATCTGGACCTCTCCCAGTTCAGCATCTTTCACGAAGTGGTAGATGGAAAACTCATCCCTCCTCCTTGAGCTCTTTCTCTTTTTTGTAATTTTACACTTCTGCACAATTTGTTGCACTTGGAACTTGTATAAACTTTGTTGCGTAATATATACTAATTTCAGCCGCATATCTTTCTTTTCGCATTTTCTTAAGCTTTGTCTTTCTCCTTGCACACGACTAACTGTTAGCTAACTTAGGTTTAGCGCGATCTTGTACTCTTTGATCTTGGCATCTACTTGATCACGACTAGCTACTCCCTTAGCTTTGTATTTCACGGTTCTTGTGTATAGCTTTGTGCTGAACGACTGACTAGGCGTAGTCTGTCTGCCTCAGCTCGTTGTGTAAGAATTTGTTTGGAAAAGTTTCCTCCGACAAGGCGGGACTGATCAGTCGTCGTTCTTCAAGCAGCGTACCCACCAACAACTCATCAGTCATCGTTCTTCGGGCAGCGTACCCACCGACAACTCACCAGTCATCGTTCTTCATACTTCACTTTGCTTCTTTGTCGCTCTAGCGCTAAGTGCATAGAGGACATCGATCATCAGAGGTGATACCTTGTTTGGCGAGATTTGCTCAACTGCGTGAACTCAGCAATACTGGAACTTGACCCTCCATGTACCGCTTTTAACTCGAGCAAACTGTTTAACCTTATAACAAACTTGGCAAACTGTTAACTCTAAGTAAACTTGAGCAACTATCAACTCTTCGGCGATGACGTTCAATAAAACTTGTGAACTCAAGGCAACAAATCTTAACAAAAGATCACTTACTGGGCAGCAGGTTCTGACTCAAACTAGTATTAAAATACAGTTTACCTGATCTGCCAAGTGAAATCCCTCCTACTTCTGTCATCGCCCGGACTCTTCGGATCTGGTACTCGCCGCACAACCCCTTCACTGTCTCAAATTTCACGCCATAGGGTTCTGGCGACGTTACCTTTCTTCTTTTCATGACCTGATCATTGTTCCCTCATCTGGGGGTAGAGGCGCCTTTCGAATCCTCCTCTACCTCCCTGAGTTTCGGACCAATGATCTGGTCTTACTGGGTCAATATTGATGTTTCACTTAAAGGGGGAAAGGCATTTTCTTTCCCTTCCCACCACTTAAGGTCACAAACACCCCTGACCTTTCAGCTCATCTTGCCCGAACTCACTCGGTGAGAAGGACTTTATCTTGCCTGAACTCACTCTAAGGTGAGAAAGACTTTTTCTTGCCTGAACTCACTCTAAGGTGAGAAGGACTTTATCTGGTGCCTCAACTTGCCCAGGGTGTACATCTCCTCCCCCCCCTGGATGCACTGAGGACTTTTAATCTTGCCTCTATCTGCTGGTGCAGAGAGGTCCTTTAATCTGTTCTCGCCTGCACTCGCACGAAGTCGAGGAGGACTTTATCTGGTGCCTCCACTTTGCCCAGGGGTTACATCTCCTCTTCCCTGGACGCACTGAGGACTTTTAATCTGTTCTCGCCTCAAGACGCGCGAGGGCGTTGAGGTCTTTAATCATCGCTGCTGCCTCCGATCGCCGAAAGACGATGATGACTTTAAAACTTTAACTGTGCCGCCGATCGTCGAAAAGCGATGGGGACTTTAAACTTTTAACTGACGCCGCCGATCGCCGGAAAACGATGGGGACTTTAAAACCTTTAACTGATGCCGCCGATCGCCGAAAAACGATGGGGACTTTAAAACTTTAACAGAGAGCATGCAAACATAGAAGCTTTAAACTTTGAAAAACTCTTCTTTATTGGGTGGCCTCATTAAAAACCCTCCTTAGGGAAAAAGAGTGCCCCCTTGAAATTGTTTTAACAGAAACTATTCGAATCTCTTCATATTCGTCTTTACTTACAAGGCTTTAACTGTAATACGACTTGAGATGTGTTGCGTTCCAAGTGCGAGGAATCGACCCTCCTTCTAACGTTTCCAAACGGTAGGCGCCATTCCCGAGCGCCTCGGTTACTCTGAACGATCCCGTCCACTTGGGCGATAACTTGTTCTGCATCTCATACTGATGGGCCTTCCTCATCACCAGATCGCCGCTTCTAAACTGCCTTGACGTTACCTTAGAGTTGTGCCTTCGCTCAACTCTTCTCTTTACCGCTTCGGCTTTCACTCTCGCCTCCTCCCTGACCTCATCCAGCAAGTCCAGATTCATTCTTCTTTCTTCGTTCGAGTCTTCCGCCACGAAGTTCTGGAATCTCGGCAAGCTTTCCTGGATTTCGACCGGAATCATCGCATCACATCCATAAACCAAGCTAAAGGGGGTCTCGTGGGTTCCTGACTGCTCAGTGATATGGTATGCCCAAACTATGCGGGGTACCTCTTCAGCCCACGATCCCTTAGCTTTCTCTAATCTTCTCTTTAAACCTCTCAGCAACACCCGATTGGCAGACTCTACTTGGCCATTCGTCTGTGGGTGCTCGACGGATGCAAACACCTGTTGTATCCCCACCTCTTCGCACAGCTTTTTCAAGAGGTGGCTTGCAAACTGAGTCCCATTGTCTGACACCAGGCGTTTAGGCACACCAAACCGACACACTATGTTCTTCCATACAAAGCTCTCGACCTTGTGTGCGGTGATCTGGGCCACTGGCTCCGCTTCGATCCACTTGGTGAAGTATTCAATCGCCACCACCAGGTACTTCATCTGCCTGATCGCCAATGGGAAGGGTCCCAGGATGTCAATTCCCCAAGTATGGAACGGCCAGGGGCTGTAAATCGACTTCAGCTCTTCTGGGGGTGCCTTGTGCCAATCGGCGTGCTGCTGGCATTGCTTGCAACGCTGGGCGTATCTCTTGCAATCTTCTCTCATCGTGGGCCAGTAATAGCCTGCACGGATAGTCCTTGTCGCCAGCGATCGACCTCCAATGTGGCTCCCGCAAATTCCCTCATGGAGCTCAGCCATAATCCTCGTGCACTTTTCTCCGTGTATGCATACAAGAAGGGGGTGCGTGAATCCAAACCTGTACAGCTCGCCGTCAATAAGGGTAAACTTGCTGGAGCTCTTCTTTATTTTTTTGGCCTCAGCTGGGTCCACTGGAAGCACACCATCCGCTAAATAACGTTGGTAAGGCATTATCCACGTGTCTGGCTCGTGGACAGCGCAAATCTGCATCGATCTTGCCCCTTCTTCTGCTGGGCGCGCTCTGACCCTCGGCGCCCTCAGAGTTTCCTGCGTCAGGGACCTATGACTTCTCGCCGGTCTTCCCATTGATCTACAAATATGGAGAACATGGTGGTCTGCCATGAATGCTCGAGGCGCTTTCAAAGTTTCTTGAATGACAGTCCTCTGCCTACCCCCCTTGCCCGAACTGGCGAGCTTGGCTAGCAAGTCAGCTCGGGCATTTTGTTCTCTTGGCACGTGCACCACTTCAAACGAAGCGAAAGATCTTCTTAGCTTCTGCACGTACTCCAAGTAAGCTGCCATCTGCGGGTCCTTGGCTTGGAACTCGCCAGTTACTTGTCCCGTGACCAATAGCGAGTCGCTCTGCCATCAGCACTTTCGCCCCCATTTCCTTAGCCAGCAAGATTCCAGCGATCAAAGCCTCATATTCTGCTTGGTTGTTGCTTGCTTTGAAAGCGAACCTCAATGACTGCTCTATCAACACTCCGTTGGGCCCTTCCAAGATGACCCCAGCCCCGCTGCCTAGCTGGTTGGACGACCCATCAACAGAGAGTACCCAGCGAAAGTCACCCTCGGCGTTTTGTGCTACCTCGGAGGACAACTCGACCACGAAATCGGCGAAGACTTGCCCTTTGTTTGATCCCCGGGGTTCATACTTGATGTCGAACTCCGAAAGCTCGACCGCCCACTTCACCATCCTTCCAGCCACATCGGGCTTCTTCAAAACCTTCTGGATCGGCAGATCAGTCATCACCAGTACCGTGAAGCTCTAGAAGTAATGGCGCAGTCTCCTCGCCGAGAATACAACCGCTAATGCTGCCTTTTCTAGGGCCTGGTACCTTAGCTCCGGGCCTTGCAGCACCTTGCTAACGAAATATATAGGCCTTTGGGTCTGGTCCTGATCCTGCACTAGCACTGCGCTGATCGCCCTCTCAGTTATGGCAAAGTACAGCCTGAGGGGTGTTATGTCTTGGGGCTTGCACAGAACTGGAGGGCTCGCCAAATATTCCTTGAGCTTTACGAAGGCCTCCTCACACTCCTTTGTCCAAACAAATCAGTTGTTTCTCTTCAAACATTGGAAGTATGGGTGGCCCTTCTCTCCGCTTGCCGATACGAATCGGGACAGGGCGACCATCCGCCCCGTGAGTTGCTGCACCTCCTTCACATTGGCGGGGCTCCTCATTGCCAAAATGGCGGCGCACTTCTCGGGGTTAGCCTCAATTCCCCTCTCTGACAGAAGAAACCCCAGAAATTTCACTGCTTCTACACCAAAAACGCACTTTTCAGGATTCAGTTTTAGTTTGTACCTGGCTATTGTGGTGAACAACTCTTCCAAGTCTGCGACGTGCTTGTCTTTCTCCAGGGACGTCACGACCATGTTGTCGACGTACGCCTGAACATTCCTTCTGAGCATGGGCACGAGCACCTTGTCAATCAGCCTTTGGTACGTGGCCCCTGCATTCTTCAACCCGAAGGGCATCACCCTGTAGCAATAACATGACTTTTCCGTCATGAAGGCGGTCTTCTCCTCGTCCATGGGGTGCATTTTGATTTGGTTGTACCCCGAGAAGGCATCCAGGAAACTGAGCAGCTTGCACCCCGATGCGCTGTCTACTAGGGCGTCAATGCTTGGCAAAGGGTAAGAGTCCTTTGGGCAGGCCTTGTTCAAGTCTGTAAAGTCAACGCACATCCGCCATTTTCCGCTGCTTTTCTTGACCAAGACGACGTTAGCGAGCCATTTTGGATATTGGATTTCCCTGATGTGACCCGCTGCAAGTAGCTTCCGTGTCTCTTCTTTGATCGCCTGTCTCCTCTCCTCATTGAACTTTCTTCTTCTTTGGCGGATGGGCCTGACTTGGGGGTCCATTGCCAAACGATGGCACAAGAAGTCAGGGTCGATCCCCGGCATATCTGAAGCAGCCCACGCAAACGCATCCAGGTGTCTACTAATTACTTCGGCGATCTGGTCTTGCGTCTTGCTATCCAGGGTTCTTCCTAACTTAAACACCTTACCACTGATCTCCTTCTCGAGCCATTCCTCTACCGGCTGAGGTTTCCTCTCGCTGGCGATCAGCGCCCTAGCGATACCGGTTTCTCTGGCGGTCTCCGAGCAGTTTCTCTCTGACCTCGCCTCTACATTCCCCATCGGCACATCGTCCTCGGTGACCACCTCTAACGCCGCATCCGAAGCTCGTTGGTGTTCGTGCTCCGGCTCCACGCCAGGGGGAGGCGTTGTGGTTACGTGGCACACGGACCTCTTGTTCTTAAGGCTATTTTCATAACACTTCTTTGCCTCCTTTTGGTCGGAGCAAATAGTGATGATCATACCCTCCATAGACGGCAGCTTGACCTTCATGTGCCTTGTCAAAGGCACAGCTCCTGTTCTGCTGAGCGTTGGCCTCCCCAGCAGTATGTTGTATGCGGATGGGGCGTTTACAACAAGGTACCTGACCTTCTCCATTCGTGAGGCCAGACCGTCAGTGAAGGTCGTCCTCAGCTCGATATACCCCCTTACCTCCACTTGGTCGCCGGCAAAACCGTACAAACAGCCCCCATATGGTCTTAGCTGATCAGGGGACAGCTGCAACTTCTCAAAGGTTGGCCAAAACATCACGTCTGCTGAGCTTCCTTGGTCGACCAGCACTCGGTGGGCGGTCCTTCCCGCCGTGACAAGCGAGATCACAATAGGGTCGTTGTCGTGAGGCACCACGTCCCTGCGGTCCTCCTTGGTGAACGTGATGTCCACGTCGGGCGAGTGATCTTCAAAGACTTCTACCGACATTATCGACCTCGCATACCTCTTTCGTTGCGACGCTGTGCATCCCCCGCCGGAGAATCCGCCAGCTATGGTGTGGATCTCGCCGTGGATAGGCACCTCGTGCTGTTGCCCTCCACTGCTCGCCGGTTGAGACCCTGATGCTTGGTCCGCTTGCTTCTCTAGCAAGTAGTCCTTCAGGAAACCACATTTGACCAGCTCGGCGAGCTGGTGCCCCAGAGCCAAACACGAATTGATAGAGTGGCCAAAACTCTTGTGGAACTCGCACCATGCGTCTGGTTTTGCCCCCAAGATCTTCTCCGCCGTTTTCTCAGGCACTTTGAGCCTGGCAGCTATGTTTGGGACGGCGATCAAATCAGCCAAACCCATCACAAACTCGTACCTGGGGGGGCGATTACTCTCCCTGGGGCGCCCTGGTCCCTTGCTTTTATTTTTCTTAGGGTCGTAAGGGTGACGCGCCCTTTGATCCCTCTTTCCCGCCGCCGCCTCCATTACCCTCTGAGGCTGTACCCTTGCTTGGGTGCACGGTTTAGCCGGGGCCACATTTCCTCTCTTCTCGGTGACCTCGCTCTCGGCGGCGATATGAGCCACAGCACGCCGCCGGATTTCGGCGAACGTGGCGGGGTGGCTCCTGATGAGCGACTCACTAAAAGGCCCAGGCAACACGCCCTTTTTGAAGGCGTGCATGAACATCTCTGCGTCCTTTCCTGGCAAACGGACTATCCG
Organism: Phaseolus vulgaris; assembly: GCF_000499845.2. NCBI lineage: Eukaryota > Viridiplantae > Streptophyta > Magnoliopsida > Fabales > Fabaceae > Phaseolus > Phaseolus vulgaris. Next base: position 23,781,887 of record NC_023752.2, read on the forward strand.
AGCTCCGAATCTGTTCAGGAAATCCTTCAGGGACTCCCCTTGGTACTGCCTTATATCAAACAAGTCGTAAGACACCAAAGGTGGTGCCTTGTTCACTATGTACTGCTCAACAAACATCTTGGAAAACTGTTGGAACGTGGTAATGTGGCCAGTAGGTACACTGATGAACCAGTCCAACGTCGTTCCGCTCAAAGTGCTCATGAACACCTTACAATACACCGCGTCTGAGCCCCCTGAGAGCATCATCTGAGTATGAAACGTCGTGAGATGGGCTTCAGGGTCCTCCACCCCAGTGAAAGACGCTTTCACCGCCACAGTGTTGGCCGGGACTACCGAGTCCATGATCTCTTGTGAAAATGGCATAGGAAAGCTGCGTGGTGGGGATGGGGGTCTGTCCCCTGCTGCACGCTCCTCCCGCTCCTGAAGGGCTTTGCGCAGCTCTTCGTTGATTCTGTTGAGCTCTTCGTTCCTTGCTTGCGAGGCCACCAGCGCCTCGTGCATCCTTTCCTGCTCAGAACGCGATGCAACCACGTTCTCCTGCAGCGTCCTCATCATGTCCATCACTTGCGTCATGGACACAGCATCTTCGTCGGTTGATGGCGCAACTGAACTGGAGCGCGTTGTCCTCATCCTTCCTCAGCAAACTCTGCAGCTCAAAGAACTCCAAACAAGCGGTGAAAACTCCAGGAATCGACTGTGATAGCGAGCAGCTGAACAGAGAACACTCGAAGCACCAGAAACACAAACTATGGTTGGGAATCACGTTTTATACGTGCCCCACGGTGGGCGCCAAATGATCTTGCCGACAACTCAAACGTGGAGGAATCGCTTCGTAGCTCTCTCCCTCTCCGTCTACGCGACTGTGTTATCTGCAAAATCACCCTCAGAACCTTCTCTAGGATCTCCAAACGCGACCTGCAAAAGACACAGACGGCGCCTCTAGCGGCCGTTTGCACTCCGACGATCAAGTTAGATCACAGAACCACCAATCAGAAAAACTATGTAGTAATGTGTGTAAAAAAAAGTGTGTCTGTATTTCTCTCTGATTCTCCTTTTATTCCCCTTTGTGTCTATGCCTAACAGAATTCTGCTACGCTGTACTCTGCGCGTGTCAGGATTCTGTTATGCTTTTGTACGAAAACGTACCACAGTCAGGGTCGTGGGTGTCTGGGTTTCCTGTCTGTACCATTCACGACACGGAATGCACCTTTATCTGGGTCGCGCCCCTCTCAGACAGTGACACGTGGAGGCATGCAACTCGCATCTAACCGTTCACGTGCCCCCACCTGCAGGGCTCTAGCGCATCTCTTTGTGTGCCTAAGTTATTCCCTTGCGGAGTAACTTAGCGCGTTTCTTCCAACTGGGTGAATCGCACACTCCCAGGAGAACGCCAGGTGTGGCTGGACTAAGCACACTCACCAAGCATTGCTCTCTTCATACGCGATTTCCCCTTCACGATGCCATGCACGTAATGGGTCGAGAGTGTAATCAATCACTGACCGGTTTACTGAATCCCTCAGGCCACTCTCGTGCACGACTATACCGAGGTATGACCATGCGAGGTCCATGCATAACGCTCTCGCTGGGAATCTCAGTCCCAGTTTAACCGCGTGTTAACACGAAACCCCGATGATCATGCACCCGATGACTGATCGGTGCTCTCTTGCTTCTCGCGTTCTCCCCCGGGTGTTTATCTTGGAACTGATCTGTCGGTGGCCACTCGGTTACTGACCACCGATAACCATACCGGGTGATCTCCTCCATGACTACTCTGCTACCTGATCCACGTGTCACCGTGCGAGTGGTCCACGTGGTTATCTGCTACTGACGTCATCGACTACCGATGACCGACCGGATCAGTCATCATGATAAAGTTCCTTAATGTGATCAAAACCAAGATATTGAGAGCTTAAAAGATTTAGCAAAGTGTATCTTCTAGAAAGAGCATCCGCCACAATGTTTACTTTGCCTTGCTTGTGTTTGATCACATAAGGAAATTGCTCAATAAATTCCACCCACTTACCATGCCTCTTGTTAAGCTTGTTTTTGCTTTTCAAATACTTAAGAGATTCATGATCACTATGTATCACAAACTCTTTGGGAAAAAGATAGTGTTGCCAAGTAAACAAAGCCCTAACAAGTGCATATAATTCTTTATCATAGGTGGAATAATTGAGATGACTTCCCTTCAATTTCTCACTAAAATAGGCTATGGGGTGGCCCTCTTGAAGGAGAACATCCCCAATACCTATGCTTGAAGCATCACACTCAATCTCAAATGTTTTAGTGAAATTAGGAAGGGCCAAGATGGGAGCATTAGTCAATTTTTCTTTCAAAGTTTCAAAAGCTTTTTGTTGTGTTTCTCCCCATTGAAAGACCACATCCTTTTTCACTATGTCATTGAGTGGTGCGGCAATGGTACCAAAGTTTGGGACAAATCTTCTATAGAAAGAAGCAAGTCCATGAAAACTTCGGACCTCATTCAAAGATTTCGGTGTAGGCCAATTTTGAATGGCCATCACCTTAGTTTTGTCCACATGGACCCCTTTGCAACTCACAACAAACCCTAGGAATTCTATATGATCAAGAGCAAGCATACATTTAGCAAGATTAGCATACAAATGTTCCTTCCTAAGGGTTTCTAAAACTTGCCTAACATGCAACCTATGGTCATCCAAAGATAAGCTATAAATGAGAATGTCATTAAAATAAACAACAACAAACTTACCAATGAATGGTCTAAGAACATGATGCATGAGACGCATGAAGGTACTTGGTGCATTAGTTAAACCAAAGGGCATAACTAACCACTCATATAAACCAAAGTTGGTCTTAAAAGCCGTCTTCCATTCATCACCCGGTTTGATACGGATTTGATTGTAGCCGCTTTTAAGATCAATCTTTGAAAAGATTTTTGAACCATGTAATTCATCCAACAAATCATCTAGTCTAGGTATGGGATGCCTATACTTAATTGTTATGTTATTGATGGCCCTACAATCCGAACACATTCGCCATGTGCCATCCTTTTTTGGCACTATGATGATAGGCATAGCACAAGGACTCATGCTATCTTGCACCCACCCTTTCTCAATCAAAGCCTCAACTTGTTGGCGAATTTCCTTGGTTTCACTTGGATTGGTCCTATATGCTGGACGGTTTGGTAAAGAAGAGCCCGATATCAAATCAATTTGGTGCTCAATCCCTCTCAAAGGTGGAAGTCCATTTGGAGGATCTTCAAACACATCTTGAAACTCTTCTACCCCAAATTTTCCAAGCAATGAGGACTATCAACAAGTGATTCTACTCTAAGAGTTCTAGAGATGGCTAAGAAAAGAGGATGATGAGCCACTATTTCCCTTTCAATGTCACGCCTAGACACAAGGAGTGTAGGCTTAGAACTCTTATCTTTTTTATCTTTTTCACTCTCCCTCTTTTTCTTCATGATAACTTGGTCCTCATGGACTTCTTTTGGAGAGAGAGATTTTAAAGTAACCTTGTGACCATGGAATTCAAAAGAAAGTTTGTTGGTAAAGCCATCATGTAAAACTTTTCTATCAAATTGCCAAGGCCTTCCCAAAAGAACATGAGTGGCTTCCATGGGTACAACATCTCATAATACCTCATCTTTGTATTTTCCAATGGAGAAATGGATGAGGACTTGTTTATTGACAACTATTTCTCCTACTTCACTAAGCCATTGTAATTTGTAGGGCTTTGTATGAGAGATAGTAGGCAATCCAAGCTTATCTACTACTCTTGTACTAGCCACATTTGCACAACTACCCCCATCCACTATCAAAGAGCAAATGTTGTTTTGAATAACACATCTTGTATGGAAAATATTTTCCCTTTGACTTTCACCAAAAGGTTGTGAAAATTGTCCAAGAAGTCTTCTCACAACTAACAAATCCCCTTCAAGTGCACATTCACTCTCTTCCTCACTAGATGCACTAGAATGCAATGAATGCTTAGGAGAATCCGAATCATGCTCACTCACTACAATGCCTTCATGCATGTACATACATCGTTTGGAAGGGCAATTAGCAGTTATATGACCATAACCCATGCATTTAAAACATTTAGTATTAGACGTTCTAGTGGGTGATTTAGGCCTAGAGGTAGATGGCTTAGTTTCCTTGGGTTTGAAAGAAGACTCTTTGGAAGGAAATTTAGAAAACGACTTTTTGTTTCTCCAAGACTTGTTGTATTAACCATCATTGGGAGCATTTTTGAAAGAATTTTTCTTAGCAAGTTGGGCTTCCACCTTCATTGCAAGATGAACTAAAGAACCCAATGATGAATACTCTTGTAACTCAACAATGTCTTGAATATCCTTCCTATGTGCACTCACAAACCTAGCAATCATAGCTTCCTCACTTTCTTCTAATTCAATTTTAAGCACAAGCGTCTCTAGCTCCTTATAATATTCATCCACATTTAGCGTGCCTTGTTGAAACCGTTGGAGTCTCAACATGAGGTCTTTCCTAAAATGTGGGGGCACAAATCTAGCGCGCATGTGATCCTTTAAAGAGTTCCAAGAGTCCACGGGAGGACCCTTGTGATAGATAATGTCCTTTACAACACCATGCCACCATTTCATGGCATAATCACTAAACTCTAAGGTGGCTAGCTTAAGCTTATGCTCATCTTGGATCTCATGGATCTGAAAAATTTGTTCACACTTAGCCTCCCAATCTAAATATACATTAGGATCACTAGAACCATTAAAACAAGGAAGCTTGACCGAAGGGAGCCTAGACTTTGCATCTTGATAGAAGCCATTGCCGTAGTGTTGTCTTTCCCCTTGGTGATGATGTCTTTGACCATGAAATTGGGGTGGATTTCTCCTTCTCCTATGCTCTTCTTCACGGCCAAAATCATTTGAAGAGGCTCTTGTTGAAGGTTTATGTGAATGATGCTCATCATGGATTGAAGGAGATGGTCTAGCTTGTTGCACCTCCATCTTTTGCATTTTCTCTTCCAAGCGTCTAATAGTTCTTTGTGCTAGATGTAATTCACCAAGGATTGAAGCTTTGGAAGGAAAATTCTGCTTGTAGGATGCATCACTTGAAAAGCCAGCCATTTGTAATTCAAAAACAGCAAACACACAAAAATAGTAAACAAGTGAAGAAACAAAAAATTAGTAAAAACAGTGAGTGTTTCCAGCAAAATGCCGAAGTGAATTTAAGCAGAAAAATTTAGGTCACTCTCAAAGAAATAATGTTCTTGCACCAATCTGATCTTGAGGCCTTGGAATCCTCAAATGAAAGATGTCAAAGCAAGCACACCAATCTCAAAGCCAACCACCACAAAACCAATGAAGCAATAAAGACAAACAAGAAAAAGTATAAGCAAAGAAAGGCTAGAACAAAAGGAAAACTAGATGTTTGAAAAACTCAAAGATTAATGAACAAAAGACAAGCAAGAAAATTAAAGAACTCAATGAGAAAGTAATCACACAAAAGAATACTTAAGGAAAAGCACTAGAGTAGATGAAGAAAACAAAAATTTAGCTACTGGAATTTTTTTTTTTTTATGCAAACTGTGCTTGATGTTCACTGATTTAACTGGAATGATATAGAGCGAACTGGATTATTAAATTTAAACCACAGAAACTTCAAGATGTTAACTCAATAATGGCACTGGAATCACTTAAAAAAAGTAAGCCAATTAATTGAGATAAATTTTTCAAAATCGCTGCCAGATTACCGTATTCTTTTCGGCAGAATTGTACACTTTTTTTATTTTATTTATCATTTTTTGTGTACTTTGAATTTCTGAGTAATTATTTTTTCTACTCTTTTCTAACACTTTGAATATCAATCCAGAATTTCAGAATTTTCCAGTGAGTAATCAATTGCAATAAGAAAAAAAAGTAAGCACGTTTTCAGAAACAGAGGAATCCTAATAGGAATGAAAAACAGAATTATGAACTAGCAAAGACATAATGGAAAATGATGTATAGGAACTTGTATAGGTCTTGAATACAAGTATGAACTCAATTCTAAAACAGAAAGTGCACAAAGGATCAATATCAAATTCAGAAAATTATATGACACTAAAGCAAGAAACAATAAAATCAACAAAAGTACTACTAGAAGTGATGACAATTATGGAAAAACAAGACTAAGACAAAACTTGTATGGATTCAAAAAGGAAAATACTCAAACATATGATAGGCAAAAGAATTAAAACAGCAAGCAAACTCAAATAAGCCTAAAAACAGAACCATAAATTGCAAGAAATTAAAAGAGCTCTTGAAATAAAGTGCTACACAACTCAACAATTAAACAAGAACACACCTAAACTCTTGATACCACATGATGTGATTCCAGTAGCAAAGAAGAGAAAGGTTCTTGACCTTCTTAGGAATCAACTTGAGTTGGACAATAGTTAGGCACTTTTTGTTAGAATTGGATCAATGTTCTAAGTCAAGAACTCACCAAAACTAGCACCAAATCCAAACTCATATGGAAGTTCCAATTATAGTCAAATTGAACCGATTAAAGTGCAAGAAGAAGCAAATGCACCGAATAGAATTGAAAAAGAACAACAATGAACCGAACAAAATGAATTAAAAGGCAAGAAAACTGAATAAGAGTGCTGGAATTATAAAAGCACCGAACCAAAACATAGAAAAGAAGAAGAACAGCTGTTGGAAAACAGAAATAGCCGAACCAAAACAAGAACAAAAACTCAAAACATGAATTTCAAAAGAGAACGAAGGAAGGAGAGGAGAAAGCTCATGAAGATGGATGTATGGTTGGATGATCACGCCACTAGAAGGATGGATGCTCCTAGATGAGTGTGCAAGCCGCCACTTGAGGTAACCAAGGAACCATCAAGATAAGACTAGAGAAGAAGGCTCAAAGCTCTCCAAAGCTCTCTCAAAATTTGAGTATAGTTTCTCTAATTAAAATTCAAATCTGAAATGTACAAGGGCAGCACTTATATTGATAGCCTAAAGGTGCTGAAAATTAAACTAAGAGAATTCAAAATTCCCTCCTAAAAGAAGCTACAACCGACGCCTAAACAAGACATGAGGAAGGTGTGATCCCTTCTCTCACTTTGGCACCTCCTTATTTACTCCTACACCTATCTACTAACACCCCCCCCCCCTAAAGCTCCTAACTAAAGACTAAAAGATGTTATAACAATAGAGGTTTCTAATGTTTCCCTCTAAGCACCTTCAACCAAAGAAATTACAAAAAGAGAAAATAATTGTCCCCTAGCTCCTAAAGCTTTGAACATGCTTCTTGTAAGCCTTTGAGGTGGGCTTTGACCTCCATGGGCGTCCTCCATTTTGCGCCTCTACCTCTTCTTGATCTTGTTGATTGGCCTCCATGTCCACTTGAGCTTGATCTCCATCACTTCCCCACTAGATGCACTAGAATGCAATGAATGCTTAGGAGAATCCGAATCATGCTCACTCACTACAATGCCTTCATGCATGTACATACTTCGTTTAGAAGGGCAATTAGCAGCTATGTGACCTTAACCCATACATTTAAAACATTTGGTATTAGACGTTCTAGTGGGTGATTTAGGCCTAGAAGTAGATGGCCTAGGTTCCTTGGGTTTGAAAGAAGAATCTTTGGAAGGAAATTTAGAAAAAGACTTTTTGTTCCTCCAAGACTTGTTGTAGTAACCATCATTGGGAATATTTTTGAAAGAATTTTTCTTAGCAAGTTGGGCTTCCACCTTCATTGCAAGCTGAATTAAAGAACCCAATGATGAATACTCTTGTAACTTAACAATATCTTGAATATCCTTCCTTAGACCTCTCACAAACCTAGCAATCATAGCTTCCTCACTTTCCTCTAATTCAATTTTAAGCACAAGCGTTTCTAGCTGATTATAATATTCATCCACATTTAGCGTGCCTTGTTGAAACCGTTGGAGTCTCAACATGAGGTCTTTCCTAAAATGTGGGGGCACAAACCTAGCGCGCATGTGATCCTTTAAAGAGTTCCAAGAGTCCACGGGAGGACCCTTGTGATAGATAATGTCCTTTACAACACCATGCCACCATTTCATGGCATAATCACTAAACTCTAAGGTGGCTAGCTTAAGCTTATGCTCATCTTGGATCTCATGGATCTCAAATATTTGTTCACACTTAGCCTCCCAATTTAAATATACATTAGGATCACTAGAGCCATTAAAACAAGGAAGCTTGACCAAAGGTAGCCTAGCCTTTGCATCTTTGTAGAAGCCATTGCCATAGTGATGTCTCTCCCCTTGGTTATGATGTCTATGTCCATGAAATTGTGGTGGAGTTGTCCTTCTCCCATGGTCTTCTTCACGGCCAAAATCATTTGAAGAGCCTCTTGAAGATGGTCTATGAGAATGATGCCCATCATGGATAGAAGGAGATGGCCTAGCTTGTTGCACCTCCATCTTTTGTAATTTCTCTTCCAAACGCCTAATGGTGCGTTGTGCTTCATGTAATTCTCCAAGAACCGAAGTTTTGGAAGGAGAATGTTGCTTGTAAGATGCATCACTTGAAAATCCAGCCATTTGCAAATAAAAACAGCAAACAAGTCAAGAAACAATATTAGCAAAAACAGTGAATTTGGCAATGAAATTGCCGAAGTGAATTTGGCCAGAAAAATAGGTCACTCTCAAAGAAATAATATCCCTGCACCAATCTGATCTTGAGGTCTTGGAATCCTCAAATGAAAAATGTCAAAGCAAGGCACACCAATCTCAAAGCCAACCACAACAAAACCAATGAAGCAATAAAGACAAACAAGAAAAAGTATAAGCAAAGAAAGGCTAGAACAAAAGGAAAACTAGATGTTTGACAAACTCAAAGATTAATGAACAAAAGACAAGCAAGAAAATTAAAGAACTCAATGAGAAAGTAGGCACACAAAAAAATACTTAAAGAAAAGCACTAGAGTAGATGAAGAAAACAAAAAAAATTAGCTACTAGAAAATATTTTTTTATGCAAACTGTGCTTGATGTTCACTGATTTAACTGGAATGATATAGAGCGAACTGGATAATGAAATTTTAACCACAGAAACTTCAAGATCTTAAATCAAAAATGGCACTGGAATTATGCAGAAACAGTAAGCCAATTAATTGAGATAAATTTTTCAAAATCGCTGCCAGATTACCGTATTTTTTTCGGCAGTAATGTACACTTTTTGTATTTTATTTATCATTTTTTTTGTACTTTGAATTTTTGAGTACTTCTTTTTTTTACTCTTTTCTAACATTTTGAATATCACAAATCCAGAATTTCAGAATTTTCCAGTTAGTAAATCAATTGCAATAAGGAAAAATAGTAAGCACGTTTTCAGAAAACAGAGGAATCCTAATAGGAATGAAAAACAGAATTATGAACTAGCAAAGACATAATGGAAAATGATGTATAGGAACTTGTATAGGTCTAAAATACAAGTATGAACTCAATCTAAAACAGAAAATGCACAAAGGATCAAATATCAAACTCAGAAAATTATATGACACTAAAGCAAGAAACAACAAATTCAATAAAAGTACTACAAGAAGTGATGACAATTATGGAAAAACAAGACTAAGACAAAACTTGTATGGATTCAAAAAGGAAAATACTCAAACATATGATAGGCAAAAGAAAGAAAACAGCAAGAAAACTCAAATAAGCCTAAAATAGAACCGTAATTTGCAAGAAATTAAAGAGCTCTTGAAATTAAAGTGCATCACAACTCAAAAATTAAACAAGAACACACCTAAACTCATGATACCACATGATATGATTCCAATAGCACAATATGAATGATTCTTGACATTCTTAGGAATCATCTTGAGTTGGATATGAGATAGGCACTTTATCATAGGATTGGATCAAGGTTCTATGAACAAGAACTCACCAAAACTAGTACCAAAACCCAAACTCATATGGAAGTTCCACATATTGTCAAATTGAACCGATTGAATTGGAAGAAAAGGCAAAGGCACCGATTAAACAACACAAAAATTAAAATGCACCGAACAAAAGACTTGAATTGAAGAAGAAAAGATGAAGAACAGCAAAGAAACAAAAACACCGAAGCAAAACTAAAAAGAAGCTGACAATACCGAACAGAATTTTAAGAGAAGCTAGCTAAGACATGAACAAATAAAGAGAATGAAGGAAGGAGAAGAGAAAGCTCATGAAGATGGAGGAATGGTTGGATGATCACGCCACTAGGAGGATGGAGACTCCAAGATAAGTGTGCAAGCCGCCACTTGAGGTAACCATTGAACCATCAAGATAAGACTAGTGAGGAAGGCACAAAGCTCTCCAATGCTCTCTCAAAAATTGAGTATAGTTTCTCTAATCAAAATTCAAATCTCAAATGTACAAGGGCAGCACCTTAATTTATAGCCTAGAGGTGCTGAAATGCAAGGCAAATTAAATTCAAAATTCCCCCCAAAAGCTAATGAAAGTGGTGGCAATTATGGTCATGAAGAAGGTGTGACCTTCTCTCTCACTTTGGCACCTCCCTAGTTACTCCTACACCTATCTACTAACGCACCCCCCCTAATACTCCTAACTAAGGACCTAAAGATGCTTTAACAAAAGAGGTTTCTAATGTTTCCCTCTTAAGCACCCTCACACAAAGAAATTACAAAAAGAGAAAATAATCGTCCATTAGCTCCTAAAGCTTTGAACATGCTTCTTGTAAGCCTTTGAGGTGGGCTTTGACCTCCATGGGCGTCCTCCACTTGAGCCTCAACCTCTTCTTGCTCTTGATGATTGGCCTCCATGTCCACTTGAGCTTGATCTCCATCAGGTTTCCTCTGTATTGGACACAGAAACCCAGGCTAAAAAAACCCAGATGCCTTGAAGACTTACCCCCATGAGAGCGAGAGGTGTGCGACTTGCTCTCCAAACTCCAGGTAGTGTTTAACATTGCCGAGCTGATTAAACACGAGTATAGCCCTTCGGACCTTAAAGGCTTACATTGGTATCCCCCTTCCCCTTACTCCTCTTAGCTCTTATCTTGCATGTGTTTGTTTGCTAAATTCATATATGTCTTTCCTTCTTATGCAGGCATGGTGTTGGACGCTCAGAAAAGGAGAAACATGGTTGCTTTGGTGGGTGAAAGCAATGGGACTCCTCTGCTGACCTGTCTTCCTTCCTGCAAAAGATGCTACACTCTGCCAGAGTTAAAGAGAGGCTGGAAAACTTGGAGGAAGATACCCTGATGGAGCACATGTCAAGGCAACTAGGGATTCCCTAGTTGCCAACAACCTTCTCCTTTCCAAGATGCGGAGGGCAAAAGAACTGGCCAATTAAGAAGTCCTCCAAACGTCGAGTAACAGGACTTACCCTGGAGGTGGAAGAGCTTTGAAAGACTGACTGGGAGACCAAGGCCTTGGGATTATACGCCAGGAATAGTGACCTCCGCACTGAGGTGGACAGGCTGAAAGGGGAGCTGGCCAGCAGAGATGAGGAGTTAGCTAAGCAGAAGGACGAGTTAGCCCATAAGGATGAACTCTTTCAGCAGATCAAGGAGGATGTCATACCTCAGGTTGCCTGCATGCATCCTGAGGTGGACCTTTCCCAAACAGGACTAAGCAAAACTATTATAGATGGGAAGTTAATGGATGTGGAATAGTGGTGGTGAACCTCCCCGCTGTTGCCCTTATTTTGTAACTTTAATGAACACTTGATTATTTTGTACATGTATGTATGACCCCTTGGGTCGGATAACTTGTATGTCTTGACACGATTTTGATGACTATAGCATGCCAACGATTACTCATACCTAAGTAGCACGGTCCTTCACGAGCCATACTTTTCCCATAAAAGTAGATTTTTCTTTTACTCTTGGTATCTTACCAAAGGGAGAGGTTCGCTAGGAACCCTCCTATTCCTAAGCTTCGCATATTTTACCCAAGGGAGAGGTTCACTAGGAACCTTGCTCTTTCTGACTTTGGCATATTTACCCAAGGGTGAGGTTCACTAGGAACCTTATTTTTTCTCGACCTTGGTGTATTTACCCAAGGGAGAGGTTTACTAGGAACCTTACTGTTTCTTGACCATGGTGTATTTACACAAGGGAGAGGTTTACTAGGAACCTTATTATTTCTCGACCTTGCATATTTACCCAAGGGAGAGAGAGGTTCACTAGGAACCTTACTGTTCTCGACCTTGGCATATTTACCCAAGGGAGAGGTTCACTAGGAACCTTATTGTTTCTCGACCTTGGCGTAGTTACCCAAGGGAGAGGTTCACTAGGAACCTTACTGTTTCTCGTCCTTGTCGTATTTACCCATGGGAGAGGTTCATTATGAAACTTACTGTTCTCGACCTTGGCGTATTTACCCAAGGAAAAGGTTCATTATGAACCTTACTGTTTCTTGACCTTGGCGTTGTTACCTAAGGGCGAGGTTTGTTAGAATATATGGCCTTTAAACAAGAGGGGGGTGAATTGTTTTTAAAGACTTTTCGAAAGCTTTTGAAGGTTTAATGAAATTTTGTGTATAAATCCTGAACATGAATCAAGTTAGCTTAGAACATCAACAATTATACATCAAAGCAACAAAAAAACAATTGGTTGTTTATATCAGTTGAAATATCAAACAACTTAAAACAAAATTTAAAGGAGTTCAGGGTAAGAGAGAATCACACAAACAGTTTATACTGGTTCACTCTTAAGCCAAAAGCTACATCCAGTCCCCAGAAACCACTGGGTAAATCACTATGTAATCAAACCAAATTACAAAAACACAACACACCAAAGTAGTGACCTTAAACCCTTCAAGAAACACACTACCTTTGGCAAACCACACCAAGAGTATTGATCTTGAACACCTCAAGAACACACAACACTCCTTGGCAACACAACACCAGAAATACAGTAGGTTTAGAGAGGATTACACCTGATCACAGTACAATCTGAATTCAATACAATTGCAATCTTATTCCACTCTCACTTGAAAATCCAAAGCTTGATGTGAATCTTGAAATCTCAAAAACAAATTTGTCAAACTGAATTTCATAAATCTATTTTTTCTTCACATAATTGAAAACATAAACAAACCATTTATATTTTCCAAAGATTGGTCAAAGCATTTAATGAAGGAGCGTATTGAGTTAGAAATCATTTAAAACAGATTCACCATTCAAAACTGAATTCTGTTAGGATTTTCAAATAAACAATCGGTTGAAATCATGAAACAACCGATTGTTTTGGATTGACAATTAAGTCAACCAAACCAAACAACTTTCAACCTTTTTCAAAAACTCCTAAGAGTAAAACAACCGGTTGATTCGACAAAACAATAGGTTGTTTTTCACTTAGCTGGAAAAACACTTAATTTCAAAGAGGTTTTAATTCACATTAGTTTTAGATTCAACTAGGGAGTGGATCACAGATGATTATACCCAGATCCCACCCAAAAACAACAGCCACGCCAGCCTTTCATCAAACACTTGAATTTCGATTCTTCAAAGCACTTGATCACTCTTGATCAACAAGGTTCACTAGGAACCTTACTGTTCTCGACCTTGGCGTATTTACCCAAGGGAGAGGTTCACTAGGAACCTTACTGTTTCTCAACCTTGGCGTATTTACCCAAGGGAAAGGTTCACTAGCAAACTTGCTCTTCTCAACCTTGGCGGATTTACCCAAGGGAGAGGTTCACTAGAAACCTTACCGTTTCTCGACCTTGGCGTATTTACCCAAGGGAAAGGTTTACTAGTAACCTTGCTCTTCTCAACCTTTGCGTATTTACCCAAGGGAAAGGTTCACTAGGAACCTTACCGTTTCTCGACCTTGGCGTATTTACCCAAGGGAGAGGTTCACTAGGAACCTTACTGTTCTCGACCTTGGTGTATTTACCCAAGGGAGAGGTTCACTAGGAACCTTACTATTTCTCGACCTTGGCATATTTACCCAAGGGAGAGGTTCACTAGGTACCTTGCTCTTCTCGACCTTGGCGTATTTACCCAAGGGAGAGGTTCACTAGGAACCTTACTTCACAATATGATGAGAATCAAAAAGATGTTATCAATAGAAGAAATGGACAAGGGCCAAAGCATTTAAAGTTCTTCTTATTAGTCTTTGCAAAAGATGAGGCCCAAGCCCAAAGCCCAAGCCCAAGAAGGCCTAAGCCCAAGAAGCCCAAGTCCAAACCATGAGGGGCAAGGCCAAGCATTAAATAAAAGAGCATCATTTGAATTACTCTTGTATAGTTGTAGGAGGTGTGGATATTAAATAAAGGAGTGTGAATATGTAAATTAAAGTCACATTGTCCATGTGACTTAGGAGAGTAGGTGTAGGTGTAGTTTTTAGGAGGTGTCATAGTAGAAAAAGGTCACACCTCCCATGTGACTTGTTTTTTGTGGGAATTTCGAATGAGTTTCATTTGAATTTTCCCACCTATTTTTCAGCACCCTCACACTATAAATAGAGGTGTGGGCTCTTCTAAAATTCAAAAATTGGAAATTGGATATAGAGAAACTCTACTCAAATGGAGAGAGAATTGTGAGTTTTGGTTTCTCCTTCTTCCTTAGCCTTATCTTGTGTGCCATTGGAGAGCTTCAAGTGGCAGCTTTCTTTCACTTATCTTGGAACAAAGACTCCAAGTGGCGTGATGCAGTTCCAAATTCTCATTCCAGCCGAGCTTCATTCCATAAGTTTTCATTCCTTTCATCTCCAATTTCAATTTCAATCGGTAGTTTAGTTTTCCTTTAGTGTTCTTCATCTTTCCACCGATTGTTCTTGTGTTCCTTGTGTTGTTCTTCATTTTCTGTTCGGTACCTTTTGTTTTTAATTCAATTGTGTTTAGTAATCTTGTTCAATGGATGTTTACAAGGAGATAACACTCTTATTGAGTTTGGATCATCATTTTGGAAGGCTATGTCTCCATTGATGATTCCTTAAGCTTCCTTGATTCCATTTCTGTTTTCAGCTTGTTGTTTTGTTGATGTAATTTCGTTTTCATTGTTTAAGCACTCTTTGATCTTTGAATTGTTGTTTTCATTCTCATATAATGTTGTGTTCAAGAGTTTAAAAGTGTCTATGTTCAATCCAACTCATATCACAATACATCGCAAACATATTTTCCAAACAACTTTTTATTGGGTGACCTCATTAAAAAACCCCGATAAGGGAAAAAGAGTGTCCCTTTGAATATTCAAACATCGTACAATAATATGATTAACTGAAATAAAATATGAGATTGGCCCCATTCCATGTTCGGGGAATCATCCCGTCTTCCAAGGTCTTGAGTTTGTACACTCCGTTCCTAAGCACCTTAATCACGCGGAATGGGCCAGTCCACTTGGAGGACAACTTGTTCTCCAACTGGTAGGGGTGAGCCTCTCGCATTACCAAGTCGGCGACCTGGAACTACCGGGCTTTCAACTTGGACTTGTGCTTATACTCTACCCTTCTCTTCAAGGCTTCGGCCTTAATGCGCATTTCCTCCCTGACCTCGTCGAGCAGGTCTAAGCTTATCCTCATTTCTTTGTTAGACTCTTCGGCCACGAAGTTCTGAAATCGCGGTGAACTCTCCTGGATCTCGACGAGAATCATGGCATACGATCCATACACCAAGCTACAAGGTGTCTCCTTGGTGGTGGATTGGGGAATTTTATGGCAAGCCCACACAATTCTAGGGACCTCATCTGCCCAAATTCCCTTGGCTTTCTCCAGTCTCTCCTTAGGCCCACGAGTAAGACTCGGTTGGCCGATTCGACCTGACCATTCGTATGGGGGTGTTTGACTGATGCAAACACCTGCTTGATACCAAGCTCCGTGCATAGTTTGCCTAGTTGTTGACTTGCGAACTGGGTGCCATTGTCAAACACTAAACGCTTTGGGATTCCAAAACGAAAAACTATGTTATTCCATACAAAGTGTTGAACCTTATGAGTTGTGATTTGTGCAACAGGCTAGGCCTCTACTCACTTGGTGAAGCACTTGATGGCGACCACGAGGTACTTCATCTAACGAACTACTAGAGGAAACGCTCCCAAGATGTCAATCCCCTAGGTGTGAAAAGACCATGGGTCGTGGATCGACCGCAATTCCTCCAAGGGTGCATGATGCCAATCGGCGTGCTGTTGGCATTGCTTGCATCGTTGTGTGTACCTCGTACAGTCCTCCCTCATGATCGGCCAATAGTACCCTACTCAAACAACCTTTGACGAGAGAGCTCGCCCACCGATGTAACTCCCACATATACCTTCATGGAGCTCGGCCATGATACGTGTGCACTGCTCACCACTCACACAAGACATGATAGGATGAGTGTAGCCATGCCTGAATAGGTTTCCATCGACCAGAGTATACCTACTTGTGTTTTTCTTGACAACCATGGCTTCCGCTGGCTCTAGTGGAAGTAGACCATCAACCAAGTAACGCCAATAGGGTGTCATCCAGGTTTCACCTTCGTCGACTAGGCAAACGTGTAATGAATCTCCCACTAACAAGTCGTATGCGCATATCCTGGGTGCCCTCAACATTTCTTGGGTCAACGACTGGTGACCTCTTCTTCCGCCTTCTGAGACACTTACCTGTTGGACCTCTTCCGTGTAGCCTGTGGTAGTTCTGGGTGTCTTTAAGGTTTCCTGAATGACTATCCTTTGTCTGCCCCCCTTGCCTGAGCTGGCGAGCTTTGCAAGCAAGTCAGCTCAGGCATTATGTTCCCTGGGGACATGTACCAATTTGAACGAAACAAAAAGCCTCTCTTAATAATCTAACATACTCTAGGTATGCGGCAATCTGGGGGTCCTTGGCCTGGTACTCGCCCGTAACCTGCCCAGTTATCAGCAGTGAGTCACTCTTCACTAATAGACTTCGAGCACCCATTTCCTTCACTAACAACATTCCTGCCACCAAGGCCTCATATTCAGCTTGGTTGTTACTAGCCTTGAAGGCGAATCGTAGGGCCTGTTCGATCAGGAGCCCATTTGGTCCTTCTAAGATGATGCAAGCCTTACTTCCCTTCTGGTTAGAGGACCCATCCACGGAGAGGACCCACTGGAAATCAACCACTTCTTTATGTATGGTTGTCGAGGAGAGCTCTACCACAAAGTCAGCATAAACCTATCCCTTGATAGGTCCTCTCGGCTCATACTACACATCAAACTCCGACAGCTCGACCACCCAGCGTACCGTACGCCCCGCCACGTCAGGCTTCTGTAAGACCTTACGGATGGGAAGGTCAGTCATCACGATCATAGTGAAACTCTGGAAGTAGTGGCGTAGCCTTCGTGCTGCAAATACTACTACTAAAGTCGCCTTTTCAATGGTCTGATAACGCATCTCGGGCCCCTGCAGTGCTTTGTTGACAAAGTATATAGGTCTTTGGACACGGTCTTGCTCTTGGACGATGACCGAGTTGATCGCTCGTTCTGTGATGGCGAAATATAGGCGTAGGGAGGTACCAGGCAGCAATTTGCATAGCAACGGAGGGCTGGCCAGGTACTCCTTCAGCTTGAGGAACGACTCTTCACACTCGTTGGTCCATACAAATCTGTTGTTCCTCTTCAAACACTGGAAATAGGGATGCCCCTTATCCCCTTCTGTTGATACAAGTTGGGAAAAGGCGGTCATTCATTCTGTCAACTGTTGGACTTCCTTCACCGAGGTCGGGCTCCTCACAGCTATAATTAACGCACACTTCTCGCGGTTCGCCTCTATCCCCCGCTTGGTGAGGAGGAACCCTAAGAACTTCCATGCCTCTACCTCGAATACACACTTTTCAGGGTTTAACTTCAACTTATACTTGGCTATTGTAGTGAATAGCTCCTCTAGGTCGGCGATGTGTTGGTTCTTCTCCTGGGAGGTGACGACCATATCGTCCACATATGCCTGCACGTTTTGCCCTATCATAGGGGTGAGCACCCTGTCCATCAACCTCTGGTAGGTCGCGCCAGCGTTCTTCATCCCAAAGGGCATCACCTTATAGAAATTGATGGAAGAGGCCCAAGCACAAGCCCACATGCAAGCCCACCAAAGGGTAGATTTGGGCCAACCATAGAGTTATGGCCAAGAGGATCCAAGAAGACGTTCTTTTACATGTTCAAATGCCATAAACTCTAGTGTAGAGTAGACTTTAATTTCTTGTCAAAATTAGCATAGGAACTTTATTTGTAATTTTCTTAGAATTAATTTTGGCACCTAAAACACCAACCTAGGTAAACTTAGAGTTTCTAAAAAAACCTCTAAATTTACCAAGGCCGGTCTAGAAAGCCCATGGAGGGGGTGAGCATAAAAACTAGACACACCCCTCCCCATGTGCTCATTTGTGCACCCATGTGCCATGTGCACCCATGTGCTTCACATTTACATTTCATTTGGCTAGCATTAGGGTTGCATTATGGTCCTCCTTAGCCTATAAAAGGAGGAGCCTACACCTTGTATTTTCAAGTTTAATTGAGTAAGGTTATGCTGCCATTTTTGTGCACAAGCTTTACTTCTCCTAGAAATCTAGGCTCTAAACTTCAATCCTTTCACCTTCTCCCTTGAGCTGGCCGAACCACTCAAACACCATACTCATCATGCACCTACAAGGCCAACACAACTCCTAGGAGGATCTTGATCATCTCACCCATTGCTTCCGCACCCTATTTTCTACTTTGATTGAAGAAGAACACATGAAAATGCCATCATTTGGTATCATGAGCTTTTGGTTCTTCAAGATGAGTAGCTTGGTCTTTTAAATTTTCAGTTCTTCTTTATTTCATATTGTCATATTAAATTCCATACTTGTCTTGCTGTTTTTACTTTTTAAATTGTTCTTGGTGTGCTTATGGAAGATCCAACCGAAGCACAATTGTTCAATTGATCTTGAACAAATTCTGTGCAGCTTGTGATAGGATTCCTTACACCATTGAGTGGCTGTTTTCTTTTAGGAATTTGAGTCCTTATTGCTTTCTTAATTTTGCTTCATTTTATGCTTTGAGTCTTTATTTTCTGAATCTATAAATGTTGTGTCAAGTCATGTGAATCCATATTTGTCAACAATTCTTAGTAGTCCTATTATTGGCTTGATTGTTTCTTGCTTTTGGGTCTCTTTAAATTGTTTGAATCTGCTGTTCTTTGATCCTTTGGTGCCTTTTTATTTTTAGTTTGAATTCATAATTGTGTCTTAGTTCTTACACAATTTCCGTTCTTACAATTCCATTGTGTTAAAGTTTGGTTATCTTGCTGTTTTTTCCAGTTTTCCAGGATTCCCCTGTTTACACCTTCTCTGTTTTGGCTGTTTTAACCCAGAAAAATATTTCCACCCATAGGAAAATTCTGATTTTCTAGAAAATGCAAGTTTAAAGTGTTATAGAAAAGACAAAAAAAGAATGAGGTCAAAAGAAGCAACAGAAAAAAAATGATAAATCTTACAAAATCAGAGTGCAAATCTTGAGCGCTCCAGCTGGCCTAACCGAACACCAATTTTGCAAAATTTATTAAAAAAAAATGGTGCATCCGTTTTGAGTGAATCCAAAGCCAGATTTTAGATAAGATCCTGAATATCTTGCATAACAAATTTCAGAGCCAAATTCCAAAAATACAGATCAGCATAAATCGGGGAACAAACACGTTTTCTGGCCCACAACATTTTCCAGTGGTGCTGTTTTTTTATTTGGTCATCTAATCTAGTGCTTTTCTTTAGGAATTCTTTTGTGTGCCAACCTTTTATTGAGTACCTTTAATTGTTTGCTTTAATTTCTTGAATCTCTTTCTAAGTTGTCATATTATAAATCCTTTTGGTGGTACTGTTTTCTTTCAATTAAATTTGTTTCTTGCTTTTGTTCCTTGACCTCTCGTTTTGGGTGCTGGAATTTAATTTCTCTCTTGGTGCTTATGTGCATAGAATTTGACTTGGTTTAAGGTTTAGCCCTTGTGAATAGGTGCTGGAAATTGGAGAATTAAAGCCAACATTCTAAGGAGGAGACAAAGCCAAAGCCGAAACAAGCTTTCTTGAAACAAACACTACAAACACTTAGGAGATCAACAATCAAGACAACAAAGAAGTGCACTAACCAAAAGGAGGAACAACAAAGGGAGTTCTCTTATTTCCTTTGCAACTTGGTTTATTGTTAATTACCTTGTTAATTACGTTTAGACGGTGAGTGTGTCTTCAAGGGCTCAAAGTGTCCAAGAAGCCTCACCTAGGGCCGAATAGTATAGCATTCTTGATTAGTAATTGTTACTTGTTTGTAATTGCCTTTTCTTTTGCTTAGTTAGTGACGCTTTGCATGGTTATTTTGTTAAGTTTGTGTTAAACCGACTAGCTTTGTTGATTAGTAGCTTGCATTGTTTTCTTTCATTGAAAATTTGATTTCTCAACTTAATTGTGTTCTAAGTGGTTTACTAAGAGAAAGTTTTGTGTGAAGACATTGAGGGATAGTTTTTGGCTAAGGCAAAGGCTTGGTATTTAAGTAGTCCTTTGTGACTCACCTCCCTTACCTGGAAAACTACCTCCTTTGACTTTCCTAAGTTTTCTCAAGGTAAAATACTTGTATACACAAAGCTTTAGCCATGTCTTCTTCTTCTCATTCTACAAAGTCTATTGGAAGTGAATTAAAATCTTTAAAAACTCTTTTGAAAGAAGTTTCACAAACTGTGCAATCAATTGCTTATAGACAATTGGAGAGTGAGACTAAACTTAATGTTTTGACTAAAGCAAAGGATGAGAAGTCTCACATTCTAAAAAAATTACCTTCTCATGCATATATCTCTAAAGATCATGATTCTTTTGGGGAGGGAAGCATTAGAGTAAATGATTATTATCAAGCACCCCCTAGAAGACATAGAAGAGATAGAAAAGAACAAGAAAACCCAAGAGGGGTTAGGGTAGACCAACCCCATTTCCATGGAAAAGAAAATATAGAAGCATGCGTAGATTGGGAAATGAGGGTAGAAAAATTGTTTGCTTCCCATAAAGAAAGAAAGGAAAGAAAAACACAAAAGAAGAGAGGGGAAGTCGAAAGGGAAGCTAAAGAAAAAGAAGAAAAAGAAAAGCATGAGAAGACCCTTGAAGAACAAAAGGCGTGGGAGAAGAGTGTTCCTTCCCACAAGGTCATTCAACAAGACCAAAGATTTAAAAATACCTTTGAAAATATGTGTCTTGTTGAACAACCTCAAAGCCTTACCTTTTGTAAAGGAACACTTGCAAGCCTAAGTGAAAAAGAAGAGTCTTTAAAAGAAGCTTGCATAGATAAAAATGAAATAGATTATTTCTCATATGTGCTAGGATATCACCAAGTGAATGTCAAGTTTTTTATAAGCATCTACAAAAACAATTTTTTATGTGAAGTAGTGCCTAAAGAAACTTGTCATGTCTTATTGAGACAACCATTGCAAAGTGTACAAATCCTTATAAACAATGGTTGTCACAACGAGACTATCCTTACACATAAGAGAAAAAGTCTTCATGAAGGAGAACTCATGGGACAAATTAGAGTTGATAAAACTCTAGAGCTTTTAAAAGGAAAACTTTTGTCCCCCATGAGAAAAGAAGTTCAAAGACATTACCTTAGGTACAATTCTTGTTTTCAAACTACGCCCAAGGCAATGTCTCATAAACTCTATACTCCTTCACCTTTTGCAAATGATCCCTGGGAAGATATAAATTTCATATTAAAACTCCCTAGGACAACAAAAGGTTGTGATTCAATCTTCATGGTTATGGATAAACTCTTCTCTAGAGAAGTGATACATCTTCATGGTTTATCTTCAAGCATAGTGTTGAATAGAGTTCCAAATTTCGCAAACCATGATTTGAGGATTTCCTTTGGAAAACTTCCAACTAAATTGCACACTTTAAATTCTTATCATCCTCAAACGCATGGTCAAAATATATTTGAAAATCTAGCTCTTTCTACTATGCCTAGAATAATCATGAAGTGCACACACAACTCTAGAGGTGAGCAAACATACCATAAAGTAGTTCACAAAACTATTTATATTTCTACTTTTAAAGTTATGTGTGGGTTCAATCATCTTTCTCCTTTTAAGTTGTTACCATCTTCTATAGGATTTATGCCTAAAGAGAAAGTAACCACAAATGAACATTTTAAAATACATAAGATGATTAGAGACCACACACAACCATTAAAAGAGAAACTTTGTCCAAGGTTGCCAAAACCAAAAGAAAAACAAAAATGGCAACCTAGTAAAATTAATTTGCAAACTAACACCTATGCCTTATTTGATTATTTCTATAGGTGGACGTTTGATCCAGGAGGACAAGCTTTGGCGAAGCAAAAGGTTGCTATCCGAGATCAAGTCTGTAGATCTGAGGATAGATCTTCTCAAGAAGGAGGAGATGATGGACACCATCCAGCCACATCCATTCCCCTAGCCATGAAGAAGAAGAAGCAATGGATTTGAGGACAAATCCTTTTCAAGAGGGAGGGGATGATGGAAGAGTCCCAAGCACAAGCCCACATGCAAGCCCACCAAAGGGTAGATTTGGGCCAACCATAGAGTTATGGCCAAGAGGATCCAAGAAGACGTTCTTTTACATGTTCAAATGCCATAAACTCTAGTGTAGAGTAGACTTTAATTTCTTGTCAAAATTAGCATAGGAACTTTATTTGTAATTTTCTTAGAATTAATTTTGGCACCTAAAACACCAACCTAGGTAAACTTAGAGTTTCTAAAAAAACCTCTAAATTTACCAAGGCCGGTCTAGAAAGCCCATGGAGGGGGTGAGCATAAAAACTAGACACACCCCTCCCCATGTGCTCATTTGTGCACCCATGTGCCATGTGCACCCATGTGCTTCACATTTACATTTCATTTGGCTAGCATTAGGGTTGCATTATGGTCCTCCTTAGCCTATAAAAGGAGGAGCCTACACCTTGTATTTTCAAGTTTAATTGAGTAAGGTTATGCTGCCATTTTTGTGCACAAGCTTTACTTCTCCTAGAAATCTAGGCTCTAAACTTCAATCCTTTCACCTTCTCCCTTGAGCTGGCCGAACCACTCAAACACCATACTCATCATGCACCTACAAGGCCAACACAACTCCTAGGAGGATCTTGATCATCTCACCCATTGCTTCCGCACCCTATTTTCTACTTTGATTCAAGAAGAACATATGCAAATGCCATCAGAAATAGCTGGAGAGCTCTGTCATGAATGTTGTCTTGCATTCGTCTCTAGGGTGCATCCGGATCTGATTATACCCGAAGAAGGCATCTATAAAATTAAGGAGTCTGTAGCCTGACGCGTTATCTACCAGGGCGTTGATGCTAGGCAACGAATATGAGTCCTTCGGACAGGCCTTGTTAGAATCTGTGAAGTCGACTCACTTCTTCCACTTTCCGTTGGCCTTCTTAACCAACACCACATTCGCTAACCACTCTGGGTATTGGATCTCCATTATGTTGTCAGCACTCAGCAGCTTTTGGGTCTCCTGCCTAATGACTAAGCGTCTCTCGTCATTAAACTTCTTCCGCCTCTAGCGGACGGGTCGGACCTTTGGATCCATGGTGAGAAAATGGCACAGGAAATCAGGGTTAATTCCGAGCATGTCTGAGCCAGACCATGCGAAGGCATCCAAATGTTGTGCTATAACCTCGGTGATTTGGTCCTGTGTTTCCTGGCTTAAAGACGTGTCGAGCCGGAACTTCTTTCCCTTGATCTCTCTTTCCAGCACCTCGCCTACAGGCTCGGGTCGCCTCTCCCGGGCCATCTCAGCTCGAGCGACCCCTTCTTCCATTTGAGGTTGGCTGGTGATCGAGCACACCCCTTTCTTCGTCTTCAGGCTATTCTCATAGCATTTTTTTGTCGCCTTCTGGTCGGACTTAATGGTAATTACTGCCCCCTCGAGGGAAGGCAGCTTCATCTTCATATGCCCGTCGAGGTCATTGCTTTAATCTTGTTTAAGACGGGTCTTCCTAAAAGGATTTTGTAAGATGATGGAGCGTTGACGACAAGGTATCTTATATTGAAAGTGTTGGATGTGGTGTCGTCTGTGAAAGTCGTCCTTAGCTCCATATGCCTTCTCACTTCCACCTAGTCTCCCGCGAATCCATAAAGGCAACCATCGTAAGGTCTCAGCTGGTCAGGCAACAATTGCAACTTGTTGAAGGTTGACCAGAACATTACATTTGCCAAGCTCCCTGTTCAATGAGGACTCGGTGCACCCTTCTCCCTACTGTCACCACTAAGATCACCACCGGATCATTATCATGTGGGACCACATCCTGTAGATCGGCCTTTGAGAAGTAGAGATCAGGCTCAGGGGACTGGTCAGGTTCTCGTGCCTCTACTGCCATCACCCCCTTAGCGTACTTTTTTCGCTGGGAGGCGGTACATCCTCCTCCTGAAAAAACCCCGGAGATCATGTTAACCTCGCCGTGGACTAGCACCTCGTGCCCCTGATCCTCTGCTGGGGTTACTGCTGTTGGGACTTCCTGATTTTCCTCTAAGTATTCCTTTAGAAAACCATCCCTCACCAACTCGTTCAATTGGTGTCCGAGCACTAAGGAATTACACAGGTCGTTCCCAAAGGCTTGGTGGAATTCACACCAAGTGTCTTAGCTTGGCCCCAACCTTCTACCAGTGTTTGGGGGAGGCTTTAGCCTGTCAGCCAGGTCGGGGATGACGATCAGCTCTTTGAGGTTCACTCTGAACTTGTGCCAAGTGGGCAAACCTTCCCTCGCTCGTGCCCTGATCTGATGTCTTTTCGGCTCATAGGGTGTCTGTGTTAGAATATATGGCCTTAAACAAGAGGGGTGGTGAATTGTTTATGAAAGATTTTCACAAACTTTGAAGTTATAATGAAGTTCAAAGTAGAATCACATATATAGAAATCCAGAAAGCAATCAATTAAAACTATTTAAGTTGATTAACAAAAAATCAACCGATTGTTTTTGTGATTCAACCAGTTGTTTATATCAGCTGAATTCAAAACAACTTAAAAACAGCTCGGTGACGAATCTCGCCAAAGGTCGTTGGAAGACACATTATCAAAGAGTCATTGAAGGGTCCTGATGGAGATCAAGCCCAAGAGAACATGGAGACCACTCATCAAGCTCAAGAAGAGGTGGAGGCACAAATGGAGGACGCCCATGGAGGTCAAAGTCCACCTCAAAGGATTACAAGAAGCATGTTCAAAGCCTTGGGAGCTAGAGGACATTTATTTTTTCTTTTTGTAGTGTCTTTAGTTGAAGGTGCTTATAGGGAAACCTTAGAAACCTCTTTTGTTATAGCATCTTTTTAGGTTTTAGTTAGGAGCTTTAGGGGGGTGTATTAGTAGATAGGTGTAGAAGTAGAATAGGGGGTGCCAAAGTGAAGGGAAGGATCACACCTTCCTTGCTTTGCATTTTAGCGCCGGTTCTAGATGGTTTTGGGAGGGAATTTTGAATTGTCTTAGCTTTCTTTTTCAGCACCTTAGGCTATAAATAGAGGTGCCTTCCTTGTAAATTTCAGATTTGAATTCATCTAAAGAAACTATACTCAAAATTGGAGTGAGCATTTGGAGAGCTTTTGAGCTTCTACTCTAGTCTTATCTTGAAGGACCATGGTTTCCTCAAGTGGCGACTTGCACACTCATCTAGGAGCATCCATACTTCTAGTGGCGTGATCATCCAACCATTCTTCCATCTTCATGAGCATTCTCTTCTCCTTCCTTTCTTCTTCTTCAATTTGTTCATGTTGCCTTGTGTTTTGAGTTGTTGTTGTTTCGGTTCTTCTAATTTTCCAGCACCTACATTCTGTTTGTTTCTTAATTCTGTTCGGTACATTTGATTTTAATTCAATTCTGTTCGGTCTCTTTTTTTTTAATTCCTTTGTTGATTCAATTTGACAATACTTGGTTCATCCAAATGAGTTTGGGATTTGGTACTTGTTATTGGTGAGTTCTTGACTTAGAACCATGATCCAACTTCTAAGAAAGTGCCTCTATATTTTCCAGCTCAAGGTGATTCCTCAAAGTGTCAAGAATCTTGTTCTATGTGGCTATTGGAATCACATCATGTGGTATCATGAGTCTTAGGTTCATTCTTGTTAATTGTTGAGTTGTGTGCACTTTAATTTCAAGAGCTCTTTAATTTCTTGCAATTTAAGTTTCTGTTTTAGAATTTTACTTGAGTATTCTTGCTGTTTTTCTTTTGCTCCAAGTGTTTGTGGAAAGGTTTATGGCACTCATAATTCTTATGAGTATGGTTGCTCTTTTGGAATGGCATTATCCTTCCTAGAGTTTACCTTAAGCTTCCTTTCATTTGTTACAATTTGTGTTGTGTCTTTTAATTTTTGAATCATGTCAAGTTTTGTCTTAGTCATGTTATTCCATATATGTCATTACTTCTAGTAGTACTTTTATTGTTTTGATTGTTTCTTGCTTTGGTGTCATATATTTTTCTGAATTGATGTTGATCCTTTGTGCATTTTCTTTTTAGAATTGAGTTCATACTTGTATTCTAGACCTATACAAGTTCCAATACATCATTTTCTATTATGTCTTTGCTAGTTCATCATCCTGTTTTTTATTCCTATTAGGATTCCTCTGTTTCTGAAAAAAAGTGCTTACTGTTTTTCCTTATTGCAACTGATTTAAGTACTGTAAAATTCTGAAATTCTGGATTTGAGATATTCAAAGTGTTAGAAAAGAATAGAAAAAAAGAATCATTCAAAAATATGAAGTACACAAAAAATGATAAATAAAATAAAAAAAGTGTACATTCCTGCCGAAAAAAATACGGTAATCTGGCAGTGATTTTAAAAAATTTATTTCTCTCAATTGGCTTACTGTTTTTAATTGATTCCAGTGCCATTTTTGAGTTAACATCTTGAAGTTTCTGTGGTATAAATTTCATAATCCAGTTCGCTATACAACGTTCCAGTTAAATCAGTGAATATCAAACACAGTTTGCATAAAAAAAAAATATTTTCCAGTAGCTAAATTTTTTTTTTTGTTTTCTTCATCTACTCTAGTGCTTTTCCTTAGGTATTCTTTTGTGTGCCTACTTTTCTCATTGAGTTCTTTATTTTCTTGATTGTCTTTCATTCTTATTCTTTGAGTTTGTCTTACATATAGTATTCCTTTTGCAATTACCTTTTCCTTGCTTATACCTTTTCTTGTTTGTCTTTATTGTTTCTTTGGTTTTGTGGTGGTTTGCTCTTAAGATTGGTGTGCTTGCTTTGACATATTTCATTTGAGGATTCCAAGGCCTCAAGATCAGATTGGAGCAAGAACATTATTTCTTTGAGAGTGATATCTTTTTCAGCCTTAAATTCACTTCGGCAGTTTCAATTGCAAAGCTCACTGTTTTTGCTAATTTTTTAACTTGTTTGCTGTTTTGTGTGTTTGCTGTTTTTTATTACAAATGGCTGGATTTTCAAGTGATGCATCCTACAAGCAGAATTCTCCTTCCAAAGCTTCAATTCTTGGTGAATTACATGAAGCTCAAAGAACAATTAGAAGGTTGGAGGAGAAATTGCAAAAGATGGAGGTCCAACAAACTAGACCATCTCCTTCTATCCATGATGGACATCATTCTCATAGACCATCTTCAAGAGCTTCTTCAAATGATGTTGGCCGTGAAGATGAGCATAGGAGAAGGAGACCTCCACCCCAAGTCCATGGACAAAGACATCATCACCAAGGGGAAAGAATTCACTACGCAATGGCTTCTACCATGATGCAAAGTCCAAGCTTCCTTCGGTCAAACTACCTTGTTTTAATGGTTCTAGTGATCCAAATGTGTATTTAGATTGGGAGGCTAAGTGTGAACAAATTTTTGAGATCCATGAGATCCAAGATGAGCATAAGCTCAAGCTAGCCACCCTAGAGTTTAGTGATTATGCCATGAAATGGTGGCATGGAATTGTAAAGGACATTATCTATCACAAGGGTCCTCCCGTGGACTCTTGGAACTCTTTAAAGGATCATATGCGCGCTAGGTTTGTGCCCCCACATTTTAGGAAAGACCTCATGTTGAGACTCCAACAGTTTCAACAAGGCACGCTAAATGTGGATGAATATTATAAGGAGCTTGAGACGCTTGTGCTTAAAATTGAATTAGAAGAAAGTGAAGAAGCCATGGTTGCTAGGTTTGTGAGTGGTCTTAGGAAGGATATCCAAGACATTGTTGAGTTACAAGAGTATTCATCATTGGGTTCTTTAGTTCATCTTGCAATGAAGGTGGAAGCCCAACTTGCTAAGAAAAACTCTTTTAAAAATGCTTCCAATAATGGATACTACTTCAAGTCTTGGAGAAACAAAACTTCTTTTTCTAAACATCCTTCCAAAGATTCTTCTTTCAAACCCAAGGAATCTAAGCCATCAACATCTAGACCTAAGTCTCCCACTAGAACATCTAACACTAAATGCTTTAAATGTATGGGTTATGGTCATATTGCTGCAAATTGTCCTTCCAAACGAAGTATGTACATGCATGAGGGCATTGTAGTTAGTGAGCATGATTCGGATTCTTCAAAGCATTCATTACATTCTCATGCATCTAGTGAGGAAGAGAGCGAATGTCCACTTGAAGGGGACTTGTTAGTTGTGAGAAGACTTCTTGGACAAGTTTCACAACCTTTTGATGAAAGTCAAAGGGAAAATATTTTCCATACAAGATGTCTTATTCAAAACAACATTTGTTCCTTGATAGTGGATGGGGGTAGTTGTGCAAATGTGGCTAGTACAAGAGTAGTAGATAAACTTGGATTGCCTACTATCTCTCATACAAAGCCCTACAAGTTACAATGGCTTAGTGAAGTAGGAGAAATAATTGTTAATAAACAAGTCCTCATCCATTTCTCCATTGGAAAATACAAAGATGAGGTATTATGTGATGTTGTGCCCATGGAAGCCACTCATGTTCTTTTGGGAAGGCCTTGGCAATTTGATAGAAAAGTTTTACATGATGGCTTTACCAACAAATTATCTTTTGAATTCCATGGTCACAAGGTTACTTTAAAATCTCTCTCTCCAAGAGAAGTCCATGAGGACCAAGTTATCATGAAGAAAAAGAGGGAGAGTGAAAAAGATAAAAAAGATAAGAGTTCTAAGCCTACACTCCTTGTGTCTAGGCGTGACATTGAAAGGGAAATAGTGGCTCATCATCCTCTTTTTTTAGCCATCCCTAGAACTCTTAGCATAGAATCACTTGTTGATAGTCCTCATTGCTTGGAAAATTTGGTAGAAGAGTTCAAAGATGTGTTTCAAGATCCTCCAAATGGACTTCCACCTTTGAGAGGGATTGAGCACCAAATTGATTTGATACCGGGCTCTTCTTTACCAAATCGTCCCGCATATAGGACCAATCCAAGTGAAACCAAGGAAATTCGCCAACAAGTTGAGGCTTTGATTGAAAAAGGGTGGGTGCAAGATAGCATGAGTCCTTGTGCTATGCCTATCATCTTAGTGCCAAAAAAGGATGGCACATGGCGAATGTGTTCGGATTGTAGGGCCATCAATAACATAACCATTAAGTATAGGCATCCCATACCTAGACTAGATCATTTGTTGGATGAATTACATGGTTCAAAAATCTTTTCAAAGATTGATCTTAAAAGCGGCTACAATCAAATCCGTATCAAACCGGGTGATGAATGGAAGACGGCTTTTAAGACCAACTTTGGTTTATATGAGTGGTTAGTTATGCCTTTTGGTTTAACTAATGCACCAAGTACCTTCATGCGCCTCATGCATCATGTTCTTAGACCTTTCATTGGTAAGTTTGTTGTGGTTTACTTTGATGACATTCTCATTTATAGCTTATCTTTGAATGACCATAGGTTGCATGTTAGGCAAGTTTTGGAAACCCTTAGGAAGGAACATTTGTATGCTAACCTTGCTAAATGTATGTTTGCTCTTGATCATATAGAATTCCTAGGGTTTGTTGTGAGTTGTAAAGGGGTCCATGTGGACAAAACAAAGGTGGTGGCCATTCAAAATTGGCCTACACCGAAATCTTTGAATGAGGTCCGAAGTTTTCATGGGCTAGCTTCTTTCTATAGAAGATTTGTCCCAAACTTTGGTACCATTGCCGCACCACTCAATGACATAGTGAAAAAGGATGTGGTCTTTCATTGGGGAGAAGCACAACAAAAAGCTTTTGATACTTTGAAAGAAAAATTGACTAATGCTCCCATCTTGGCCCTTCCTAATTTCACTAAGACATTTGAGATTGAGTGTGATGCTTCAAGCATCGGTATTGGGGCTGTTCTCCTTCAAGAGGGCCACCCCATAGCCTATTTTAGTGAGAAATTGAAGGGAAGTCATCTCAACTATTCCACCTATGATAAGGAATTATATGCACTTGTTAGGGCTTTGTTTACTTGGCAACACTATCTTTTTCCCAAAGAGTTTGTGATACATAGTGATCATGAATCTCTTAAATATTTGAAAAGCCAAAACAAACTTAACAAGAGGCATGCTAAGTGGGTGGAATTCATTGAGCAATTTCCTTATGTGATCAAACACAAGCAAGGTAAAATAAATATTGTGGCGGATGCTCTTTCTAGAAGATACACCTTGCTAAATCTTTTAACCTCTCAATATCTTGGTTTTGATCACATTAAGGAACTTTATCATGATGACCTTGATTTTTCTCTCCTCTATCAAGAGTGTCTTAAAGGAGGACACAAAGATTTTTTTATTCAAGATGGCTTTCTTTTTAAAGGAAAACGTCTTTGTGTTCCCCAATGCTCTATTAGATTATCTCTTGTTAGAGAAGCTCATGAGGGGGGCTTAATGGAACATTTTGGGGTTGCTAAAACTTTGGATGTGTTGCATGAACATTTCTTTTGGCCTCATATGCATAAACATGTTCATAGTTTGTGTGATAAATGCATAGCTTGCCGCAAAGCTAAATCTAAAATGCATCCCCATGGTCTTTATACTCCTCTTCCTATCCCTTCAATGCCTTGGGTAGATATATCTATGGATTTCATCTTAGGCTTACCCAAGACATCAAAGGGAAAGGACTCCATTTTTGTGGTAGTGGATCGTTTTTCAAAGATGGCTCACTTTATTCCTTGCCACAAAGTGGATGATGCATGCCACATTGCAAACCTCTTCTTCCAAGAAGTGGTTCGCTTGCATGGGATTCCTAGGTCTATAGTGTCCGATAGAGATCCTAAGTTCTTGAGTCACTTTTGGAAGACCTTGTGGGGCAAGCTTGGAACTAAGCTTTTATTTTCTACCACTTGCCACCCACAAACCGATGGTCAAACCGAGGTGGTGAATAGAACTTTGGGACAACTATTGAGATGCTTTATTTCGGGGAATCCTAGAGTGTGGGAGAATTTACTACCCCATGTTGAGTTTGCATATAATCGAGTAGTAAATTCTACCACCTCCCATTCTCCTTTTGAGGTGGTCTATGGGTTTAATCCCCTAACACCTCTTGATCTTCTTCCTATTCCCCTTCTTGAAGATGTCTTGTGCAAAGATGGGGATGAAAATGCTTCTTTTGTGAAAACTTTGCATAAAGACATCAAGAAGAGAATTGAGAAGAAGGTTGGCAAGTATGCTGAACTTGCCAATAAAAGGAGAAAAGCATTGTTGTTTGATGAGGGCGATTGGGTTTGGCTTCACTTGAGGAAGGATCGTTTTCCTACTCAAAGGAAGTCCAAACTAATGCCTCGAGGGGATGGACCTTTCCAAATCCTCAAGAGGATTAATGACAATGCTTATGAGTTAGATATGCCTGATACATTCTTAGGTAGTCATACTTTTAATGTCAGCGATCTAACTCCTTTTTCTGTAGGTCTCCAGAATTCGTGGTCGAATTCTCTCCAACTCGGGGAGTATGATGGAGATCAAGCCCAAGAGAACATGGAGACCACTCATCAAGCTCAAGAAGAGGTGGAGGCACAAATGGAGGACGCCCATGGAGGTCAAAGTCCACCTCAAAGGATTACAAGAAGCATGTTCAAAGCCTTGGGAGCTAGAGGACATTTATTTTCTCTTTTTGTAGTGTCTTTAGTTGAAGGTGCTTAGAGGGAAACCTTAGAAACCTCTTTTGTTATAGCATCTTTTTAGGTTTTAGTTAGGAGCTTTAGGGGGGTGTATTAGTAGATAGGTGTAGAAGTAGAATAGGGGGTGCCAAAGTGAAGGGAAGGATCACACCTTCCTTGCTTTGCATTTTAGCGCCGGTTCTAGATGGTTTTGGGAGGGAATTTTGAATTGTTTTAGCTTTCTTTTTCAGCACCTTAGGCTATAAATAGAGGTGCCTTCCTTGTAAATTTCAGATTTGAATTCATCTAAAGAAACTATACTCAAAATTGGAGTGAGCATTTGGAGAGCTTTTGAGCTTCTACTCCAGTCTTATCTTGAAGGACCATGGTTTCCTCAAGTGGCGGCTTGCACACTCATCTAGGAGCATCCATACTTCTAGTGGCGTGATCATCCAACCATTCTTCCATCTTCATGAGCATTCTCTTCTCCTTCCTTTCTTCTTCTTCAATTTGTTCATGTTGCCTTGTGTTTTGAGTTGTTGTTGTTTCGGTTCTTCTAATTTTCCAGCACCTACATTCTGTTTGTTTCTTAATTCTGTTCGGTACATTTGATTTTAATTCAATTCTGTTCGGTCTCTTTTTTTTTTAATTCCTTTGTTGATTCAATTTGACAATACTTGGTTCATCCAAATGAGTTTGGGATTTGGTACTTGTTATTGGTGAGTTCTTGACTTAGAACCATGATCCAACTTCTAAGAAAGTGCCTCTATATTTTCCAGCTCAAGGTGATTCCTCAAAGTGTCAAGAATCTTGTTCTATGTGGCTATTGGAATCACATCAGGTCCTGATAGCATTCCCCTCCTGAAGGCGTGCACCATCATGTCCTCGTCCTTGGTGTGCAGCTTTACCACCAATGCCTCGAATCGATTCAGAAAGTCTTTCAGGGGCTCTCCCTAGTACTGCTTCACATAAAAAAGGTCGAAAGAGATGGGGGGTGGAGCCCGGTTGACAATGAACTGTTCCCTGAACAATGTTGAGAACTGATCAAATGAAGTGATGTGTCCATCGGGGAGACTGATGAACCAATCTAATGTTGTGCCCGAAAATGTTCCCATAAACAATTTGCAGTGCATAGCGTCGATTCCCTCCGAGATCATCATCTAAGTGTGGAAGGTCGTGATGTGGGCCTCCAGGTCTTCGATGCCTATGAAAGTGATTTTTGCAGTCATGAAATTGGTGGGTATCACGACATTCATGATTCTCTGGGAGAACAACATGGGCGAGCCCTAACTGGATAGGGCGGGGTTTGCTCCCTTGTCGCATGCTCCCCCACGCGTTGCAGTTCTCAGCGCAGTTCTTCATTGGCTCTGCACAACTCCTCGTTGTTTGTCTGTGACGCGTCTAGATCAACCTGGAATCGGTTTTGACTGGCTTCCTACTCGGCCTGAACCTCAACCACAATCTTGTCCTGATCAGCCTTGGATACCGCCACTGTTTGCTGAAGAGTGTGAATGGTCTCCATGAGTTGTTGCATGTTGATGTTGTCGCCTTCCTTAAGTGTAGATGTACCTTGTCTTGTATTCCTCATGTTATCAGGTGGCTCTAATCACAATTATGGATGGACCTAGTTTTATCGGGCCCCACGGTGGGCGCCAAATGTTCTTGTCGTTTGACCTGGTCATCGGTTGATTTCAAAGGCAAGCGGTAGCTCCTCTTATTTCTGGTGGATTTTGTGCTTCCTCTTGGATGTTAGAAAGCGGCTCCGTTGAAACAGAGGGGGCCCTACATGTTGATTGCACTTCGACGATCAAGTTAGTTCAAGGCTTATAGCAACAATAAGTAAGTAAGCAGTTTTAGTCTTAGAAATGGTGTACCTTTACGAGGGATCATAGGTCCCTTTTATAGACTGTTTTAAGGTTACCTCATTGTAACAACCCCTCTCTCACGAGAACCCTATCTCGAGTGAAAGTGGGCTTGATGGGAAAGCATTTTGTTACGTTCTTACACAATCTTAGTGTAACAACCGCAAATAATCTTCCTCCTTGTTGATGGAAGAGGCCTAAGCACAAGCCCACATGCAAGCCCACCAAGGTGTAGATATGGGCCAACCACTAGAGTTATGGCCAAGAGGATCCAAGAAGACAGGAATGCTGCTACTGATGGCAGAGAAACCTTCTTATACATGTTCAAAATGCCATAAACTCTAGTGTAGAGTAGACTTTAATTTCTTTTCAAATTTAGCCTAGGAACTTTATTTGTAATTTTTCTTAGAATTAATTTTGGCACCTAAAACACCAACCTAGGTAAATTTAGAGTTTCTAAAAAAACTTCTAAATTAACCAAGGCCGATCTAGAAAGCCCATAGAGGGGGTGAGCATACAACACTAGTCACACCCCTCCCATGTGCTTCATTAGGCGCTACTTTTGGGAGGGAATTCATTTGAGTTTCCCTCTACTTTCATTTGACTTTTCAGCCCTCTAAACACTACAAATAATAGGGCTTGGCTCATGTAATTGCAAGATTAATCATAGAGTGAAATTGCTGCCAAATTTGTTCCAATTTGTCACTCTTGTCTACTTCCTCTCTAGGATAGGCAAGCTTAGTCTTCAACCTTCACCTTCCAAGTGAGCTGGTTGAACCACCCACCTTCCATACATTACATGCACCTTCAAGGAGTCCACACCTCTTAGGAGATCCTTGCACGCCTCTTTCATAAGCTTCCGCCCATCATCAATTCAAGTTTCATCAACATGAAGGCACTTCTTCCATCATTTGGTATCAGAGCTATGGTCTTCAAGAGATTAGTGCCTTCTATTGATTTTAATCTTTTGTTGTTCTTAATTTCGCATTGTTTATCTTATTCCTTACATGTCTTGTTGTTTTATTTTTGTTTTAGATTCATGTTGATATTTGAAAAATTCTAATCGGTGCATTTGGCTCAAATTGTTCTTGAGTTTTCAATTTCAAACTTTTTTAAGGTTCCTAATGGTGGTGTTGTTCAGTTTTTGCTTTGTTTGAGTCTTTATTGCTATTTTAATTTCTTCATATTGTGTTGATTTGAGTCATTTTGATTTTGGAATCCAATTGTGTTTTGTCAAGATATGTGTTTCCAAGAATTGTCATCAAATCCTAGTAGTACTTTTCTTTATTGATTTGGTTTCTTGATTTAATTTTTGAGTCCAGTTTATAATCTGTATTGTTTGATCATTTGATGCATTTTTCTTTTAGATTTGAGTTCATGCTTGAGTGATAGATCCACACAAGTTCTTATATATCAATTCTATTGTGTTTTTAGAAGTTTCTTAAAACTGTTTTTAATTCGACAATTAGGCTTCCTCTGTTTTGATTCTGTGTTGGTTGTTTTTTGCTTATGAAATTAAGATTCATTGGAGAACAATTATGAAATTCTGGATCTAAACAGATTGAAGTGTTAGAAAAAAAGTGAATCAAAATTCAAAATAGAAAAAAAATTGACAAATCAAATTCAAAAAGTGTGCATTCTAGCGCGAACAGAAAGGGTGAAGTGGCATCAGATTTGAAAAATTTATCACAATTAATTGGTGCATTGTTTTGGTGTGATTCTAGCGCCAAAATTTAGCAAAGATCTTCAACTTTTGTGATTTAAATTTCAAATTCAAATTCGAACTATACAGCTCAGCATAAATATTTTAACTCACGCTTTTTGTACCTGAAATTTCCAGTAGTACTGTTTTGATTTTATTAATCCAATTCTAGTGCCATTCTTTAGGTTCAATTTGTGTGCCACCTTTTGTTGAGTGCCTTATTTGTTTGATTGTCATATTCAATCAATACTCTTTCAAGTTGTGTCATATAATTACTCCCTTTGTTGTTGTCCAATTCCAAATTGATTTGTTTCTTTGCTTTGAAATTTGTTAACCTCTTTGATTGGTGGTAAAAGTTTCAAAAGCGGTGCTTGGTTAATTTGGAGCAAACCTATGTGGTGAGTCCATTATCATTTAGTAGGTTCTGTTTTGAAGACTTAACTTGAATATATTTGAGAGGTTGAACAAGAGTGCAGCAACAAGTGAGTTTACAAAATACACAAAGAGTGGGTGCCAATAGCAAGAGTAACAACAAAAAGGAGTACCAACAAGCAAAAGAAGAACATAGAATAGGATTTCTAAATTTTCTTTTGTAATCCAATTTTCATTGTATTTCTTTTGATTTGTAATTGCATTAAACTTTCATTAATTAGTGGAATAATTATGCATTAGACAGTGAGTGTGTCTTCAATAGTTCTAAGTGCCTAGAAGCCTCACCTTAGGATACGTCTAGCTTAAAAGCTTTCTAGTTAGCTACCTTTAATTGTGCTTTTGTTAATTGCTTTGCATTGTTTACTTGCTTTTTATTGTTTAATTGCTTTGCATTTTTCTTGCATAAAATTGTGTTTTTCATTCTTAATTGTGATCTAAGTGAATTACTTAGAAAAAGATTTGTGAAAAGTCTTGAGGGATAGATTCTGGAAAAAATGAAAAGAGGCACTTATCTCTTGAAGACCATGGCTCTAGATACCAAATGATAGCTTGAGGTCGTCATCTTTGCGTTTTTGATGTGGAATTAGCGGAAGCATCCATGGATTGTTGGTGGACAAGGCCCCGACACCAATCCTTTCAAAGGCCACCAAAATATCAAATTAAGGCAATCACTAGAGTTATGGTCAAAGAGGGGTCAAGAGGACACATTCTACATGTCATAAACTCTAGTGTAGAATAGTTTTTACATTTTTTTGTCAAAAGTAGCATAGTTTATTTCTTTTTTATTTTTGTTGAAACATGCAAAGTGGTATCTAAAATGTTAACCTAAGTTTAATTAGAGTTTTCTACTCCTAATTAAACTTAGGTCCAGCCCACATTTAGCCTAAGTGGAGCGTAAGGTTCTAGAACTCCTAGCACATGGAAGAATTCTAGAACCTACCTCACATGTGCTTAATTTAGGAGCCACCTTCCCATGTGCCAACATTTGAATTTCCCTCCATTTCTCTTTTCATTTTTAGCCCACTCTTGCTATATATAGAGGAGTTTGGGTCATGTAAATTCAAGATTAATTGAATAGTGAATGTCAAAATTGTGTCATTCTCAC
The DNA here is from genome assembly GCF_000499845.2 of Phaseolus vulgaris. Classification (NCBI taxonomy): domain Eukaryota; kingdom Viridiplantae; phylum Streptophyta; class Magnoliopsida; order Fabales; family Fabaceae; genus Phaseolus; species Phaseolus vulgaris. The sequence goes on from NC_023752.2 coordinate 23,818,850, forward strand.
TTCTTGCCTAAACTCTCTTAGGAATAGGCTTTTAATCTTCAAACCTTCACCTACAAAGGGAGTTGGCCGAACCACTCCTACTCTTCCTACTTCTCATGCACCTCCAAGGCTATCACAACTCTTAGGAGAGCCTTGTTCCACCATCAATCCATGGAGCTTCCGCATTCATCAACAAAAACCGCAAGAAAGGAGACACAAATCCATCAGAAAGGCTTGGTACTTAAGAGATACAAGTGATCCACCTCCCTTTCCTAGGAAGCTACCTTCATTACTCTCGTTCTCTTTTTTGGGGTAAATTACTTACAACACATAACTTTAACCATGTCTTCTCATCATTCTAATGAAAGTGAAGGAGAGTCTATCAAATCTCTTTTGAAAAAATTAGCACAAGACTTTCAAGCACTTTCATATAGACAAATGCAACATGAGACCCTTCTCATAGAAAGGGATACTCAATTTGCTTTAATACAAGATGAATTGAAAATGGTTAAAGAAAGAGATTATTACACCAAATCCAAAAATAGTTCTCATGCATCTGGCTCTAGGGGTAATGATTCTTTTGGGGAACAAAGTCTTATAATTAATTAATACTATCAACCACCCCCTAGGAGAGCAAGAAAGGAAAGAAAAGAAAGCCCAAGAGAGGTTAGGGTAGATCTACCTTATTTCCTTGGAAAAGAAAACGTAGAAGCTTATCTAGATTGGGAAATGAAGGTAGAACAATTGTTTGCTTGCCATAGAGTAAGTGAGGAAAGAAAAGTACCCTTAGCCTCCCATAAAGTATGGGAATGATCTTAGGGGAGCCATAAGACGCCACCATATTCCCTCCTATTATAGTAGGGAGTTAATGGACAAGCTCCAAAGACTCCAACAAAAGACCATGAGTGTAGAGGAATATAGGCAGAAAATGGAATTATACATGATGAGAGCCTCAATTAGGGAGTCTAAACCCATCACCATAGCAAGATTCTTAAGTGGGCTTAACCTTGAGATTAGAGATAGAGTTGAACTTTTTCTCTACCAAGACTTGAATGATTTAATTCAATTGTGTATCAAGGTTGACCAACAAAATTTGAGGAAAACTTCAAGTCGTAGGGAAAGCTCATACTCTAACTCATATCCAAAAAGGGAGTATAAGAGGGAGGAAAGTGTACCTAAAGAAAAACCAAGAGAAACTCCCAAGAGTGTAGGAAAAGATGCACTCACTCCACCCACCCGTAGTAGAGATGTTAAATGTTTTAAATGTTATGGTAGAGGTCATGTTCAAGCCCAATGCCCAAACCAAAGAACTATGTTCTTAAGAGGGGTAGATGAATATAGTAGCCATGATGATGAACTTAGTGGGAAAGAGGAGGAGAATAGTGAGGGAGCATATCCATGTGAGGGGGAGTTAATGATGATTCGAAGAACCCTCAACAATCAATCTAGCGTGAACCTAGAGACACAAAGAGAGAACATTTTTCATACAAGATGCAAAGTTTTAGAAAATGTTTGTTCTCTCATTGTGGATAATGGCTCTTGCTGCAATTGTTGTAGCGCTAGAATGGTTGAAAAGCTAAATCTACAATTAATACCTCATCCTAAACCTTACAAACTTCAATGGATCAATGAAGATGGGGAATTAACTGTAGACAAGCAAGTGAAAGTCGAGTTTTCTATGGGAAACTACAAAGATAAAGTTTTATGTGATGTAGTTCCCATGGAAGCTTGTCATATTTTGTTGGGTAGACCTTGGCAATTTGATAAGAAAACTATGCACAATGGTCTAACCAATGAGATTACCTTCACCCACAAAGAAAAGAAGTTTATACTTTATCCTTTATCACATTCACAAGTGGCAAAAGATCAAGTACAAATGAAACAAAAGAGGGATGAAGAGAAAAAAAAAACAAAAATAGAAAAACAAGAAAAAGCCCTTAGGGAGCAAAAGGCGTGGGAGAAGAGTGTTCCTTTCCACGAGGTCATTCAACAAGAAGAAAGAATTGAAAACACATTTGAAAACATGGTTCTTGTTGAACAACCTTCAAGCCTTTTAATTTGTAAAGGAACACTTACAAGCACTGCCACACTTGTTGAGACTTGTGTTCTACCTCCTCAAGTAAAATAACTTTTTAAAGAATTTGATGATATATTCTCTATGGAAGGCCCCATAGGAATTCCTCCTTTTAGAGGTATAGAACGTCAAACCGATTTAGTTTCGGGAGCTAGTCTACGCAATAGACCAGCTTATAGAACTAATCCCGAGGAAACTAAGGAGATAGAATCACAAGTACAAGATTTGTTGGAGAAGGGTTGGGTTCAAAAGAGCTTAAGCCCTTGTGTTGTACCTGTCTTGTTGGTGCCAAAAAAAGATGGCAAATGGAGAAGGTGTTGTGATTGTAGAGCCATCAATAATATCACCATCAAATATAGCCATCCAATTCCAAGACTAGATGACATGCTTGATGAATTGCATGGGTCCATCATATTTTCTAAAATTGATCTTAAAAGTGGATATCACCAAATTCGAATTAAAGAGGGTGATGAGTGGAAAACCGCTTTTAAAACCAAATTTGGACTATATGAATGGTTAGTCATGTCTTTTAGTCTCACTAATGCACCTAGCACTTTCATGAGGCTCATGAATCATGTCTTAAGGGATTGTATAGGTAAATACGTAGTAGTTTATTTTGATGATATATTAGTCTATAGTCAAAGCCTAGAAGACCACCTAAGACACCTTAGGGAAGTTCTCTTAGTGCTTAGAGTTAATAGTTTGTTTGCTAATAGTGATAAATGTACCTTTTTTGTTTGTAGTGTAGTGATTTTGGGTTTTATAGTTAACAAAAATGGGGTACATGTTGACCCCGAGAAAATCAAAGCCATCCAAGAATGGCCAACATCACAAAATGTAGGAGATGTTAGGAGCTTCCATGGTCTAGCAAGCTTTTATAGAAGATTTGTGCCTTACTTCTCAAGTCTAGCTTCACCACTCAATGAGTTAATGAAGAAGGACGCTTCATTTTGTTTGACCGAGAAGCAAAATCAAGCCTTCAAGAGGTTAAAAGCTCAACTCACTAATGCACCCATTCTTGCTTTACCAACTTTTGCAAAAACTTTTGAGCTAGAGTGTGATGCATCGGGAGTAGACATAGGTGTCGTATTGTTGCAAGGTAGACATCCAATTGCTTACTTTAGTGAAAACTTCATGGAGCCACCCTCAACTACCCCACCTATGATAAAGAGCTCTATGCACTTGTGAGGGCCTTAAAGACTTGGGAGCACTATCTAGTTTATAAGGAATTAGTCATTCATAGTGATCATGAGTCTTTAAAATATTTGAAAGGTCAACATAAGTTGAACAAACGCCATGCAAAATGGATGGAATTTCTTGAACAATTCCCTTATGTTATCAAATACAAGAAGGGTAGTACAAACATTGTGGTTGATGCTCTTTCAAGGAGACATGCCCTCTTTTCAAAACTTGGAGCCCAAATTCTTGGATTTGACAACATAATGGAACTTTACAAAGAAGATCATGATTTTGCATCCATCTTTGCTAAGTATAAAAAAATAGCACAAGGAGGATTTTATGTGTCTGAAGGGTATCTTTTTAAAGAAGGAAAACTCTGTATACCTCAAGGAACGCATAGAAAACTTCTTGTAAAAGAATCTCATGAAGAAGGTCTCATGGGCCATTTTGGAGTTGATAAGCCTCTTGAGCTTTTAAAAGGAAAATTCTTTTGGCCACATATGAGAAGAGATATCCAAAGACATTGTTTTAGATGCATATCATATTTAAAAGCTAAGTCTAAAACAATGTCTCATGGACTCTATACTCCTCTACCTTTTGCAAGTGCTCCATGGGAAGATATTAGCATGGATTTTATTCTAGGACTTCCTAGGACCGCAAAAGGTTTTGATTCCATTTTTGTGGTAGTGGATCGCTTTAGTAAAATGGCACATTTTATTCCATGCCACAAGGTGGATGATGCTCAAAATGTTTCTAAACTCTTCTTTAGAGAAGTGGTAAGACTTCATGGGTTACCTAGAAGCATAGTTTCGGATAGAGATCCAAAGTTTATAAGTCATTTTTGGAGAACCCTTTGGGAAAAACTTGGCACTAAACTACAATTTTCAACGTCTTGTCATCCTCAAACGGATGGCCAAACGGAGGTAGTCAATAAATCTCTTTCTACTATGCTTAGGGCAGTCATGAAGGGTAGCCATAAATCTTGGGATGAGTACCTTCCCCATATTGAGTTTGCATACAATAGGGTAGTTCACAAGACTACTAATATTTCTCCATTTGAAGTTGTATATGGGTTTAATCCTCTTACTCCTTTAGATTTGTTGCCACTTCCTAATCCGCATACCTTTGTGCATAAGGAAGAAGCTACAAAAGATGAATTTGTTAAGAAAATGCATGAGAGGGTTAAAGAACAAATACAACAACAAACCGAGAAATATATAAAACATAACAATAAGGGGAAGCGAGAAATAATCTTTGAGGAAGGAGACCTAGTTTGGCTTCATCTTAGGAATAATAGGTTTCCAACTAAGAGGAAGTCCAAACTTAGTCCCTGCGATGATGGACCTTTCCAAGTCCTCAAGAAAATAAATAGCAATGCATATAAACTTGATTTACCTGCGGAGTATGGAGTACATGATACATTTAATGTCATTGATTTAACTCCTTTTATACGTAACAATGAAGAAGAAGAAGCATTGGATTTGAGGAAAAATCCTTTTCAAGAGGGAGGGGATGATGGAAGAGGCCCAAGCACAAGCCCACATGCAAGCCCACCAAGGAGTAGATTTGGGCCAACCACTAGAGCTATGGCCAAGAGGATCCAAGAAGACAGGAATGCTGCTACTGATGGCAGAGAAACCTTCTTATACATGTTCAAAATGCCATAAACTCTAGTGTAGAGTAGACTTTAATTTCTTTTCAAATTTAGCCTAGGAACTTTATTTGTAATTTTTCTTAGAATTAATTTTGGCACCTAAAACACCAACCTAGGTAAATTTAGAGTTTCTAAAAAAACCTCTAAATTAACCAAGGTCGGTCTAGAAAGCCCATAGAGGGGGTGAGCATACAACACTAGTCACACCCCTCCCATGTGCTTCATTAGGCGCTACTTTAGGGAGGGAATTCATTTGAATTTCCCTCCACTTTCATTTGAATTTTCAGCCCTCTAAACACTATAAATAAGAGGGCTTGGCTCATGTAATTGCAAGATTAATCATAAAGTGAAATTGCTGCTAAATTTGTGCCAATTTGTCACTCTTGTTTACTTCCTCTCTAGGATAGGCAAGCTTAGTCTTCAACCTTCACCTTCCAAGTGAGCTGGCCGAACCACTCACCTTCCATACATTACATGCACCTTCAACGAGTCCACACCTCTTAGGAGATTCTTGCACGCCTCTTTCATAAGCTTCCGCCCATCATCAATTCAAGTTTCATCAACATGAAGGCACTTCTTCCGTCAGTTGGAGTGCATAATCTTAACAGCATGGCCGTCAAGGTATCAACTCATGTACCAGCATTATGGGGCCCATCTGTCACTGTAGGCGTTCTAGCCTCTACGCGGCATGCATGCGGCTTACCCTTGAAACCCTGACGTTCTTGGGCCTAGGCGTTTCTATTGAGTACTTACTTGTGCTAGACCCACATGTACTATACACACCACATACACGTTTGCTAAACAGGCTTTTCATATATACGGATTTCAACACACGTACTATCTCGACCAGACCACCGAGCCAACCTGCTCCACACAGGTGTCGATGCCGATGTCCAATGTCTGGTCTAGTACAGGATTTATTCATAAAGAATCATTTCATTGGTATAATAGGCTTCCATCTAGTTTGTTCTTAGAATTCTTTATGAATATGTATAGTCTACCTATGTATCGTTTTTGTTAAAATATGGATTTTGGTCTAGTCCTCCCATATTTTTTTTGTATTTTCTTTCTTTTCTTTATTTTTTAATAATACTTTTTTCATGTGATGACAGATGATTGTTGTTACTTGAGGTGTCAACCTAACTGAATCTCAAGTTGCATAGTTGATCCTGCCTGTTGACCGGAACGCTGGAAACTGCCTCGTCAAAGGATCGACGTGCGCACCGCTTCTCACCTCCATTCCTCTTCGGGATCTACCTCAAGAACCTGCAAAGAAACAGTACGGCGCCGCTGCGGCCGATCGCACTCCAACGCTCAAGTCAGTGACGGTATCACCAAATACTAAGAGAACAAGAACCGTGCAAATCCTCTCTCACAGTCAGCTCTATCACTCGTAAGCGTAAAGTGTATAAACTGAATGTGCGTACCTCAGAAAGTTTGTTAAGAACTCTTATATACCTGGTAGCTTTCTCTCTCCTGGCAGTTACAGACTTGGACACGTGGCTCGCATCCGACTGTACACGTGCCATCTTCTGGAGGCTCCTTGACTTGGCGCTGCTTCTACTCTCATTTTGGCTAAGTTACGTATGCATGGTACTGCCCAGTGCATAGCTAACTTGGGAGTGCGATCTCTACTGGAACTGGCGAGTTAGGGGCCTTCATACACCTTCCCTGTGGTCTCGCCGGCCGCCTTCGTAATCTGCTTCTCCTTCATCTTTGGCGATGTGCTTGCTCTGGCGATCTCCAATAACTAGGTCGCCTGAATCTACATCTGGCAACTTCATCTTCACTCGTAAGCGTAAAGTGTATAAACTGAATGTGCGTACCTCAGAAAGTTTGTTAAGAACTCTTATATACCTGGTAGCTTTCTCTCTCCTGGCAGTTACAGACTTGGACACGTGGCTCGCATCCGACTGTACACGTGCCATCTTCTGGAGGCTCCTTGACTTGGCGCTGCTTCTACTCTCATTTTGGCTAAGTTACGTATGCATGGTACTGCCCAGTGCATAGCTAACTTGGGAGTGCGATCTCTACTGGAACTGGCGAGTTAGGGGCCTTCATACACCTTCCCTGTGGTCTCGCCGGCCGCCTTCGTAATCTGCTTCTCCTTCATCTTTGGCAATGTGCTTGCTCTGGCGATCTCCAATAACTAGGTCGCCTGAATCTACATCTGGCAACTTCATCTTCAACCTGGTGATCGCCGACTCTGGTAAGCTGGAGATCGGAACACGCCAACTTGACAACTGGCGACTACGCAAGCCCCCCGACTTCCTTCCCTTCTGCCAACCTGGCGCCTTGTCAACACGCCCATACTGTAGCTGGATGCCACGTCATCACTCCCGACTACCAGGGCGGTACAATAGTGATACCTAACATGAAAGTTTTTTATAAAAAAAAAGAAAAAAAGAAAACATTATAGACTTACAATTATTTTAGGGACAAATCTTAATTATTAGTATTTTTAGTAAGGGGAAAAACTCATTACCTATTCCACTTTTCCTTTCACTTTTAATAATAAAATCACCTATTCAAAACAAAATAATAGGAAATCTTAAGCAATCACTTTCAGTGTGACTAGCTACCTGATAATAGTACGTGCTCATGAATAAAAATATCATTAGAAAATGAACATTAAAGAAAGAAATTGTAGGCAACAAATAAGGGTTGAAAAACAAAGAAGTAAGAGAAGGGTGATTAATTAGTGCACATACTTAACAAGAGTATAGACCATGCAAAATAAAGTGGGCCACTAACCGTCTAACCAATTATCATTTAAAAATATGGGTATGGAGGATGGTCAAGGTGAAGTTAGATTGCAAATTACAATATGAAGGTTAAAATATGGTGTGGTCAACAAAATTAAAATTTGAATTTTGGGAATTGTAGTAGATGAGGAGAATGAAAATGAGAGGATGAAATCAGCATCTTCCTCTTTAGACGGCCAAAGCAAGGGTGTGTAGGTCCTAATTCTTGTCATCATGTAAGCATAATCACACCAACTATAAACTTTGGAATCAAACATTGGTCATTATTTTATATCTTCAAGTGGCCCTAATTATTAAGATTTCAAAGTCAATTTCGTAAAAGTGCCCCTGCTTCCTTTCTAAATCACTCTCAAATGCCACCCTTCCATGCCATTTTCCCACCTCCTTCTTCTCTATTATACCCTTTGCTTTCACATATTTGGTCGAGTTTAAGTATTTCGTTATTAGGAATTGTATCTAACTTTATTCTAATTTGGTTACAAAATTAAAATTGGTTTCTTTTCAAGTTCAATTATGGAAGGGTTGTTGTGTATCTATATTTTCTTATCTAATAAATTTATTATTTTATGATAAAAAAAAGTCTCTCAATCCTATATCCTCCGACTCTCCTTGTTTAAATTTAATAGTTTTGCTTTCTGTTGTTATTGATATTCTTATAAAAATATAATCATTTTAAGATTATATATTTAACAACCAATTTCAGGCTAGCTTAAATTTACTATTTAGATTGAAATTGGATTCATTTTTCTTCATCTACCTTTTTTTTAAAATAATTTTTTATTCATACGTGTTTGTCTAGTTGATCAATTGATGATTGTTAGATTATTTAAATCTATAAATAAAATTCAATGATTGAAAATTCATTGTATACTTGCAATATCTGTGTTCTTGTTATTAGGTTTTTCTTGAAAAAGAGAAAGAAGCCAATTAAGATTTGAGCTTGAGCTCATGGTTTTCATAACTTCACTAGCTAGTCTCATTACTTTAGTTTGAAAAGGGGAGGTTCTAGATTGGTGCAATTGGAAAAGTATAGAGGATTACTAAATATTATTCCTTTTCTATTTTTTATTTATTCTTTGGCGCCATTCTAATTGGCATCAATGGTGCATGATATGGAGACAATATGTAATGGAAATCATTATAGATTTCTTGATTAGTGGGAAAAGTTTGTCTAGGGTAAGTAGACAAGAAATAAACAATGTGACTTATTAAATACTACACCTACATTCAATGATAAGTTGACAATGAACGGGTCACATTTCATAACTGATTTTATTTGGTGCATATATATCTCCTTTCTTCCTATGTCTATTTACTTTTCCTTAATTTTCTTCATACCGTGGAGGATTTGAGATACTATAATTCAAATTCTACCTTTTTCTCGTCAACCTCATAATTAATTTCCAGAATAATTATGTTTAGTATGAAAATATTTAATAACAAAATCAAGGAATTAAGTTGTTTATACTTTTCTACATGAAGCCTACATTGAATAAAACAAATTATTTAGCATGGTATTTAAGTTTTAAAACTCTTTTAGTTAATAATCTTCCTAGTTAAGTTCTCTTTTATGATTTTTTTTTTTTGGTAAGGCACATATAAGATTAGATAAAGCACGCATAAAACATCAGATGATACACGCATAAACTAAGCTAACTTCATACTTCAATAAAATATACATATTTTATGTTATAGGAAATATCCATTACCTTTAGTCTAACTAAAGAGATTCGTCAAAGATAAAAAAATTACAAGTCAACATACAGATCTCTTGGAGTTCTAGCTAAAATAGTTTTCTTCGTCAACTTTCTTTAATAAGTTATCTTCAACCCTAGCCCAACTATCTGCCTTGTACGATATGTACTTTTACCAAAAGATGGTACAAAAGGATCTCCTACCGAGGGAAGTGTGTATTGTCATTCATTAAAGATGTTGCATAAAGAAGAAAAGTGTTTAAAGTTGCATTTAATTATAATCATATTCAATCTTGACAAATGCAAAAAGGAGATCAAAAGAACTAAAGGTGCTCAACAGATAAAAATGGTCTCTAAATTCATCCAACACCTATATAAAGCCTTTAATCAAGAATAAGAACAATGGTGTCGAGGTTACACTATGCAAAAATGTTGCTAAAATGTAATGAAATCCTCGGTGATTTAGAAAGCGATATCAGAGCTTAGAGAAACGAATCTTCCATATCCATGGATCAAAAGAAGTCATAAGAAAAACATTAAGAGTGTTATTCATTTGCCTAGGAGAGTGAAGTTACACCTTGTATTCATCAAAGTACGTAACCCCTCATAAAGTGCCAAACGATGATGTATTAGGAAGAGAGCTTAAACCACTGTATTCATTGAAAGACACAAACGATCCCTAGTATCAAAACTCAATTGTTACATGATCATTCAAATTTTCAATCTTCTTATGTTAGTCAAGAGTGGCTAAAGGGTAAGAATATTTAGTTAAGTTATGAGTGGATTGTAAAAAGAATATTCCTTGACAAGGTCAACAAGGATTGACTATGACCCATAACAGTACTGGGTTAGTCGGAATGGCTAGGTGTAAAGAACAATAAAAGTCAACCAAAAGTGACTTGAGTAAAAAATACTCAGTTAATCTATGAGTGATTTGTGTTAAGAATACTCAAAGGGTTAGCAAGGAACATTTATAAGCCTAAAGAGTACTCAATTGAGCCTAGAGCGACTAATGTCAATAATACTCAAAGGGGTTAACTAGGAGTGGATACGAGCCCAAAGAATACTCGAATATACTTTGCAGCAATAGTCTACCTAGTTGAACTTGACTTATTGGTCTAAAATTGGATGTAGTTTGTTGAGACAGACAAACCAATATAAATGGTTGTGTATATTTTTATTTCTTCCCTATCTCCTTTACATTATATGTTATTATTATTTGCTCTAAACCAAGAAAGAGAGTGAATGTGAGCTAAAAATGTTTTTATTGGATTTTTTTTATGAATTATTTAAATATGCATATGCAGTGGTGGATTAGACAAAATAACTATGATTTGATCTCTTACCAAATTAAATTAGAAAATATATTAATCAAGTGATTCAATTGAGTTGCAAAAGTTGTGTCTATTGTGAACTAATACAAAAGAGTTACATTCAAAATAAATATGTTATGAAATGTTGAGGTTGCATCTTTTGTATTTCATCATATTCAACTTGTTAAAACATATTTATGTAAACAAACATTGTTAAGTCAGCCTATTTTTCACAAATATGCTTAGTTCAAAATTGCATTTGTGTAAGTTCATCAAATAAAACATTCATCGCCTGATATCTTCATTAAACTTTTTGTTTGGAACCTCACATTGAGACTGTACTATAAAAAGATTTTAAAAATTATTAAATTTTAATTCAACTCATCCTTTTTATAATTTTCCTATTTTTCACAACATTTGTTTTATTAAAAGTTGAGTTATATAAATGATTACTAATAGAATTAAGGTGAAAATTATATACAGAGGAGTGAATTACATGAAGTGACAATATTACAAATTTTACAATAAGTAGTGTATACTTAAATCTTATTATAGATAAAATTATGAATTTATATTTTATTTTTTACAGTAACTAGTTACTACATTTTTTCCTTTGTGATACAAACAATCTTTATATTTCACTTTCCTATCTCTTTTTATGGATATTTCTTTAAGAGAAATTGTGCCAAAAGCGTATAATATGAACTCAAACACTCAAATACGGACGCTAAATCAAATTTAGCGTGGGCATAACATAGGTTAAACAGCTGACACTATAAGGCAAAAAGCTAAATTACTTACGTCAGGTTATAGCTACTAGTGTAGGGAGTTTGAAGCTAATAGAGAAGGTCTAGGCCTCGTTATTAGAGTTAGCTTAGACCTCGCTCACTTGCAGCTTAAAGCAAGGGAAAATTCCTATAGCAAGTAAATAGTGAACCTTCCTCCTAAACTAGAGAGGGTCAATCCCTCGCTTAGTCTAACCTATAGAAGATTAAGCCATAGCTAAATCATAACTTATTATGAACATTCTAGGGTCAAGTCCTAATTGGAGAAAAAACACACAATAAAACAAAAAGACCTGAACTCAACTGGGTCCTCTAGTTAAACAGATTCAACACCCAACACCGAAGGCAACAAAAAAAACATAGATTCAATAATCAACCTCAACCCAACTAACTGGGTCCAACTTTGCCTAAAAAAAAATTGTATCCTTGAACGAACTTAAATATAAACAAAATGAGTGTAAACCCAAAATGAGAGGGAGACAGACCAATAATAGAGACAAAAATGAGATAGAGGGAGAGGCATATGATATTAAAGAGGGGGATGAAGCTCAAATCAGGGAGGAGGAGGGAGCTTTGAGATGAGGGAGGCAGACAAAGCTTAAAAACGAGGGAGCATAAATGCGAAAATGAGAAGAGAGGGAGACTGAAAACACTTTGGGAAAGTTAAAAATGAAAAAAGATGGTCATGCGACGTGGAGAGGAACGACCAGTGATGCCAACAATGTTATTGTACCGTCCCGTCCCCGGGCATTGACCAAAGGTCAAAGTCAACGTGTGGTAGGACCCCTCGTGGGACCCAAGGAAGGAAGTCAACAGATTGACCGACTGAGGCATCGCCGTGTTGAGGCGTCGCCAATAGGAGGCATCGCCTTGTTAAGGCGTCGCCTTAGAAAGGCGTCGCCAGGTTAAAGCATCGCCAAGTAAAGGCGTCGCCAGGTTAAGGCGTCGTCAGGATAAGGCATCGCCAAGCTAAGACGACGCAAGGAGGCCTCGGGCCTCGACAGTTCAGGACAATAACAAAGAGAAGAGAAAGGTGGCTTCAAGGCCATACGTTCTAGTACCAGTAGGGGGTAACCTGACTCGTGAAGTATCCACGCCACTGCTGGGAGACCCTGGGATAGATACGACCCATGAGAGGGCCACGACCCAGGGGAGAACCACGTACATGGTACGAGAGAAAGGTAGATACACCCCTAGGGCAAGTGACTAGAGATTGGGGCACATGAGTTGGCACCCAAAAAGTCATCCCACGCACCAGATGCACTTCAAGGAAGGAGGACTCACACAACGGACTAACCCTAAGTTGGGTTACGGCGTTGTGAGGCCCTCCGCACAGAATAACGATCAAGTCAGAAAGGCACATGGCAATGCACACGTGTTCATTAAAGGTTTCAGTGAAAGTTTGCCAAGGTACGCGTTAACTTAGCTTACGTATCAAATGTTTCAAGGCACATTTTTATACGCTCTCAATGCGCTTGAACGCGCTTTAAAGGCAAAAGGTATATAAAAAGGGGCCTTGGGTCATTTGAAAAGGGGACCGAGTTTTTAACCTAATTCTCGCAGTCTTAGACAGAACACAAACCCTAGTTGCTTTTGCTGCGCACCCACTATGTGCACAAGACAATTAGGGCCTTGAAGAGTTATTTTCGACCACCTTGAGAGGGTGTGTCACCTTTGATGTTTCTCGCTAGCTGACTTGATCGTCAGAGTGTAAACGGTCGCGAGAGCTTCCCTTTGTTCACTTCTTTTCAGGCATTCACGGACGGAGCGGAACGAAGGTGCCCCCAGCTCGTGAGGACGAGCCACGCGCAAAGACGACCCTGGTCAACCGGCGGGAACATTTGGCGCCCACCGTGGGGCCGATATAAAACATCAGTCCCACTGCACAAGCTTTTCAGTCTCAAAGACCAGATAAGTTAAGATGGTTTCCCGAAAGTCATGAAGATGAGACCTGCGCGCTCTAGGAGTGAAGAAATGACCATGCAACAACTGGCAGGCATGATGCAAGGGCTGCAGGAAGCGATGGCAGCATCGAAAGCGGAACAAGAGCGCATGCAGGCGGACCTCGCAGCCTCTCAGGCAAGAAACGATGAGCTCCACCGTGCCAACGAGGAGTTACGCCGTGGATGGCGCGATGTAGACGAGCCTGAGATTGCCTCCCTGCCTAGAGAATTCACAACACCGTTCTCGCAGGCGATCCTAGAGACAGTGATCCCCAACACGTTCACGGGGCCCAAGGTAACCTTCACAGGGATGGAGGATCCTGAGGCGCACCTCACTGCGTTCCACACACAGATGATGTTGGTTGGCGGTTCTGATGCCATCAGGTGCAAGCTCTTTATGAGCATGTTGACTGGGATGGCTATGGATTGGTTCATCAGCCTCCCAGAGGGTCACATCACGTCCTTTGCACAACTCTCACGACTATTCAGGGAGCAGTATCTAGCCAACAGGGCCCCAGCCCCAGTTTCGTACGACCTTTTCGACGTAAAGCAATACTAAGGGGAAACCCTGAAAGAGTACATAAGCCGCTTTGGGGCACAGGTGGTGAAGGAGGGTACCACAAACGAGCCCATGATCATGTACGCATTTAGGAAGGGGGTGTGTCCTGGATCTTTTAGTAAATCGCTTAACCGCAGCCGCCCCAAGACCTTTGCTAAGGTAAGGCGTCGAGCAGTAGAACACATTGCCTCAGAGGGCGAGGCGTACGAGAAGTGCACGACAGTTGCGCCTGTGCGACCAAGAGCGCAGATACGAACGTAACCCGCTAGGGTTCACGAAGCTGCCACAGAGAGAAGAAACCCAGACAGGAAGCGCACCTACGAGACCAGGAGGACCCATCCTAGGGGTCGGGCAGAAGGGAGGAGAGAGGGAAATAGACCACTAAGGCACAAGTTTGTAGTGGAACTCAAAGACCTCATCGTTGTGCCCAATATAGCTGACAGGTTGAGGCCACCGGTGAAGTCTGACAAAATACTGGGACCTCACAAGGAATCCTGGTGCGAATTTCACGAGGCATTTGGGCACCACATTAACAACTGCTTAGCGCTGGGATATCAGTTGGATGAGCTTGTGAAGAATGGTTTCTTGAAGGATTATCTCGCTGGATCCACAGCGACCCCAGACACGGCAGCGCCAGAGGAAGGTCAAGCGCATGAAGTCCCAACTCACGGAGAAGTGCACACCATCTCTGGCGGCTTTTCCGGGGGAGGGCCCACTGCCTCTCAACGAAAGAAATACGTAAGGTTAGTAAACTTGGTTGCAGAAGAATTTCCGGACGACCCGTGGGAGGCAGACCTCGTGTTCACAAGAGCCGACCTGCGGGACGTCGTCCCACATGACAATGACTCGGTGGTCATTTCGGTAGTCACAACGGGAAGAAAGGTACATAGGGTTCTCGTCGACCAGGGCAGTTCTGCAGATGTCATGTTTTGGACGACCTTCAACAAGCTACAGTTATTCCCTGACCTCTTGAGACCCTATACTGGATGCTTGTATGGATTTGCAGATAACCCAGTAGAGGTACGTGGCTACTTGGAGCTGAGGACGACGTTCACTGATGGAACGGCGTCACGTACCGAAAGCATCCGGTACTTGGTGGTTAACACCAACTCAGCTTATAACATTCTATTAGGCAGACCCGCCTTGAACAGATTAAGGGCGGTGTCCTCCATACGCCACATGAAGATGAAGTTGCCAAATCTTAGTGGCAAAGTGATAGTCATCAAGTCAGACCAGGAAGAAGCCCGAAAGTGCTATGAGAATAGTTTAAAAACAAAGAGAGGCGTAGTCATGGTGATTGAGCGACCCCCTGTCTCAGATTCACCTTTAGAATTAGAATCATTGGAAGAGGTGACGCCCGCAGAGTCCGCGCCAGTCGAAGCCACCTTAGGGGCGACGCCTGTGGAAAACGCACATACAGAAGGAAAAAACAGTGAGGCCTCGCCGATAGAAAGAGCACACGGAAAGGCCTCGCCCGCAGATGAAGTACCAAGGATCGTACGGGCTTACCACACCACGCCTCTATCCTCCACCATGGAGGCGCCCTTCAGCTTAGTATATGGATCGGACGCCATGATTCCAGTGGAGATCCACGAGAGCTTGCCCCGTTTCCTAGGTTTTGTGGCAGAAGAGTCCAACGAAGAAAGGAGGGTGAACCTGGACCTGATGCATGAAGCTAGAGAAGAAGCGAAAATCAAGGCTGAGGCCGTGAAAAGAAGGGTGGAGCGTCAGTACAGCTCCAAGGTGAAGTTGCGACAATTCCAGGTTGGTGACCTGGTCATGAGAAAGGCCCACCCCTACGAATTAGAAAACAAGTTGTCTCCCAAATGGACTGGACCATTCAGGATAACCAAGGCCAAAGGAAATGGTTTGTATAAGCTAGAGACTTTAGAAGGGGGCCCCATCCCACGTAGCTGGAATGCGGCGAATTTAAAGTTTTATTTCAGTTGACGTTTGTAAAGGGGACACTCTTTTTCCCTCCTGGGGGTTTTTTAATGAGGTCACCCAAATAAAGAAAGGAGAAGTTTAAGATATTTTTGCTCTAGCTTTTCTCTCATTTGTGTATAAGATTAAAGGTTAAAGAAACGAAGACGAAAACTTGAGGCGTCGCCAAGGTGAGTCGTCGCCAAGATGAGTCGACGCTAAGATTAGGTGATGCCAAGATAAGGCGCTGCCAAGATAAAACGTCGCCAAGATAAGGCGTCACTAAGACAAGGCATCGACAAGATAGTGATGCCAAGATAAGGTGTCGCTAGAACCGGGCGTCGTTGGCACAAGGCGTCGCTGCCAGATAATCGAGCAGGAGTCGAGTTCAGAGCAAGATAACAGGTACGCCTAGTATAGGTTCAAATCCGGGAGCCTAGTCCTTGATCAGGGGTTAAGGAATTCCTTCGGGGCGCCCCTTCCTCAAGTATGAACAGCTAGCCCCGGTATTAGATATCAGTATAATTTAAAGGTCCGGAAGCCTAGTCCTTGATCAGGGGTTAAAGGATTCCTTCGGGGCGCCCCCTCCTCAAGTATGAACAGCTGGCCCCGGTATCAGATACTAGACATAAGTTAAAAACCCGAGCGCTTAGTCCTTGAGCTGGGGTTAAGGGATTCCTTCGGGACGCCCCCTCCTCAGGTATGAATAGCTGGCCCCGGTATCAGACGATAGATGCAAGCTAAAATCTGGGTGCCTAGTCCCTGAGCAGGGGTCAAGGGATTCCTTCGGGACGCCCCCTCCCCCGGTAGGAATAGCTAGCCCCAGCGTCTGATGTTCAGGACATTCCGCCTTGGTGTTTTTAGACTCCCTGAGGACGATACGGTATTGCGGTAGCAGACCTCTCCTCAGTCGTGGGCACCAAACGCAAAAAGATAAGGGCTGAGTTGCCCTGGTGTTTAGACACCCCATGGACGATACGGTACTATTGTTTAGATCTCTCCATGGGCGTGGGCACCAGAGCGCGACTTTTGTCCCAAAGTACTTAGACACACTATGGACACCCAGAGCAGGTCCCTCCTTGAGTGTAGATACCCAGCACAGGTGAGATAAGTCCTCCTCGCCCTCGAGCGACGCTGAGGCACCAGGGAGGAACAGATATAGTCCTCCCTCGCCTTTGAGCGATGTTGAGGCCCTAGTAGAGACCAAATCCTCCCTTGCCTTTGGGAAATAACGAGACAGGCGATGCTTTCATGGGGAAGATCCCTCGCAGATACGAAGGCCGAGTAAGTTTCTTGGTGGAGAGACCAAGGGAAGGGTACGCATCATGACTTAAAATAGGAGAGTAGGAGAGGAGATCACGTGCTACCTAATGAGCTAAAGTCGAACACGAGGAAGGGTAGTATAGAAGGTAACGCACGCTATACCGCAAAGAAAGCAGAAGTAGACACAAGTATGCAAAGGGAAAACAGATAACATTTTAGCATAAATCAAGAGTAATCATTACAGATAAGGTTCATGACAGTGGCCAGTTAAGCAAAAGGCAATTATGTACACATATTGGGTTGAAACATGAAGTAAGGCTATTCTCCGGGGCCTTCCAGGGGCACTATTTTGCCATCAACCACTTCGCTCAGAGGGTTGCAACCAGAAACGTCAATACCAGGATTTGCGCAGGCAGCTTGGACCAGAGCCTCCGCAAACCCTTCGGCGAAACTGGTGGCGGCCTCCCTTAGCAGCTTCTCCTTCGCAACGTTGAAGCCGGCGGCTTGAGCGGTCATCTCTTGGTCTTTGGAGGCCAAGGCCGAAATCAACTCTTGGACCTTGGCTTGGAGAGAGGTATTCTCAGTATTTAACTGGGAGCATTCATCGGTTTTTTCCGCGAGGGCGACCTCAGTCTTTCCCAGCGTCTGCTCCCGATCCACGCATTGGTCCTCGAGTTTCTTCAAGTACGTTTTAGAGGTCTCCGCCGCCGCCTCGAGATCAGCAATTTTTGAGCGAATGGGGACCAGTTCACCAAGAAGCTCTGCTTGGGATTGAGCCACCTCGTGCAACCGTTTATTGGCCTCCTCCCTCGCTTCCTGTGCCACCCTCAGTGAGGCTTTGTATGCTTCCTCCTGACGCCCCCAGTGGGTGGCTAGCCTCTCCTTCTCCTCTTTTAGCTTCTCCTTCTCCTCTTTTAGGGAAGCAACTTCCTTCTTCAGTGCTTGGAAGGCAGAGTGTTGAGCAGCTTTGGCCCTGGACTGTTTGTGCCAGGCGTAGGCGCAAGACATGAAGGCCCCCATGTAGTAGTATAAGCTTTCTCTCTGGGCCCCTTCAGCTTGACTACCCGGGGACTTCCTGGCCAGGAACTCCCTCAACGAATCTTGCATAGGAGGAGGAAGCTCTGGGGCGGGTGGAGGAATAGTCGTGGCCTCAGTCCCAACCTCCGGGTCCGTCGCTTGAGGAGGGGAAGTGGCACTAGGGGGATCCTCCCTCAAAGACTCGGCCCCATGAGAGGAAGAAGTGGTCGAGGTGACTTGTTGAGGGGCATGCTGAATTGTCCTTTGACACTTGAAGACTTGCCCTTCAGCAAAATCTTCATCATCATCAGTGATTACCACCACCCTTTTCCCTTTGTCAAGGGGGGCTGAGGGAGCAACAGCCTCGGCCAGTGCAAGAGGCATGGTCGCAATGGGAAGTGGGGAGCTCGGAGGCTGGTGGGGAGAAGCTTGGACTGATGGGGTTGACGGAGTCGCGACAGATTGAGATGGGTGATTGGGAGAAGCTAAGGGCGCAGCGGAAGTCGGAGGGGCAGATGCCAAGGCCCCGTCCTTCGGTGATATGAATGCAATAACAAGAATACATGATTCTTTGACATTCTTAGGAGCAACTTGAGTTGGTCATGAAATGGCACTTTACATAGAATTGGATCAATGTTCTAATTCAAGGACTCACCAAGACTTTGCACCAAACCAAAGCTCATATGGAAGTCCATATATTGTCAAATGGAATCAAACAACAAGGAATGAAGAATAACAATTGAGAACCGAACAGAATTGAAAGATAAAGCTACTGTACCAAACAGAAATTGAAAACAAAGCTAGGAAATACAAACTTAAACGGTGAAAATGAATGGAAAACACTAAACAAAGGAAACTACCGAATGAATTTGAAAGAAATGAAAGAAAGAACACTTATGGAGTGAAGCTTGCTGGATTTGAGACTTGGAAAATGCAGTCACGCCACTTGGAGCCTTGTTCCAAGATAAGTGAAGGAATGCCGCCACTTGAAGCTCACCATTGGCACACAAGATAAGGCAAAGGAAGAAGAAGACAGCAAGACTCACAATTTCTCTCTAAATTTGAGTATAGTCTCTCTACTTCTCATTTCCAATTCTGATTTGTACAAGGGCAACACCTTTATTTATAGCCTATAAGGTGCTGAAATGCAAAGCCAAATGTGCCCCTAATGACACTCAAATTCGACGCCAACTAGTGCATGAAGGAAGTGTGACTTCCCTTCCTAGTTTGGCACCTCCTAACTCCTATCTACACTCCCCCTAGCATCCCTTACTACTTACACACCTATTTATTACATCTGCACCCCTACTCTATAAAAGAAATAAGAAGAGCCATCTTTTGATACTCTTGTCCCAAAGCTCTTGCCATGCTCCTAGTGATTCGTTGGGCTTGGGCCCCTTGTTGGGCTTGGGCTTCATGGGCTTGAGCATCCTCTACTTGGTTTCCATCATTCGGCCTCAGCAACTGAGCCATCCGCAACCGTCGCTGCCTATCCATCTTAGAATCTACACCAAGGAGACAAAACATAGCAGAGGTTAAGCACAAGCTAAAGCTAAAACACAAAAAGAGCAGACAAATCACGTATCAAGCAAGTATCCAACAGAGGCAGAGACTAGAAGGTCATAGGGAGAGGCACCCATACTTATGTATTGTGCTAGAGCTTCAGCGTTGTACTCTAGGCTTATTAGGGTGGCGGTGTCAAAACCCCCCACGCTGGTCAAAATTTTGCAAGCCTCTCGGTCGTTCGAGGGCAGTTCGTCCAATGACTTGGGCTTCACAGTCTTTACCTCCTTCACCCAGTATAGGGGAAAGCCGTCCAGGGCAGAGGGGTCGTAATCAGAGCAGCAAACCTTGAAGAATTTGCCTTTCCAACCCTTGAAGGATTGCTGAAATAGGGATAGAAGGACCCTTCCAAGGATATTGCTGAGGCTCACCCAAAGGCTCTTCCCCTGTTTCTTCACTTCGAAGAAGTGTAGGAAGACGTCAACAGAGGGTGTACACCCAAAGAACCCGCACAGCACACCAAAAGCCTTGATGAAGGCCCAACCGTTGAGGTGCAGCTGGGCTGGGGCGATGTTGATCTCCGTCAGCAACTCCCTCTCAAATTGGGAGAAGGGCAAGCGCATCCCAATACGCTTGAATACCACTTGATAAAAATAAAAAAAGGGGACCCCGTTGTTAGCCCGTTCATCCCCACACACGGGCTCCCCTAGAGTGCAAGGAAGCACCGTGATGTCGTTATCATGCCTTTTCGCGAAGGCGCGATGATCATAGGTGCTTGGCTCCCCTATAGCTTGGCTCCCCTATATGGTCCCTCCAAGCTTTGGTGGAGACCAAGTCCGAGCACTCGTCGAGCAGGTCGTCTGGAGCCCACGTATAGATGGCCTTATGGTTGACGAAGGGGGGTGGAGGGTTGGTCGTTGTTTTAGTACGTGCCATTGATGAGGAAGCTGAAGAATGAAGAAGAGGAAAGGTTCAGTGAATAGGGTTAAGGCGAAAAAGGGGAAATAAACCATAAGAAGACCCCTACCCACGCGAGAAATCCATAAAAGAAGGGAGAACGAAGAAATGCGAATGAAAGGAGTAGAACATAAGAAATACATGAAAATAAACAATCCCAGGAGTTATGAGATCAATACAGTAAAGAGTAAGGGCGATCGAAGTAGAAAAACCATACCTTTGGTGTTTGGAAGGTGCAAAGGGGAGAGCTTTCGTGAAGAGGAAACGCAAAATTACGGGAAATATGAACAGTAAGAAGGAATGCGAAAAGAATATGAGAAATGATGGAACAGTGCCTTGAGCGCGCATTTTCGAAAGGTTATAACGTTAACTTGGAGAAGCGCTAGCGACCCTCATCCCCAGCCGTAGGATCATGCCACGTGTTGAGAGATTAGCGCACAGCTTAAGACGTCACATCTTTAACGCAGAAAACGTCACATCAGACTCTCAGGGAGTGTCAAGTCAAACTGAACAAAGGAATGCCACGTGGATAATGGGCGAGGCCTTAGTCTTTTCGCTGAAACAAGTGTCAACTCAAGACTGGGGGCCTTGTGTACCGTCCCGTCCCCGGGCATTGACCAAAGGTCAAAGTCAACGTGTGGTAGGACCCCTCGTGGGACCCAAGGAAGGAAGTCAACAGATTGACCGACTGAGGCATCGCCGTGTTGAGGCGTCGCCAATAGGAGGAATCGCCTTGTTAAGGCGTCGCCTCAGAAAGGCGTCGCCAGGTTAAAGCATCGCCAAGTAAAGGCGTCGCCAGGTTAAGGCGTCGTCAGGATAAGGCATTGCCAAGCTAAGACGACGCAAGGAGGCCTCGGGCCTCGACAATTTAGGACAGTAACAAAGAGAAGAGAAAGGTGGCTTCAAGGCCATACGTTCTAGTACCAGTAGGGGGTAACCTGACTCGTGAAGTATCCACGCCACTGCTGGGAGACTCTGGGATAGATACGACCCATGAGAGGGTCACGACCCAAGGGAGAACCACGTGCATGGTACGATAGAAAGGTAGATACACCCCTAGGGCAAGTGACTAGAGATTGGGGCGCATGAGTTGGCACCCAGAAAGTCATCCCACGCGCCAAATGCACTTCAAGGAAGGAGGACTCACACAACGGATTAACCCTAAGTTGGGTTACGGCGCTGTGAGGCCCTCCGCACAGAATAACGATCAAGCCAGAAAGGCACGTGGCAATGCACACGTGTTCATTAAAGGTTTCAGTGAAAGTTTGCCAAGGTACGCGTTAACTTAGCTTACGTATCAAATGTTTCAAGGCACATTTTTATACGCTTTCAATGCGCTTGAACGCGCTTTAAAGGCAAAAGGTATATAAAAAGGGGCCTTGGGTCATTTGAAAAAGGGACCGAGTTTTTAACCTAATTCTCGCAGTCTTAGACAGAACACAAACCCTAGTTGCTTTTGCTGCGCACCCACTGTGTGCACAAGACAATTAGGGCAATCCAGTTTTAGTATTCCAGCACAGTTATTTTCGACCACCTTGAGAGGGTGTGTCACCTTTGATGTTTCTCGCTAGCTGACTTGATCGTCGGAGTGCAAACGGTCGGGAGGGCGCCCCTTTGTTCACTTCTTTTCAGGCATTCACGGACGGAGCGGAACGAAGGTGCCCCCAGCTCGTGAGGACGAGCCACGCGCAAAGACGACCCTGTTCAACCGGCGGGAATAGTTATCAACCAACTAAGACCAAACCCATTCTCCCACCTACCTCCATGAGAGGGTCAAATTCTACCAAAGCCCTAACTACCACCTACTTGGGCTGGATGACCCCCTCCTAGCTAAGTCCATGCAACATAGCGATTCCACGCCCTTGCACACCTCCATTGTTCGTCAACGATGATCTAACCATAGCTCTTCTTCTTCAAGTGTTGGATATAGAGATGATCAAGCCCTAGCTTCTCCATCTTTAAGCTAATGTCCTCTTGGCCCTAGCTTACACCTTCCCCTAGTGATATATTTCCCTACCAACAGTGTTTGTGCTTCTCTCGTCCACGTACATTCGGTCTTACCGAATCTACAAGCGACTGCGGTATGGCCCTCTCATGTAACCATTAAAGGAGCACCGCCATCTAAACTAGTCCAACTTGACAAGAAGATGACCAAGCGCAAAAAAGGCTATTTAAGGTTAGGTCAAGCATCTCGAGCTAGGAAACAAGGCCCCACCATCCCTCAGAAGATCATCAAGAGAAAAACACCAGAGCATGGGCCAGGATACCAACTATTCTTTATTTTAATCTTTTAAAAAGTAGGTGTTAAAAAGCATAAAAAATGGGCTTGTTCATGGCCCATAGAGAAACCCTAACATCTAGAAGGTCTCCCATGTGCAACCCCTAGTCGCACTTTCCACATTAAGAACATGCTTAAATATGATAAGCATGACCCCTTTTAGATCCACAATTAGTAGCACATTTTTATGAGTTAAACTAGCTTATTTTGAATTTTGAAATTTCCCTCAATGCCTTAATCACATGGCACTTATCACTATAAATAGGTGGTCACCCCCTCTTGTAAATCACAAGATATTTTGAGTAAAGAAACTCTGCGTGAATGGTTTTCTGAGTGTCTAAAATTTTATGAGTGTTATCTTGACAAGATGCTTCAAGTGACAACTCTCTTATCATTTATGTTAGAATCTCCTCCAAGTGGCGTGAGCTCATCTTCTAAATATATCACCTACGATTTTCTAAGTTGTACATAATACACAAATATTGTATAATATGAAATTTCTCCTACAATGATAAATTCTTAGTTAAAATAAACTACTATAATTACTTTCTCAATAAAAAAAATAATAATTACAAAGTAGTTTACGACGTGAGATTAAATACTTTCAACTCATAGAGCATCAAACTAGTCTCGTGATCATAAGCAATTAAAAAATAAAAAGAAAATATGTGAAAAGCTATCCTTTGCTTTAATTTTCTCATCACAATTAGTATTAAAATTTTCAGTAAGATTTTTTTACAATTTCTTTTGTAAAAAGTTACAATAAATGAGATTTTTTTAGATATCTAAAGTAACAAAATATTTACTGAAATTTTTCCTAAAACATTAAAAAATCTTATAATATGTACGTCGAAAAGATGAGATATTATAAAGCAAGTTGAACCCTTTTTCTAGTCAACGATCATAATTAGAAGGAAAACTAGCAGGAAAATATTTAATACCAAAACTAAACATGGAGTTATATACAAATGGTCATCTGACATGATGAATACTCAGGAATATTGATTTCTCCTCTCACATAAATGGTATAAATGGTGATGCAACATCTTGACAGTTTTCCTTATATAATTGAATTAAAAACACTTTTAGTACATAATGTCTAACACATTGTTAGACCATCTTAATATAAAAGAATAACAAAATAAATACGTGAGTTCACTTCAAGTCATCTTCTAATGAATCAAAGCTAATAAGGTTAACAATCTATCTAGACACAATTAAAAGTTAACTCATATGTTGATGTTCTACTTTAAGAACGTATTACTAATATCCTTCGATCCTTTGATTTTTTCTTGAAGCTGGTATGTATTTATAGGTTTCTTTGCTCCATGGATTTAGAATTAAATTGTAGTTAAGAAATTGTTCACAAATTCTTAGTTTCCATCTTTTTAAAAATTTTGGATTTTGTTCCATGTTTTGTTACAAATTCCATTTCTTTCTTTTTTTTCCTATGATTTGTATCCAATTATGTTTTTTTGTGATATTATAGATTTTATTTTCTAATTCTTTCACTCAGATTTTGTTTCCATTTTGATTTAGAGAACCAACTTGCACTTTGATTTCATCAAACCACTCGCAACAATAAACGCTCATTCAGACTTGTGCGTATGGATGGCAAAACAGGTTGTCGTCATTTAGGTGAAGTGAGTTAACTTTTTGAACTCGCCAACCCATATTGGCCCAACCCATCTAATCCGCCAATTTGCCAGGCAACAGGCGGGGTGGGGTGGGGTGGGCTCTTTTTTATTTTTGACACTTTTAAAGAAGGATATCATGCTTTTTGAATAAAAATTGGTAGTGGTCAATGTTTTATATAGAACTTTATTTACATTAATTTCTTTATACATCTTTTGATTCATTGAAGTATTGTTGATATTTACTTTATTTTGTTAGGTATTAAACCTTCTTGTATTAAAATTTTATATAGAAAATTAAAATTTGATTTAGTTTTATTGCTCTTTCTTGTATTTTTATTGTCCAAAAAGTAATATCAATGATTATAACCAAGTAAATAGAAACAAAAAAATTACAAAAGAAATTAAAATTAAAAGAATTGAAAAGTGGCGGGTTAACCCGTCAACCCGTCATATGACGAGACAGGTTACTATTTGCAGTCCGCACAACCTTGACGAGTCAGCCTGCCCTCCCTGGTTTCGACGGCTTGGCCTAAATCGGGTCGAGCTGGTCTGTTTTTCTACCCATACTTGTGCATTAGTGTAGTAGACGCTTTTATCAGACCATCTAATTTAAAATGTTCACATAAGACTCTTTCTATACCTTCGTTCCATTAAACTTGATGTTTCTAAGTGCTTTCTTCATCTACGTCTCAATAGATTATTTGTTGAACCGTTGTAGCCATTAGATCAAGATTAACAATAATAATAGTTAAGACTCAAATAAATCCAATTAGATGAGTTATATTTAACATAGTGAATTTATTAATAATTATACTTCAAGAAAATTATGATTAAAAGTTTTATGTGTGAGCAAAATTATCTTCATTACATTCTCATTAGTCACTTTATTTTTTTTATCAAAATTATAACTATGTTGTCTACATATAATATTTTGCTATAATAATTTTTACATGATACTATTTCTTTTCAATTTTTGTATCATATCAATCATCTTGTCCCACATTTCATTTTATTCCCTTCCT
Organism: Phaseolus vulgaris; assembly: GCF_000499845.2. NCBI lineage: Eukaryota > Viridiplantae > Streptophyta > Magnoliopsida > Fabales > Fabaceae > Phaseolus > Phaseolus vulgaris. The sequence goes on from NC_023752.2 coordinate 23,844,395, forward strand.
TTCTTTCTTGGTGTATAATTAATTTCTCTTCTAGATATGTCTCTGAATGCACAAAGCTATACTGCCGCTCTTGTATAATGATCAAATTGCTCCTTCCAATGAGCTAAACAGTAGTAGGAGAGGGAAAAGGATCTTCAACTCATGATGCACCAAGCTACACTTCTGATCGCGAGCCATTAAAAATAAGGTAAAACAAAACAAGACAAATTAAATATGTACAACCAGAGAAAATTGAAATGCTTCATGTCTGCCACTTAAAATACAAGAATTTTGGTGTCCACCACATTTTAAATAATGCTGTCATATATATGTATACTACCCCACATGAACATTGATAGAGCACAAACCAAAATAACCATGCAAAAGCCATGATGGCAAATCTGTAATTGAAGGAAACTCACAGTGCAATAGCATATAGCAACTATTCCATGTACACATCTATATATCACACATTCTTTGCCACCTTGAGATGCCAACAACACTCTCAAACTCCATAAACCAAAGCCATAGTAACTCCCAAAAATGCAAACCAAACCCATTCACAACACCCCACCATACATCCCTCCACCCATTAGGCCATCTCCTCCGGTGCACCAAATCCCTTCCTATACACCACCAACCAAACCCCGTGCAATATCCATATCCACGCCCAATGCCCCTGTTGCCATACCAATTCCACCAACTATAGAGCCTGATGACTCTATAGCTGCATATTATGACTACCAATTCTTGTTCATGTCACAAAGATCCGAAGCAACTCGACCCGTTACTCTAAGCATTGTGGAAGGTGTGATCCCATCCGATTTCCCCGCCGGCACCTACTACCTAACCGGACCGGGGCTTTTGACCGATGATCACGGCTCCACGGTGCACCCTCTAGATGGACATGGGTACCTAAGGGCATTCACTTTTGATAATGTTACTAAGAATGTCAGGTACATGGCTAAGTACATTAAAACGGAAGCACATGTGGAGGAACATGACCCAAAGACCAAGAAGTGGAAATTCACTCATAGAGGACCATTTTCAGTGTTGAAGGGTGGAAAAAAGGTTGGGAACACTAAGGTCATGAAAAATGTGGCTAACACTAGTGTACTAAAGTGGGGGAAAAAACTCCTGTGCATGTGGGAAGGTGGGGAACCGTATGAGATCCAAGCTGGTACGTTGGATACGATTGGACAATACAACATCATGGATGGTGTTGATTTGGAAGATCATGATGAGAGCAGAGGTGGTGATGTTTGGGAGTTTGCTGCCAACTTATTGAAGCCTATATTATACGGTACGTATTCATTCATACTTTCTAATAATTACATGTACCTGCATTTGAGACTTTTTTTTCTGCAATATATAATGAAAGAGATCCATCGATTGAGATTCATTAAGTTATTTATGTGATTCTACTTTAGAACGGTTTTATATTTAGTAAAATTAATATAGATTGAAATTCTATGTATAGTTAATCATTAATTTGTATAATATTGCACCAGATAGGTTACAAGTGTTATTAAAAGGTTTGAAATTTTGATAGTAAATGCACATGAATTTGGTAGAGCAGTGCCATAACTATGTACAATGTAGAAATTGCTCCCTTTCCTTCTCCATACAAAATGTATATGACATGACAAAATGGGCACAATGAAGGTGAATTATTTATCCATTATTAAATTACAAGACAGAAGAGAGGTGGCCATACTGTGTGGTTATGGTGTTGAATAATATAGTAAGTAACTTGAAACTTACCAAAAGAATATTAAACAACTTGGGTGGGAATTGGTAGGTGAATGGACATGCAGTACAGGTATGGGAGTCTAATTAAGCAACTCATTATAGTGCTTCCAATACTTTCCAACAAAATTTTAAAGAAGTGAGGTTTAATGACACTTTCACTAGCAATTAAGTTTTAGTGGCACACAAAGGAATAAGTTTCCAAGCTACATGTTAGCTGGAGTACTTACAAGCCATGTGGCCCCAAAATTAGTTTACTATGAGGCTCATTCTACTTCCCAAGGGAAAATTAAATATATCTTTTCTGTCACTTTGCCATATTTTAATTAATCTGCATAAGCCATCTAACATTGATTTTGTACAAATAGTTCATAGGTTTTATAATATTCTATAATACTAATTAATATTGATTTGTCTTTACTTTATGGAATAAAGGAGTGTTTAAGATGCCCCCAAGGAGACTCTTGTCTCACTATAAGGTTGATTCTAGAAGAGACCGGCTACTCACTGTGTCATGCAATTCCGAAGACATGTTGCTTCCACGCAGTAATTTTACATTTACTGGTAAGTAATAATAAGAAAGACAAATGATTCTGAAACCTTAAGGTCTATAATTTAATTTTTGAGAAAAGATTAACTTTATTTTACTTATTTATTTTCTGCATAAATTTATTACGGAATAGTTTTGATTATGCTGTTAAATTTTACCTATTTTTTGTGTTCTATGTAGAATACGACTCAAATTTCAATGTAGTACAGAAGCAAAATTTCAGAATCCCTGATCACTTGATGATCCATGATTGGGCTTTCACAGATACCCACTACATTGTATTTGCCAATCGCATAAAACTTGATGTACTGGGTAAGAATTGATGTTTGAAAATCAGCACCATTCTTCGTTTTTACCGTAACAAATTTAAGAACAAGCAATGTCACAAAGTAATGAAAAATAATTTCCTGATTGATATCAATATCATATAATTGTATCAAAATCAAGTGCTAAACTTATTTAATTATTGATTAATATATTAATATTAAAATAAAATAAAATAAAATAAAAAGTGATAAAGTAACAATTAATTTTTAAATTCTATAAAACTTTGCAAAACCTAAGAACTTTCAATTTAATATATATTGGATAGTAAAATTTCTCATTTACAAAATGAAAAAACCTTATAGACTTACAATTATTCTACTGACAAATCTTAATTAATATATTTAGAGTGTTTAGTGAGGAGATTTAAAGGTCATCACTTATTCCACTTTTCCTTTCACTTTTACCTTCATACCAACCCTATCTCATTACTACTTACTATTATTATTAGTGGAACTTATTTGATATATATATATATATATATATATATATATATATATATATATATATATATATATATATATTCAAGACAAAATAATAATAAAATCTTAAGCAATCACTTTCGATATGACTAGCTACCTGATATAGTACGTACGCATGTAAACAAAATCATTAGAAAATGAACATTTTCTGTCTGAGGTTATGTCAAATGTTATCTCAAACAGAAGCTCTAAATAAAATATTTTTCAGGATCAATGGCAGCAGTGTATGGTATGTCTCCAATGATATCAGCATTAAGAGTAAACCCAAGTAAGAGCACATCTCCTATATACCTGATTCCAAGGTTTCCAGAGAAACAAAAGGGCAAGGAGAGAGATTGGAGAGTACCAGTTGAAGCACCTTCACAGTTGTGGTTGCTTCATGTTGGCAATGCCTTTGAAGTTAGACATGAACATGGGAATTTGGACATCCAAATACAAGCTGCTGCTTGCTCTTACCAATGGTTCAATTTCAGCAAGTTATTTGGTATGTTGTTACTTCCTCAATCCTCCTAAATAATTGTATTTTTATTTCAAAAATAGTATTATTTCTTCTTGTTTTTAAGTTATTTTTATCCAACATTAATATATCTATAGATATAGTTAAGAAGATGAATATATATACTACTTATGTTGAAAAGAAACACAAGAGTAATATAAATATTGAGAACGTTTTCAATGAAAATATTTTAATTAGTGTCTCAGTTTTAAAATTTTATTATTTCGAAATGAAGAAAGAAACTGATTTGTAATATGTGGATGTTTGTATTGGGTAAATTGAATATGCATGGTAAATTGATAATATATATATCATCTATGAATGAAAGCAATGATTAGGATCTAAGTGTCATCCCTATAAAAGAGCTGCAAATTTTTAATCTCATCCACAAAATATATTAAAATATATTATTATTCTCTTAATAAATAAATGATTTTTCCCTAGCACACATCCTTAATGTGAAGGGGAAGTAGTTTGCTTTATTTTTTTTCTATGGTAAAAGGACAACATGAACTTTAATAAAATAAGTAGTTTGTTTAATCATAAACAAAACTGTCTGTAATAGAAACACTCTTTGTGCTAATTAATATCAGGATACGACTGGCAAAAGAGGAAGCTAGACCCAGCAATAATGAATGTAAAAGGTGGAACTGAGTTATTGCCTCATCTTGTTCAGGTATATTGATGCTCTCCTTATTCCTATTTTTTAATAAATAAATAAATATTAAGAGAAAGAAGGTAAAACCAGTACAAGTTGTACCAAGTTTAGATTCCTTCTGTTTCTATGTACAGTAGTTTAATTGTGTTGCTCTTTTGCCACAACATGTTGTACAACATGATGCAGGTATCTATAAAATTAGATTCAGACTACAATTGCCAAGAATGTGAGGTGAAGGCCATGAAGAAATGGAAAAAATCCTCAGATTTTCCTGCGACCAATCCAGCATTTTCCGGGAAGAAAAACAAATATCTGTATGCAGCAACAACCTTAGGATCTCGTAAAACATTGCCATGTTTCCCTTTCGACACCGTTGTGAAATTAGATCTAGACAGTGATTCTGCACAAACTTGGACTGCTGCAAGTAGAAGATTCATTGGTGAACCTATTTTTGTTCCTAAAGGTGACGGAGAAGATGATGGCTATCTTCTTGTTGTTGAGGTGAGTATCAATGTTAATTTGTCGTGTACGTTGTTTACTTCATATGGGTATCCATGCATGAAATATTCTCTTCAAAAACGGTTCATAATTATAAATTAAGGATACCTATTCATCATGAAGGAATATACCGTAGAGAGTGATTAATGAGAAAGACACATAATTTTTTATATGTACTTAGTACAATGTGTCATAGAACTTTGTCCCCTTTAAATATATATCTACATTCAAAACCTTGTCAATTATATATTTGACTATTTGTTAAAGAGGTTTCATCAAATACGTATCTGATTTGGTGTTTGTAAATTTAATTTATGTTTGACTTGATGATAAACAGAATATTCTATTGGGTGGTGTTTTCTGACTGAAGGTTTTGCAAGATTCTTTAAAAAAAAGTTTAGTCACGAGATGGAACTTTTGCATATTTAATTAAGAAAATAAGTTAAATATAATGAAAGAGAAAATTTATGGGTTTTAACATGTCTTTTTCTTCTTTCTTCAAAAAGGATTAGTAAGAGTTCTTTTTTCTGATGATGACATATTAACATTAATTATTTGTTTTGCAGTATGCTGTTTCAATGAATAGATGCTACCTCGTCATCTTGAACCCAAAAAGGATAGGATCAGATAATGCCCTTGTTTCCAGAATCGAAATTCCAAGTCACTTAAATTTTCCTCTTGGTTTTCATGGTTTCTGGGCCGCTAATTAGATAAAACCCTAATTAAGTTATTATAGATTTACTTTTGTAGTGAAAATCCAGAAATTATATTCAAAATTGATTGTATATAGTTTCATGATATGATTATTTAAGCTTCTATGTAAAGTTGCTAGCATTTTTAAAAAATCTGTCTACAATTCAAGAAGAAATTTCTGCCCAAATTTCATTTCAAATATTATAATAGTTTAAATTCTCGTACCAAAGGAGGCTACATACCTATTGTACTTTCTTCAAATTTTTGTATTCATAATAAATATTTCAAAATTTGATCTTATATATAACTAATAAAACTATTTTAGCTATACCTAAAATCTTGGTAGCTAATTAGATTCAAACTTATAAACTATTTATTAATAATAAAAATTATTTTAGATACCAATAATTATTTTAGTCTCTAAAATAATATATAATTTAGTCAATATAGTAACTTCTTATTTTTGGTCTTTAAAATTAGTTTTATTTAATAATTTTCTTGAAATGAACCCGTGGCCGTGCATTGATTGGTCTAGGTTTAAAATAGACATTGAATATCTAACTAGTTTAAAATTTACAGAAATTTTGGTTTCTTGCAATTTTAAATATTTTTTTTAAATAGTGTGGGCTTAAGCGGCCTAGCCCACACAAACCTTTTATTTATTTTTTAAAATATTCTTCTTAGAGTCAGTCTAGCACACGCTAAGCATTTACTTTAATACATTTTGCGACAACTTAGAGTGGGTTTGACCCATGCTATTTATGTCCCTTCAAATGTTGACAATAATGAAATTAGCTTATAGGGTTTTAACATCTGCTCTTGGGCCGACGCATAACCCACGCTTAAGTGTCGGTTTTCTTTCCCTTGCGTCAGTTTTTGGTCAACGCTAAGTTATGAATTTCTTGTAGTGAATGTGATGTAAGCACCCTTCAAGCGTTGGCAGAATACTCAAAAGAACTCCAAACTTTTCACCAAGCTTTGAAAGAGAAACTTGAGAGGTATCCAGTTCCAAGGAAGGTTCCTTAGTGGAGAACCTAGGAGAAGAATACTCCCATTTTTAAGTGACTTTGAAAAACAAGAAGACAATCTTTTATGCAAGTTCAATTCTTATTCATTTTCAAAGTGAGTACAAGAAGGGAATGTGCACTAGGGGAGAGACTCAAAACACTTTGTGCACTAGGGAATGTGGGAATAATTGTGCAAAGTGGATGCACTTGTATTTTCGTCACTCCATGCAAAGCAAGTCGCACATTGCTCAATTCTTTGATATTTCAAGTGTTTATAAGCTCCAATGTTCCTCCACTTGTTTTTTGGTCATGTGATCTTTGTTAGAATTAATGGTCTTAACAAGAGGGGGGGGGGGTGAATTGTTTAAGGCAAGTTGTTTTCGCAAATACTGGCTAATAATGAAGATTAATGATGATTTACAGATCAAAGAACCAGACCAGCCAAGAAAACAAATAGATTAAAAAATGTTACTAGAAAAAAAAACGGTTGAAAATACGATTTAATCGGTTGTTTATGGCAGCAGAGATAAAATCACAAGTCAAACAGTTTTTAAATGAGTGAGAGAGAGAAGATCACACAAACAATTATAGTGGTTCACTCCTTACCAGAGCTACATCCAGTCCTCAGAAAACCACTGGGTATTCCACTAGGTAATCAACAATAGATTACAACACACCATAAACTCAAAGAGGTGATCTTGACCACTCAAGAACACACACCCTCTTTGACTTCTCACATACACAGTCAGAACAACCCTATGACTTTATAGATACACAGATTACAAGTATTCAAACTGATAAAAAATTACAAGAGAATATGGAACAGATTACACCTGATTACAAGAAATCACACTTCCACTACAAAAAAAAGTGTATATTGTGGCGGTTATTTTCGTATAAACTGGCGTTTATAACCGCCACAATATACGCTTGTGGCGGTTTGTCAAACTGCCATAGAACTGGCCGCCACAAAGTTTAATGTGACGGTTTTACGCTACCCGCCGCAACACCCGCCACTTTAAACATAGTGTAAATAGTGGCGGTTTTCATATGTGAGTAGTGTCAGTTGTAACTGTCACAATTTACATTCATTGAATAAGATTCTGACACCATAATATACGTAAGTAGTGTCAGTTATAACTGTCGCAATTTACATTCATTGAAGAAGATTCTGGCGCCATAATATACGTAAGTAATGGCGTTTTTAACTAACGTAATTTTAATTCTGAATAAATAAAATTTAACCACCATTTTTTTATAATCTTTTTTATAATATGTTTTATACAATTATAAAATTTAACTACCACTTTTTCATAATAAAATAAAATAATGTATAAAGTTGTAATCATCCATTCATTTCATTGAAAATTAAAACACACATAATCATGTTCAAAAGTTTATATGTAATTGAAAATTAAAATACATAGAAAGTTCATACATCCCTAATCAAGTTTAAAATTACAACACATAATTGTTCAAAAGTTCATACATCCCTAATCAAATTTAAAATTAAAACACATATCCCTAATCAGTTTTGCTTCTAGCACTTGATCCTATTACTTGATTAGGTGATGGAGCACCACTTCCATAATCTAACGCCTGAAATAAATAATTTTAAGATAATGAATTTGTCTGCTTATAATTATAAAATAAAAGACACCAATAAATATTTAAATATATTAATACCTCATTGGTGGATCCATCTAGTACATGTCCAAATTTTAGGAAGCCTGCAGTGAATTAGTGACAAGGCATGTCAAATGGACTTATGAGATTTTACCATTTAAGAGAAGAGGGAGATATAAAACAAAATGAAATACTAAAATAATATTAATTTAAATGTATTGTACTGTGTTGATATTTTTTATATATTCATAAACCCTGAACAACTAATCCTTATTTCTACCCTATCACAATCGTAACTAATTAATTGAGTAAATTATGATAAGAAATCTAAGTTATAAGATAGTTTTGAATATTTTTAATATATTCTAGTAAAGATAATATTAATATATGTGTTTGATAGAGTACTAAGAGCAGTCTATTTTCTACTAGTAAGAACTATGTAATTCAAGTTCAGCACTTCAACACATAAAGAAGAGCAAAGCAGCAGAGGATTAATTAAGCATTTGCCAATGATATACTCTAGGAATTTGGATGACGAGCAATGAAAATCACATAACTATCTAGAAAATGGTGCATGAATTAATATAAAGATGATTTCAACTGCCTAGATCAGATTGTGTTTGATATGTTATAAAATACTTATTCAAAACTCGAATCACAAAAAAGAAGAAACCAAAAACTAGAGTTACAGCTTTATGCACAAAGAATGAAGAGTTTCCATGTTTACAATAAACAAGACGACAAATGAAAGACTAAACAATTGATGGAATAACTAATGAACTAGAACGAATTACTCATGATAAAAAGTATCAAATCTAAATAATACAAGTATAAGGTTTAACATGACATTTACAACTTAATTCACTTCACTTAAATAAACACATTAAAAAATGTATAAGCATTAAAGCTTTAAAGACATGGTTGTAAACAGTAGCAGTTTATAACTTGATATGTGTGAAAGTGTGTACATAAATATTGATGGGTAAGGTGCTAATGTTAACACTTGTGATTTCAACTACGTTTTGATTCAGTTACCAAATTAGATTTCATGCTTATCACTTAAAGTAAGTGACTAATAAAACAATATGTGGTAAATTCAATTGCAATTGATTAGTTTAAGTAATAAGAAGTTAAACAAAATAATAAGCATTATTTTGATACGGTTAACATAAAACATAATTGGCTAATTGAGAAAAGGGGTATATAAAACCACCTCAAGTTGAGATTGTATTGGAGGCAGTCACACAATAATCGGAAAATACCAAACAACTATCTCTTACTGTAAAGCAAGTCTCAGGATATTATGTAAACACACGAGACTTACATGTCCTGGGGCAATGTTGAATCCTCAGTACTTGTGTACAAAAATAAGGAACCCCAAATTTCAGTACTTAGAAACTTTAGGGAGACCAAATCAGTGTACTCATTTGTTACAGCAAATATGTCAACACATACACCTGCTTGAACAACAACAGCAGCCTGTAATACATATGTCAATTCTTTTACTTCTAAAAAATGGGAGACAGGAATAGCAACATCTCACCATATTGTCTTGTGTCCATAATCAGGGGATCAGACAAGAAGACAAAGACTCTAGCTGCAGTTCTCAGAAGAAATAATATCTTCTGTACCGCCCTGGTGGTCGGATGCGATGACGTGGCATCCTGTTACAGTGTAGGCGTGTTGACAAGGCGCCAGGTTGATAGTTTGGAAGGAAGTCGAGAGGCACGTGTAGTCGCCGATAGTTAAGTTGGCGTGTTCCGATCTCCAGCTTACCAGAATAGGCGATCGCCAGGTTGAGGACGAAGTCGCCAGATGCAGACTCAGGCAGTCGGAGATCGCCAGAACAAGCACATCGCCGAGGTTAAAGGAGAAGCAGATTATGAAGGCGGCCGGCGAGACCACAGGGAAGGTGTATGAAGGCCCTACCTCGCCAGTTTCAGTATAGATCGCACTCCTGAGTTAGCTATGCACTGGGCAGTACCATGCATAGGTAACTTAGCCAAGATGAGAGTAGAAGCAGCGCCAAGTCAGTGAGCCTCCAGATGATGGCACGTGTACGGTTGGATGCAGGCCACGTGTCCAAGCCTGTAACTGCCAGGAGAGAGAAAACCACTAGGTATATAAGAGTTCCTAACAGATTTTCTAAGGTACGCACGTTCAGTTCATACACTTTACGCTTGCGAGTGACAGAGCTGTTTGTGAGAGAGATTTGCACGGTTCCAGGTCTTAGTATTTGGTGATACCGTCATTGACTTGAGCGTCGGAGTGCGATCGGCCGCAGCGGCGCCGTATCGTTTCTTTGCAGGTTCTTGAGATAGATCCAGAGGAGGAACGGAAGTGAGAAGCGGCGCGCACGTCGATCCTTTGACGAGGCATTCTCTAGCGCTCCGGTCAACAGGCAGGATCATCAGGCGCCCACCGTGGGGCCGTGTAAAACGTGCTCCCATCCACAGCGTGAGTTCGTGGAGGTTTTCGAGGTTTTCTGCGCGGTTGTGTGCTGGTGCAACCGTCGTTCTTGGTTTCTTTGAGTTTTGTTCGGTGAAGTTTGTGTTTTAAACCGTTCGTTTGGCTTTTCGATCGGTGGATCCGAGTGCTTTCGAGTGGTTGTTTGGTTCGCGGAGAAACGGTGGTTTTTGGTGAGGCTGCGATTTTCTTCGAAGGTTCGCGGTGTTCTTGAAGTTCTTGCGCAGTTTCTTGAATCTTCTCCGATCGGCCGCTAGTTCGTTCGTGGTTGAAGTGTTATTTGCTGTATTTCTGTGGTTCGCTGAAGTTGATGAGAAAGATGAGGAGCAATCGTTCCAGTCCCGTGGCTCCCGTCGCAGCTGAAAGCGACGCCGCCATGACCATGGCGCAGATGGCAGAAATGATGCGCTCATTGCAGGCCACTGTAGAAGCCTCGCGCGTCGAGCAGGCGAGGATACATGAAGACATGGTCGCCTCTCGCGCCAGGAACGAGGAACTCAGCAAAGTAGCTGAAGAGCTACGTCGAGCTCTTCAGGAGCAGCAGGGTCGTTCTTCAGCTGAAGAGGTGGCACCGTCGACGCCGCCTCGTGTTTTCCCAATGCCTTTCATTCAGGCGATTACCGACACGCCAATTCCCACGAGCGTAGTCCCGGTTAAAGCTGTTTTTACTGGCGTGGAAGATCTAGAGGCTCATCTGACCACGTTCCACACACAGATGATGCTGTCAGGGGGTCGGATGCTGTCTATTGTAAGATGTTCGTGAGCACGCTCCAGGGAACGGCGATGGAGTGGTTTGTGAGCCTGCCTAATGGCCACATAACTAATTTTCAGCAATTCTCGAAAATCTTCGTCGAGCAGTATATTGTGAACAAGGCACCGCCCAGGGTGTCCTATGATCTGTTTGATATAAGGCAGTACCAGGGGGAGTCCCTCAGAGACTACCTCAATCGCTTCGGAGCACAGATGGTCAGATCGCCGGCCAAGGATGAAGAAATGCTGGTTTATGCCTTCAAGAAGGGCGTGCAGCCGGGGCCATTCTGCGAAGCCTTGATCAGGGCTCATCCAGCGACGTTCGCTGAGGTCAGGCGACTTGCGGTGGCTCACATCGCCGACGAGAGTGAGGTCGCCGAGAAGAGAGGTAGTGTGGCTCCCGTCAGGCCACGCGCCCAGACCAGGATCCAGCCACAGAGGGTGCTGGAAACGGCAGCGGCGGCCAGAAAGGATCAAAGGACTCGCTATCCTTACGATAGGAGAAACAAGGGAAGAAGCCAAGCGCGCCAACAACCAGCACGCCGGGAATACAATCGCCCGCCTAAGCACAAATTTGTCATGGGACTAGCGGACCTGATCGCTATCCCTAACATATCTGCTAGGTTGAAGGCGCCCGAGAAGGTGGGCGACAAGGTGTTAGGGTCGAAGCCGGATGTCTGGTGCGAGTTCCACCAGTGCTTTGGCCACAACCTGGACTCGTGTCTGTCTTTAGGGTACCAGCTCGACGATCTGGTTAAGAGCGGGTTCCTAAACGACTATCTGCTGGACAGAAGGACCGGAGGAGCGTCGAGTTCCCAGCCGGCAGGGGGAGAAGCCCAGCAACACGAGATGCCCATCCATGGGGAGATCCACACCATTGCAGGGGGTTTCTCAGGTGGTGGATGCACCGCATCGCAGAGGAAAAGGTACGCGCGATCGATGATGTCGGTGGACATGTTTGAAGATCACTCGCCCGAAGTAGACATTACGTTCACCAAGCAGGATCTTCGGGACGTTGTGCCTCACGACAATGATCCCATTGTTATTTCGTTGATCACGGCGGGAAGGAAGGTCCACCGAGTTCTGGTGGACCAAGGAAGTTCGGCAGACGTGATGTTCTGGCCGACTTTCACGCAGCTAGAATTGCCCCTTGACCAGCTGAGGCCCTATGGAGGGTGCTTGTATGGGTTCGCTGGCGACCAGGTGGAAGTCAGGGGGTACATTGAGCTGAGAACCACGTTTACCGATGAGGCTGGGTCGAGGACGGAGAAAATCAAGTACCTCATCGTAAACGCCCCTTCAGCATATAACATCCCGCTGGGAAGGCCCACCCTTAACAGGATAGGCGCAATTCCATCGACTCGGCACATGAAGGTGAAGCTGCCGTCCATGGAAGGGGTGGTAATCACGATAAAGTCTGATCAGAAGGAAGCGAAAAAGTGCTATGAAAATAGCCTGAAAAATAAAAGATCAGTGAGCTATGTCACAACTACCCCACCGCCCGGTGTGAAGCCCAGACCGCCGATAATGGAGGAGGCCGCTGGAAGGGACGTAGAGATGGTGGATGCTGAGCTGGGGGAGAGGAATGCTGCCCTGGAGGAGGAAGAGGCGCGGAATCGCCCGGAGGAAGCAAGGGAATTGGGAATCGCCAAGGCGGTGATCGCCAGAGAGTCCAGGCCCAAACCCGTCGAGCAGTGGCTCGAGAAGGAGATCGGGGGGAAGGTTTTCAAGCTCGGAAGATCTCTGGAGGTCGATCTCCAGGACCAGATCGCCAAGGTGATTGAACGGCATCTGGACGCGTTTGCTTGGTCCGCTTCGGACATGCCCGGGGTCGATCCCGACTTCTTGTGCCATCATCTGGCGATGGACAACATGGTGAGACCGGTGCGGCAAAGAAGGAGGAAATTTAATGAAGAAAGGAGGCAGGCGATCAAGGATGAGACCCAGAAACTCCTCGCTGCAGGCCACATCAGGGAAGTCCAGTACCCTGAATGGTTGGCGAATGTCGTGCTGGTGAAGAAGAGCAACGGGAAATGGCGCATGTGCGTCGATTTCACCGACCTGAATAAGGCTTGCCCAAAGGATTCGTATCCTTTACCAAGCATTGATGCCCTGGTTGATAGTGCTGCAGGGTGCAAGCTGCTGAGTTTCCTGGACGCCTTCTCGGGCTATAATCAGATCAAGATGCATCCCATGGATGAAGAAAAAACAGACTTCATGACGGAGAGGTCGTGCTACGGTTATAAGGTGATGCCGTTCGGGCTGAAAAATGCGGGGGCCACGTACCAGAGGCTGATGGATCGAGTACTTGCACCGATGCTGGGAAGGAACGTGCAAGCGTACGTCGATGACATGGTCGTGACCACGCAGGAGAAAAGCAAGCACGTTGCAGACTTGGAAGAATTGTTCACGACGATCGCCAAGTTCAAGTTGAAGCTCAACCCGGAGAAATGCATTTTCGGCGTGGAGGCTGGAAAATTTTTGGGTTTTCTCTTGACTGAAAGAGGGATAGAGGCCAACCCGGACAAGTGTGCCGCCATCTTGGCGATGAGAAGCCCGACTACAGTGAAAGAAGTCCAGCAGCTGACGGGTCGGATGGCGGCCCTATCCCGCTTCGTGTCGGCAAGCGGAGAAAGGGGACATCCCTATTTCCAGTGTCTGCGGCGCAATAACAAGTTCGCTTGGACGAAAGAGTGCGAGGAAGCTTTCGTCAAGCTGAAGGAATATTTGGCGAGCCCGCCGGTTCTGTGCAAACCACTGGCGGGAATCCCTCTCAGGTTGTATTTCGCTGTGACTGAGAGGGCGGTGAGTGCGGTGCTCGCCCAGGACCAGGATCAGGCTCAGAAGCCTATTTATTTCGTGAGCAAAGTGTTGCAGGGCCCAGAAATGAGATATCAGGCCCTGGAGAAGGCTGCTTTGGCTGTGGTGTTTTCGGCGAGGAGGTTGCGCCACTATTTCCACAGTTTCACAATACTGGTGATGACTGACCTGCCCATCCAGAAGGTCTTGAAGAAACCTGACGTTGCAGGAAGAATGGTGAAGTGGGCAGTCGAGTTGTCAGAGTTTGACATTAAATATGAGCCTCGAGGCCCGATCAAAGGGCAAATCTTTGCAGATTTTGTAGTCGAGCTCTCTTCAGAGGCGACGCGGGTTGAAGGAGATGATTTCCGTTGGGTACTCTCGGTGGATGGATCGTCAAACCAGCAGGGTAGCGGTGCTGGAGTCATATTGGAAGGACCCAACGGCGTGCTGATCGAACAATCGTTGAGATTCGCCTTCAAAGCCAGCAACAATCAAGCAGAGTATGAGGCGCTGATCGCCGGGATTCTGCTGGCTAAAGAGATGGGAGCCAGAGTGCTGTTGGCTAAGAGTGACTCGCTGCTAGTCACAGGGCAAGTAACAGGCGAGTTCCAGGCTAAAGATCCACAAATGGCGGCTTACTTGGCGTATGTGCAGGAATTGAAGAGTTCCTTTGCCTCTTTTGAAGTGGTGCATGTGCCCCGAGAACAGAATGCCCGAGCTGACTTGCTTGCTAAGCTCGCCAGTTCGGGCAAGGGGGGTAGGCAGAGGACAGTGATTCAAGAAACTTTGAAGACGCCGAGGGCATTTGTAGCAGATCACCTGGTCCTTCAGATAAGCAGGTCGACGGAGAGAGCAGCGAGAAGCCATAAGTCTTTGACGCAAGAAACCCTGAGATCGCCAAGAATTAGAGCATGTCGAGGAGCGAAGGTGGACGTGATGCAGGTCTGCGCCACCCACGAGCCAGACACTTGGATAACACAGTACAAGCGGTGCTTGGCAGATGGTCTCCTCCCGCTGGATCCAGCAGAAGCTAGGAAGGTAAAGAAAAATTCCAGCAAGTATACATTGATTGATGGCGATCTGTACAGGTTTGGATTCACTCACCCACTCCTGGAATGTATACACGGCGAGAAGTGCACGAGGATTATGGCAGAGCTCCACGAAGGAATATGTGGAAGTCACGTCGGGGGTCGAGCTCTGGCCGCGAGGACTCTCCGTGCAGGCTACTATTGGCCATCCATGAGAGAAGATTGCAAGAAGTACGCCCAGTGCTGCAAATAATGCCAGCAGCACGCCGATTGGCACAAGGCACCTCCCGAGGAGTTGAAGTCGATCTACAGCCCTTGGCCGTTTCATACTTGGGGAATCGACATCCTGGGACCTTTTCCACTGGCGATCAGGCAGATGAAGTACTTGGTGGTGGCGATTGAGTATTTCACCAAGTGGATTGAAGCAGAACCAGTGGCCCAGATCACCGCGCACAAGATCGAAGGCTTCGTATGGAAGAATATTGTGTGCCGGTTTGGAGTGCCTAAGCGCCTGGTATCAGATAATGGGACTCAGTTTGCGAGCCACCTGTTGAAGAAGCTTTGCGAAGGGGTCGGGATTCAGCAAGTGTTTGCATCCGTCGAGCACCCTCAGACTAATGGCCAGGTGGAATCAGCCAATCGGGTGTTGCTGAGAGGTTTGAAGAGAAGGCTCGAGAAAGCCAAGGGAAGTTGGGCTGAGGAGGTACCCCGTATAGTTTGGGCGTACCACACCACCGAGCAGTCAGGAACCCATGAGACCCCGTTTAGCTTGGTCTATGGGTGTGATGCCATGATTCCAGTCGAGATTCAGGAGAGCTCGCCGAGATTCCAGAACTTTGTAGAGGAAGACTCGAATGAAGAGAGAAGACTGAACCTGGATCTGTTGGATGAAGTCAGGGAGGAGGCAAGGCTGAAGGCTGAGGCGGTGAAGAGAAGGGTCGAGCGAAGGTACAACTCAAACGTGATGCCAAGGCAGTTTAGAGAAGGCAATCTGGTGATGAGAAAGGCCCACCAGTACGAGATGGAGAATAAGCTATCACCCAAGTGGACTGGACCGTTCAGAATAACCGAGGCGCTCGGGAACGGAGCCTATCGCTTGGAGACGTTGGAAGGGGGGGCGATCCCTCGTACCTGGAACGCCACACACCTGAAGTTGTACTATAGCTAAGGGCTTTGTAAGTAAAGACAAACACAAATATTACATTGCAATGTCTCTGTTCAAACCGTTTTAAGGGGGCACTCTTTTTTCCCTAAGGAGGGTTTTTAATGAGGCCACCCAATAAAAGAAGAGTTTTCGAAGTATAAGGTGTTTTCAGATTGCATATGTGTTATTTCCAAAAGTTTCGAAGAAAGACCTTGTCATTCGTACATGATTTAAGGCACGAAAAGATATGTCGCGTGTTTTCTAAAGTTTTAAAGTCCTCATCGTTTTTCGGCGATTAGAGGCACCAGTTAAGTTTTTAAAGTCCTCATCGTTTTTCGGCGATTAGAGGCGCCAGTTAAGGTTTTAAAGTCCTCATCGTTTTTCGGCGATCGGAGGCACCAGATGGAAGACCTCAACGCCCTCGCGCGTTTTGAGGCAAGTAAAAAGACCTCCTCGCCGTTGAGCGAGTGCAGGCGAGAAAGAGAAAAAGTCCTCCGTGTTTCTGGGAGCGAGAAGATGTAACTCCCGGGGCAACGTAGAGGCAAGTTAAAGACCTCCTCGCCGTTGTGCGGGCGCAGGCGAGAAAGGTCCTCAGTGCATCCAGGGGGGAGGAGATGTACGCCCTGGGCAAGTTGAGGCACCGGATAAAGTCCTTATCGCCGTTGTGCGAACTAAGGACCATCAAAAGACCTCCTCGCCGTCGAGCGAGTGCAGGCGTGAGAAAGGAAAGGTCCTCAGTGCATCCAGGGGGGAGGAGATGTACACCCTGGGCAAGTTGAGGCACCTGACAAAGTCCTTCTCGCCGTCGAGCGAGTTAAGGCCGTTTAAAGTCCTTATCGCCGATGAGCGAGTTCAGGCGAGTAAAAGTCCTTCTCGCCGATGAGCGAGTTCAGGCGAGTTAAAAGACCTTCTCGCCTGTGCGCGAGTATAGGCAAGATAAAATCCTTCTCGTCTTGAGCGAGTTCAGGTATGGCGAAGAGGGTGGAAGAAGCTTGAAAGGTGGCTAAGGTAGGTTCGAAGAGAACGCCTAGCCAGCCAGTCTTTAGCTCTGAGGTTCAGGGGAGGTAAAGGAAGGTCCCAAAGGGCATTTCTGCCTCAGATAAAGAGATGACTGCCAAAGCTTGAGGCTAAGCAAAGCTGGTGTTGCCAAGAGGTCTAGGTGATCGCGAAAGTTCAAACACGGCGAGAAGGTTGAAAGACTTGTTTGATAAAGCGGGTCAAGTGGGACGTTGTTTGAACCAATGATTGAATCACAGTTCATTGCTTGGAACTTTTCTTACGATCAGGTTAGTGCCTCAGGGGTACAAGTTGTTTAAAGCGATTATTGCTTAAGTTTAAATCAGTTCGAAGAAGTTACGCCAAAGGTCATATTTGCAAAATCGCTAAGTTAAGCGTAGCAGAGTTAAACATACAAAGAAAGTAAAGCGCTCAAGAGAAGTCAGAAGACATATCCAAATTTCGCTATTGAAATAAGTGGCTGTTCAAAATACATGTGCAAGAGTTTTTACAAGATAAATACAAGTAAATTCATAAAGAGGCAGATGGGGTAGAGTTGGTTGAGCCTTCGGCGGGAACGACCTTCCCATCTACTACCTCGTTGTCTAACGACACCATGCTAAGGTCAAGATCAGGGAAGAGGCATGCAAACTGTTCTCGAGCGGCATCAAACCCAGCAACCAGAATCTGAGCAGAGCTTAGCTTGAGTTCTTCAATTTGCTTTTGAAATCCTTCAACCTGCTGCTTAAGCTCCTTGTTCTGCTGCTCCAGCTCTTCGACCTGTTTTTGGAGTTGTTTGTTGGTCTCTTGAGCTTGAAGAAGGTCGTCAGCCACCTTCTTAGATTCTGTTTGAGCCTGGGCCAACTCGGCAACCATCTTCACCTTCTCTTTGTTCGCCTCGGAGAGATCAGCCATGGCGTCGTCTCTTGCTTTCTCTACTTGCCCAAGTAGCTTCTCGCGGTCGATCGACCTTTGCTCCAGCTTTTGTACCTTGTCGGCATTGGCTTGAATTTGAGCCTCCAGGTTGCTCGCCTTGGTACGCAGAGGCACGATTCTGCTTTCAAGCTCGACTTTTTCTTGGGCAAGTTCATGGACTTTGCGGCGAAGGTCAACAGCTTCCTTGCGCGCAAGCCTAAGCTCGGTGTTTAGGGCATCCTCCACTCGAGAATGTTCCATTTCCGCGAGCGTTAGGCTGAATGACACCTTCTCCACCTCGACCTTCATTGTGCTGTTCTCGGTCTTGAGGTTGTAGATGTCATCCTGTAGCCGCCTGGTGGAGCTCTCCACAGCTTTCGTTATGATTGACGGGATATCCTCTGCAATGGTTTTGAGTTTAGCAGTCAGAGGTTCCCACATCCTCGTGACCTCGAGGGATAGATTTGCAGCTTGGAGAGGCGCCAGGGGGGCTTGTTGAGGGTTCTCGTCGCCGCCTTCCTTAGTGATATTTTCAGTGGTTGCTTCTTGGCGCGGCGACACAATCGGGGACTCGGTGATTAGGATTGGAGAGGCGTGAGCGACCTCATCCCCGATTGGAACGACTCCTGCAGCTGAGGCGTTGGAAGGAGGGCCCCTTCCTGCTGATATATGTGGAGTAGAGGCGCTCGGGGGGTCCTCTAAAAAGTTTGGCTCTTGGGCCTCAGTTGCAGGTGGCGCAGTGGCCAATGGGACTGCTTGGACTGGTGGTGAAGGGGCTTGTGGTGCTGGTGGTGAAGGAGGAGGAGCGGGTGTCGATGGTGGTGTTGAAGCTGGAAGAGGGGGCGGGGCAGGTGGGGAAGATGGTGCCACCCTCTTCCTTTTCGTGACAAGGCCATCCTCTGTGACCTCGTCGTCCTCTTCCTCATCCTCTTGGACAACTTGGGGGGCTTTCCGCTTTGGCCTCTTAAGGACCAGTTTCTTTCGTTGAGTGGGCGCCTTAGGCGGTGATCGCCCCTGAATGATGGCCTTCTCGACCGCCGAGTTGGGAACCGTCTGGGAGCCGGTCGCCAACCCGTGGCTGCGGGCAAGCGCCTTTAGATCGGCGAGCATATTCTTGCCCAACATGGTATCTGCGTGAAATGAAAGTGCATAAGTTAGCTTAAAGGAGAATGGAGCAAGTTTACAAGGTAAGGAAGCAGCAAAAGCAGGCATATGCAGAAAAGATAAAACCAAAGTCTTGTGTGTATTGCACAAGACGCCCAGAAACAGTATCAGAAGCAATGTCAAAACAAAGACGTAGCGTCCTAACCTATTTGAAATTCCAACTGGTCCTCAAAGAACTCGAAGGAAATCAGGGTGGGGGTCAAGAATGTTATGTGGGCATCCGCCACCCTCTTCCAGAAGAGACAAAGGTCTCGATCCAAAGCTCCCATGCTATCAGGACTTCTGGGCCTCCTGAAGCAGCTCTTGGACTCCTTTTTCCCATTGTCCACCCAGTACAAGGGGAAACCGTCGAGAAGGGAAGGGTCTTTGTCGTTTGCGCGGACCTGGATGAACTTCCCCTTCCAATCCTTATACGACTGCTGGAAGATGGTGAAGATGGATCTCCCAGCAATGGCGTTCAGACTGACCCACAGGCGATCGCCTGGGTGTTTGGCCTCAAACAGAAATAAAAATACGTCCACTGACGCAGGCAACCCCAGGTGGGCGCACGTTACCTCAAAAGCTCGGACGAACGCCCAGCTGTTGGGGTGAAGCTGGGCGGCAGCGATATTGAGCTCGGTTAAGAGTTCCCTCTCAAATCGAGTAAGAGGGAACCTGAGTTTAACTTTCTTGAAGAGAGTGGTGTAGACGAAGCAGAAGGGCCCGTCGGCGCTCACTTTATCATCTACGCACACTGGCAGAGTGGCTGGGCAAGGTAGCACCATCATTCTCTCATCGTGCTCCTTGTGGAATGATTGGTGGGCCTCGTCCCCATTCGTTAATCGCAGAACCGCTCCCGCGGTGTTCACCGACGACGTTTCCTTTAAGAGGGTTGAGTTAGCCCATGAGTATAACGTCTTGAAGTCTGGCAGTGGGGTGGGGGCTCCTCCAGCGTTTGGTGGAGTCGCCTGGGCCAGAGTGGTTTGAGAGGATGCGGGCCTCACAGCCTGCGATGAAGGAGCACCATGAACTTGCGAAGAGTCGTGTGCTTGTGAAGGGGGGTTTCGCGCTGACGGAGGGGGGTTCGGGGTGATCTTCGTGCGAGTCATGGTAGCAAACTGCAAACGAAGAAGAAAGGAAAAATAATCAGGAGGGTTACAAAGGCTGACTCGATCAGGGAGGGAAAGTGAAAGACGAACGAATGTGAGTTCGTTGCGACGATCGGCAGAGCCCTAAGTTACGAGAAGGAGAATTGGAAAACAGCCCACAGCGTATGCACCAGACAGTTACAGGATGATGCAAATCGGTGAAAATGCGAGAAAACACAGCAGATAAGGGAAAGTAGTTACCTTTCGATGATCGCGAGAATGTTGAAGGGAGGTAGTGATCTAGAGCGTCGAGGAACGTCGAGAGCTTTCGCAGAGGGAAATAAGAGCGTATGCGAGCGTGAAGAAAGTGATGGAACAGTAGGAGCGTAAGGGGTTTAAGGGTTTTCGAACGGTTTTGGGAAGCGCTAACGGCAGATGAAGATGGCCGTTGATGAGAGCCACGTGTCGAATGATGCGTGAAGAGTTTGGTGGAGCGTCAGAGCAGCAGAAAGTACTACCGCTTGGAATTCTGCGCCCATGCCACGTAGACCGGTGTTAACGAAGGCTTTTTCAGTCTTTTCGCTAGACAAGTCTTCGCTCAAGACTGGGGGGCTTGTGTACCGCCCTGGTAGTCGGATGCGATGACGTGGCATCCTGTTACAGTGTAGGCGTGTTGACAAGGCGCCAGGTTGATAGTTTGGAAGGAAGTCGAGAGGCACGTGTAGTCGCTGATAGTTAAGTTGGCGTGTTCCGATCTCCAGCTTACCAGAATAGGCGATCGCCAGGTTGAGGACGAAGTCGCCAGATGCAGACTCAGGCAGTCGGAGATCGCCAGAACAAGCACATCGCCGAGGTTAAAGGAGAAGCAGATTATGAAGGCGGCCGGCGAGACCACAGGGAAGGTGTATGAAGGCCCTACCTCGCCAGTTTCAGTATAGATCGCACTCCTGAGTTAGCTATGCACTGGGCAGTACCATGCATAGGTAACTTAGCCAAGATGAGAGTAGAAGCAGCGCCAAGTCAGTGAGCCTCCAGATGATGGCACGTGTACGGTTGGATGCAGGCCACGTGTCCAAGCCTGTAACTGCCAGGAGAGAGAAAACCACTAGGTATATAAGAGTTCCTAACAGATTTTCTAAGGTACGCACGTTCAGTTCATACACTTTACGCTTGCGAGTGACAGAGCTGTTTGTGAGAGAGATTTGCACGGTTCCAGTTCTTAGTATTTGGTGATACCGTCATTGACTTGAGCGTCGGAGTGCGATCGGCCGCAGCGGCGCCGTATCGTTTCTTTGCAGGTTCTTGAGATAGATCCAGAGGAGGAACGGAAGTGAGAAGCGGCGCGCACGTCGATCCTTTGACGAGGCATTCTCTAGCGCTCCAGTCAACAGGCAGGATCATCTTCTTAAAGCGTTTTAAATATAGAAGATTAAACATTAAAGAATCACACTAACAAAAGTCATAAATGGCAAGTTTTGTATTTGTCCATTCAAACCTAAAGCAAAAGTATTCCCATATTCAGATGCAAGGAAACTGCAGAGAGCTTCTATTACTATCCCAAAACCACGCCCACCTATCAGAACACCATCCAATCCTTGACCTGCTGCCGTGGTTCTCTCCCATGAAGTTGTTGGTCTAAGTGTTTCAAGTGCAGATGCAATGGTGTGGTCAACATAATACCTTCCAGAGCAGCCAACAGTGCACTTTTGGTAAGTTCTAGAAACTCCTCAGAAGCTGCAGTATAACCGAAAACATTTTTCTCGATTACAAAATGACAGTGATAAAGAAGACACATCTGTATATTTAGGAAATTAATCAAGTTTTAAAGAACACTATGAAGGAAACAAATGCCAGAATAGAATAACAAACATGCAAATCAGGCACATCTATCTTCACCTTAATCATTGCATCACATCCTTCTATACAGAATCAAAAGGACCAGAAATAGGAAGAAATGGGTAGAATGACTTAATAAGGGGAAAGGATCAAAACCAAAGGTCATTTATGCAATCACAACCTTCTCATTCAAACAAAAGTTAGTTCAAAAAACACAGCCACCGAAACAGTTCCAAACCCTATAAGTCTAACTTGCAGCAATCATGGCCAGTAACACTGAAAAAACATTGGCCACGTAATCTAATAATCATTCACCATATCCAGACACAAGATCCATGTGTTTTGAATCTGCGTCTCATTCTCCAGTCGGTTAGATAAAATTAATATAAAAAAAAATATTTATCGACGGTCTCAACTCTTAAATAAGGGAACAGGAGATAATATCAGAACCATGTGGAAACTAGACATATAAAAGTTATTATCGCCATAAGCAACATAGCCTACCGAATTATAAGTAAAATGCCATACTGCTCTCACACACAAAATTCTTAGGCTCCACCAGGTCCTAGTCAGAGAACCCAAAGCAAAACTCACAATCAGTAGCATACCATAAACTTCTGATCAATTAACCTCACCGAACCATCCAATTGTCAAAATCCAGTTCCAATTATCACAATTAGCAAATCAATAAGCCGTGAGATGTTAGGAGACTTACAGGACAAGTCAACAACAACAACATATACCGGACATGCCAGCATTGCCGCTTCCTTCGTCGATTCCTCTGTAACAGTTCCAATCAAAACAGTCAAATATGAAAAACATGCACAAGAGCAATCCAATTCAACAACGATGAACCAAAATCGAAAAGTAAATTTCATAATTACGCGTAGGCAATGAGAGATCTACGAAAGAGGACATAATCTCGGCATAGGACTGAGGGCTAAAGTAGCGTTCAATGGTGTCGGAGGAGAGGCCATTGAGGTTGCCGCAGAGGGAGCAAGACTAGAACCACTGCTCGAGCTTGCAGTAGGTGTTGAAGTAGGCCCAGCAGTTCTCGCAACGCGGTAATGAAGAAATGAAGAAAAGGAAAACTTGTTTTAATTCAAAAGGATAATTAGTTGGAAATGACATATTTTTGAAAGATAATTGTGGCGGTTAGTTAAATGACGTATTATACTGAAATTTGTGGCGGTTATTAATAACCGCCATATTAAAACCGCCACTTTTTACATGATTTTTTGTAGTGTTCCTCCTAATCCACTTTTTAACCAAAGCACAGCCCAAGACAATCTTGCTTTCTTGAATCCAAACTTTTACAAAAAAGTATTATGAATCACTTTTTCTATCTTTTCAAATAGGGAAGGTAATCCTAGCTTTATAGCTCTTCAAACTAGTCGTTTTAGGTAGTTAAACATGATCCAAAACAGTTTGAAAGAACTGAAAATAGATTTATGAAAAGTTGTTAAGAAATTAAAAAATCAACCGGTTGAAATGTCGATTTAATCGGTTGAATTGGTTTGACAGTTAAGTCAACCAAAGTCAAAACAGTTAAAAAACCCTTCACACAGGCTGAGGGAAAAACAATCGATTAAAACAAGAAATCAACAGGTTGTTTTTCACTTAGCTTTGAAAAACACTTTTCTTTTTAAAACCATATTGATTCAGTTGTGAATTTGATTAAGAGTTGATCTAGCAAATTCTAAACTACCTAGAACTAAACCCCAAACACAACAAAGGTCTTCAAGCAGTCTTCATGGATTTGGAGGCATCAAAGCTTCATTTTCAATATTCTCCCCCTATTTGATGAAGACAAATCCCTGGGTT
The DNA here is from genome assembly GCF_000499845.2 of Phaseolus vulgaris. Lineage (NCBI taxonomy): Eukaryota > Viridiplantae > Streptophyta > Magnoliopsida > Fabales > Fabaceae > Phaseolus > Phaseolus vulgaris. The sequence continues at coordinate 23,868,449 of NC_023752.2, forward strand.
GCTTTGCGAAGTTCTGTTTAGAATTTGGCACAACCTGCAATCACAAAAAGCAGGAACAAGAGATAATCTATTCCAGATATATCACACATTACATAACCAATTTCCACTAGGTGATTCCCAAAGAGGAAGATCAACCAAATCAGTGTGAAAACCAGTTACACACATAGATGCAACAGCAGAAAAAATAACCCGTTAAAAACAGGATTAATCGATTAAAATATTCAGAGTGCAGCAGATTAAGATCTATCTAAGTAGGTAGGAAACAAAATAAGTGCAGGAATTAGATGATTACAACCCCAGAGCCACTTCTCCCCCTATTTGTCTTCACAAATAGAGTGTAAGAAGGGATAAAAACATCATACTACAGCTCAAAAAGTTGGTTTTGCACAACCTTGATTTGTTCATCCAAGGTCTGAAACCTTGTATCCATACTTTGGAACCTTGTGTCACACAGCTCATAAAGGCTCCTTTAAATATCAGCAAAGCCATCCATTCTATTTATCGTGAGTCTTTCAAATGGAGTCATGGATATAATCCTCTCATCTCTAGTGGCAGCGCACTTGGTCCAGCTTCAAAAGCTTCAGCAGCAGGGTCATCTCCGGTGGCAGCAACTTCATTTTCTTCCTCAACTTGTGCTCCATTTGATGAGCCAGCTTGATCTCCTCCTTTTCTAATCCATTTACCATCAACTTTGGTAAACCCCATCTTACTTAGGGAACCATTATTGATTTCACTTGAGGACTTCACAATTTCAAACAGCTCCTCTTCCAAGTCCAGTTCAAAATAATTCAGAAACTTAGAAATCAAAACAACATAAGGATAGTGATAATCAGTTAACCTTGTAGATTTCTGCATATGATCTTTGAAGATATGGATCTAGTTGAGCTTTACTTTGTGCATGATATAGTAAATGAGAACCAGATCTTCTTTTGAAAGTGTTGAGTGATTGCACCCCTAGGTGTGAGCATCCAATAGATGATGAAGGCAATAAGCCTTTCATTCAGCTTTAGCTCTCCTACTAAGAAATTCCTCACCTTTGAAAGAGGATTCTTGAGGAAGCTCTTGTAAAACTGCATTTTGTTAAATTCTTCAACCACTCCTATATTGCCTTTGTTGATCCTTAGTCCAATATACTTCAGCCCAGTTATAACAGTCCAAACATCATGGGTAATCTCTATGTCTACCCCTTTCACATGAGAGCAAAGATTATCACCAACAAATTGAAGATTTGTGTAAAAGACTCTTACCAAATTTGGATATATATTTACAGACATTTCCATAAATCTCTTCAGCATTTTCTCCTTCAACAAGTTCCTTACTTCCATAAGCTTTTGCTACTTCATCCAGCTGAAGAAAATCAACTTTGGGTTTGATTACCTTCCTACTTGTCTCATGAAGATATTTTTGTATTTGTTCTCCTTCTCCAGAGAACCAGTTCTCCAAACGTCCTCCCTTCCCTACAACCCTGGTTTTCATCCTTTTAGAAGTGGGTGGTGTAGAATCCATGTAGAAGAACTGAACTTCCAGCAATAAATGAAGAAGGACAGTAGTGTTTAACGTAAATGCAGAGAGAAAAACAATGGGTTGAATCTATGAAGAAAAAACAGTTGCACAAACCATGATTATATAGGTAATAAAGCAGTTTCACAGTTTTGCATTTAGTGGGTTATTTTCCTTGAGAAAAAGAATTTGTTCAGATGCAATAAAGCAAGTTGTTAGTCCCCTGACAGAATGCACAGTGAAAGACCACATGCTGATTTGACCAAGCCTAAAAAGGTTTTAATTTCCAAGATATTAAAGAGTATATTCCATAAATGGCAATGTACCGATCAGGTAATCGGGAGTGATGACGTGGCAGCAAGCGATAATATAGGCGTGTTGAACGGGACACCTGGCTGACAAAAGGGAGGTACATCGGGAAGTCTGTGTAGACGCCAATCGCTGAGTTGGCGTTCTCCGATCTCTGGTGTGTGTAACCGGCGGTCACCAGGCTTGCGTCATAGTCGCCGTATGTGAGTTCTAGGAGATCAGGAGGTTAGAGACCGCCGAAAGGGGCACATCGCCAAAAGATCAAGAAGGCTTGCTTAAGGCCTTCAAGAGGTACAAGTACGGAGGACGAGGTTATCAGATGATCATTCCCTAGCCAGAGGTCGAGGCAAGGGAATGGTTTCCCAGAACATGCATGATGTGCAAGTGAAGTAGATCATGATAGCGGCAGGCGAGACCACAGGGAA